>NC_133619.1:236646536-236968286 GCF_048593235.1 Sminthopsis crassicaudata
CCTAGAATCTTAGAGAGATTGGAAAGAATCTCAGAGATTATCTGGTTCTAGCTCCTCCTTTTGATGATGATGGTGTTGATAGCTCATGAATAGGTACTCTACAACTTATAAAATATTGACCAAAGAAAACAACTTACCTTTAGTCAAGCAATCTCGAAAGAGCAAAACAAAGACTTTAGGCCCTAAGTCTCCCAACTTCTAGGAAATGACTGTTCCACAACACACCAAGCAACCTTTCAGTTAATTCTCCTTAACTCTTTTGAAGTATCCTTATGTCTTTTTTTGAGAATATAACAAGAAAATATATATATATTATTTTCAGTAATCTTTGGAGGAAAATACCGTTAAAACTTTTAAAAATTATTTTGAAGTTAGTAATCATTGGTGAGTTAAAGGAATCAATGAACAGAAATGGCAAAAATATGTGGAATCTGCTGATTTGTGGATGATTTATAAGATTAATGTGAAATGTTTTTATAAAGCATGTTTTGTGAAAAAAAAAACAAAAACAAACACTGTAATCAATTCATGATTATTCAGATCCCTGCTGGCTTTTTTTTTTTTTTTTTTTTTTTTTTTTTACTTTAGAAGGTATTAGAATTTCTCTTGTTTATTTATTTATTTATTTGCTGAGGCAATTGGGGTTAAGTGATTTGCCCCAGGGTCACACAGCTAGGAAGTGTTAAGTGTTTAAGACCAGATTTGAACTCAAATCTTCCTGACTTCAGGGCTGGTGTTCTATCCACTGTAACACCTAGCTGTCCCATCTCTTATTTATTTAAAAAATTTTTCTAAACTGTCAGTAGGCACATGAATTGGCACAATCTTTATCCACTTATCAAATGCAAAAGTAAATATGAGTCAGCATTTATCTAAGAAAACTATACAATTAATCTCCCTAGTTGATGTAACAATATTAGCTTCCTCCTGGCATTCTTCTGTATCCTAAAATCAGTATCATGGATTGCTCTACATCAGGAACATCTGGCCTGCAAGGAATATAAGGTTGAAGTCATTTGGTCTGGCCCTGGCAAGGCAGCTGCAGATGGTGACAAGTTGAAAGGCAAATACAAGAACTTGTTTGAATTTTTAAGTTATAATTTTGTGTGGTCCACAAATAGTTATAATATCCAATGGCTTTTGGCAGAAAATAAAGATTTTCTATCCCTGCCTACATCATCATGGATGATTTTTCCTGAGTTGCTATTTAATGACTTGGATTGAAGGAAAGAATTACAAAACAAAATGCTTAACCAGGAACTTTCAGGTTCAGTCTCAAATTTACCTAGGTAAAAACATATTTACATTGCCATACTCCATATATTAAGTCATTTCTCTAAAGTGGTAGGAAGAGAGCTTTTTCTGGAAACCAGGGGAAAACTAAACAAAAATTGACATACTCCAAAATGCCATTGTTGTTGCTGTTGTCCATCCTTCATTTTCCAAGAGAACCTATGATGTCATGATATATAATAGATGATGACTTAACTTGTTCATGAATTAGATATGTGAGACTGAGTTGTGCAGATACTTTACTTTAGACAATCTCTTTACGCAGCTAGGTGGTACAATGGTTACAATCCTGGACCTGGATCAGGAAGACCCTTAACTCTAAAATGAGCTAGAGAAGAAAATAGAAATCCATTCAGTATTGTTTCCAAAAAAGCCCCAAATGCAAAGAGTCAGAAATGACTTTACAACTCTTTCAAGTTCTTATTACAAGGTGATGAATGAGGCTCCTCCGCATGAGTATATTCCATATTCACATTCTCTTTGTTACTAGCTTTGCTTCTATCTTCTGTATATTTCTTTTTAACAATGTAAATTAATCTGTCTCTCCAAATAAATTCCATTTTTAATTTTCATAGGAATTGTCTTCCAAATTTCTTTTTTTTTTTTTTTTACCATCTCCCATTCTTGAAATATCTTAGTTCATGAAATTATATCTATTTTCCTCTGCAGGCTTTGAAATCTGTTTCTTCAATATCTAAAGTGAAGGTCAGACTACATCTATATTTCCTCTTCCCAGTTACAAACTACATTTCCCTCCAGAGTTTGTTTACATCATTTCTACACCAGCTACCAATTCTTGCCCGTCAGATCCAGAATAGAAATTGCCCTTATTTTGGTGTGTACATATATGTGTGTATATGGAGGGGTAGAGAGGTGTTTGTTTTGTTTTGGTTTTATTGTTTGACTTTTTTGGTTGGTTGATTAGTTTTTTGCTGTTGGAAGACTGAAATTGTTTTCTTTTGACACACGCAGAGAGAGAGCTCCAGTAAATATCTAGATAATTGAAGTCTATTATATTATTCTTTTGTGCCAGACATGTGACCTGTTTCTTAAACTTCTTGTTTCTCTTTTTAATTCAAGTGCCTTGTAGTATATCCAGTGAAAAAATACATCAGCTCTTCCACTGCCTTCACTTCAATGAAAGCAGTTAGGTGGCACAGTGCATAGAATAATTGACTTGGAAGGTGGAAAATGTGGGTTTGAAGCCTAACTCAAATAGTATCTTGGTATGGGATCCTGGTCAAATCACAACCTTTCAGCCTCAGTTACCTCCCATAAAAAATGGGCATCATATTACCACCTATATAATTAGCAATTAATAACTCTCTACCCCATTCGAGGGATTATATACCCCTGGTTACATTGTTCAGATCACAATCTGCATCTTTCACTGTACACTCTCATATTGCTCTCCATTTTAACTCTTCCCTTCCCTCATAATCTCCTACACATTTCACTTCAATTTCTGGAATACTTGTTCTATAACAGTGGTCCTCAAACTTTTTTTTTTTTTCCTTTTTCTGAGGCTGGGGTTAAGTGACTTGCCAGGGTCACACAGCTAGGAAGTGTTAAGTGTCTGAGACCAGATTTGAACTTGGGTCCTCCTGAATTCAAGGCTGGTACTCTATCCACTGTGCCACCTAGCTGCCCCTCAAACTTTTTAAATAGGGGGCCAGTTCACTGTCCCTCAGACTGTTGGAGGGCCAGACTATAAACTATGAACAAATTCCTGCTGCATATATCTTATTTTGAAGTGAAGAAACAAAATGGGAATACAATATTTAAAATGAAGTAAAGTTAAATCAACAAACTTATCAGTATTTCGATGGGAACTATGGGCCTGCTTTTGGCTAATGAGATGGTCAATGTCTGGTTCCATATTTGTCACTACTAGTCATAACAAGTGATGCAAGTGTGCATCCCTTAGTCTTGATCTGGTTAGAGATTTCAAATGTTTCATTCTAGAAAAAGTCTGTTCACAGACATAAGTGCTGCCAAAGATGGTTGCCATTTTGAGGGCATAGTTCCTGAGATTAGGATATGTCTCAGAGGAGAGAGATGCATAGAAATTATGAAGGCTTCTTGACTTGAATACGTCTTTCAGAGAGTCACAATTCTGCAGTTCAGCCAGTTCCATTTGGTAAATTGTATCATATTTTCAATGTCAATAGAAAATGGGTTGCAGAAAAGTTTTTTGTCCGGTTCATGGAGATGAAGCTCTTTAAGTATAAATTGGAACTCCTTTTGCAATTTTTCCAATGAATCCACACATGTTTTGTTTGGGAATGCAATCAGAGGTTTTTCTGCTAACAGATTTTGAGTTGTGGAAAGATGGCAGAAGTTTTCCTCCTTCACTTGTTTGATGAGGAGGCCTAATTTTACTTCAAATGCTTTGACATGTGATTGCATATCACAGATGAGCTTCCCCTTTCCTTGAAGTTGAATATTGAAATTGTTGAGTAGCTCTGTTACATCTGTCAGAAAGGCAAGGTGCCATTTCCATTCTGCATCATTGAGCTCTGGTACTTCTTTGTTTTTTGAAAACAGAAAAGTTGCCATCTGTGGAAGTAAGTCATAGAAACATTTTAAAACTCTCCTTTGACTCATCCAACAGACTTCTGTGTGGTATAGAACATCTTCATACTCAACATTTAGCTCAGCAGAAATTTCTGAAATTGTCTGTGATTTATTGCATGAAGTTAATATAAGATACCACAATTTTCATAACAAAGTCCCACTTCACTGATTTACTATACAGCACTTGTTGGTGGATGAGGCAATGTATGGCTATTGGATGTGAATGGTTATGTTTGTCCATCTCTTGGTTAATGCGAACAATTATTCCTTTCTTAGATCCCACCATGCTAGGGGCACCATCAGTTGTTAAGCTGGCTAGTTTAGCCCAGTCCAGCTCCAAACCATTCATAGTTTGGCAAACCTTTTCATAGATATCCTCTCCTGTAGTTGTTCCTTTGATGCTTTGCAGTGCAGCAAGCTCTTCTATGACTTCAAAATAATCATTCATCCCATGAATAAAAATTAGAAGTTGTGCAGAATCATGAACATCATTACTTTCATTGAGTGCCAAGGAAAAATATGAAAATTTTTGTGGAGTTTTGCAAATGCTGATGCAGATTGTCTCCCATGTCTTCAATCCTCTGTGTAATTGTAGGTCCTGAAAGACTCACTGTACTAAATAAATCGGCCTTCTCTGGACACATCTCTTTGGCAACAGAAAGAAGGCATTCTTTAACAAATTCTCCCTCCACGAATGGTCTGCCAGTGTGTGCTATTAGCTTAGCAACTTGAAAACTTGCTCACAGTGATGAAATATTTAACTGCTTCTGCTTCATAAAAATATTTTGCTGAGTTGTCAATGTATTTTTCAGTTTTAATATTTTATCTTTTCTCATTTCTCCAACCAAACAATCATATTTATCTTTATGTTGAGTTTCATAGTGTCGATGCAAATTATAGTCTTTGAACACAGCCATTATATTCTGGCATAGTAGACATACAGCTCTTTCCTTGTACTGCATGAAAAAGTAATCATAAGTTCACTGTTCTTTGAATATCCTACACTCCAAGTCAATTTTTCTTTTCCTTGACATCATTATTTCTAAGGGATTCCAAATTGCTATTAGTAAAATACCTATATACATACATATATATATATATATATATATATATATATATATATATATATATATATATATATATATATATGTAAAAAGCACTACAAAAACAATATACCAGCAATAACTTTGCCCGCACAGAGACATACAGACTGCAATGCCCAACTTCCTCCAAGCTGCCTCTGTGCTGTGATGCCTCCGTTTCTCGCACTCTCTCTCCCGCTTCAGACCTTCACTGCACACAAGTCACCACTCAGGCGGCCCTCCCAAATGCCCTGGGATTCAGTTCTCATGATCCAGCGCTGCATGATCGTATGTGCTGCACTCATAATTTATCATAATCGCAGGCAAGACATACATGTATATAACTGCACGATATATTGTATGTGCAGCATGAGCTTCACTGACAAATCGTACATTGGAGCTTCCAGGGGAAGTCATCGTGTGACTTGAAGCTGCACAAGTGTATGGGGACCTTAAGAATCTGGAGGAGGATGAAGCAGTACACCAGCTCTGCACCCCCTCATACTCAGGATAAGTGATGACATATGTTAGCAATATTCCATCTCTTTATGAAACTACAGAACATACACACAATGATAAAACTGACGACCACAACAGCCAGACATGAGGTCACTATGGATACAGGGCCACAGCCTGGTAACAGGAGCCTCACTCTGGATGACAATAGCAGTCAGTACTGCAACATGCCCTAGAGAGGAAGCCGTTACATTACAGCATAATGACAATGATAGAGTCAAGCTGGGACTTGTAGTACTGTTACTATACCCGAGCACCAGACACAGCCCATATATTCCCCCTGCAGAGGCTGTGACATGCGCAGCATGCACTGCACATCCCTCACACCTGTCTGTTGTGGTGGCTTCTCTTTACAAGACCTCAGGCCGTCAGTTCTCCATCTTCTACATCTCTCTCTCTTCCCCACACCATACACCCAGGCCTGGGAACTCACCTCACCGTATCGCCTCACACTCTGTCTCAGCCACCTCAGCCCAGTGCCAGAAGTGTGCATTGCTAGCTCGAGTTTAGGTCGAAGGTCACTTCCGGTCTGATTTTACCATAACCTGGAGGGCCCCATAAACAAACTCAGATGGCTGCACCTGGTTTGCAGGCCGTTGTTTGAGGACCCGTGTTCTATAAGGTATAAACTCATCTTAAATATTTTCCTTTCGTGCTTCCTTTATATTCTTGTATTTATGGAGACCTGGCTGACTCTAGGAGATACAATTTCTCTGGCTCTCCTTTGGGGCAGCATCATAAGTTGTCTTCATTCTATCTCTTA
Source organism: Sminthopsis crassicaudata (assembly GCF_048593235.1). NCBI lineage: Eukaryota > Metazoa > Chordata > Mammalia > Dasyuromorphia > Dasyuridae > Sminthopsis > Sminthopsis crassicaudata. The sequence continues at coordinate 236,652,768 of NC_133619.1, forward strand.
TTTGTGCCTCACCCCCTCTCTACCCTTTATTTTCATCCCCACCACAATCTCCAACTTTTCCACCCTCCTCAGTTGTTTCTTAAGCCATAAGCCATGTGCACTGGCTACATTCTCCTCCCTTCTCCATTTTGAGCCTTTGATGAATCAGTTCTACTCTAAAGTATTATTTTCTTTGGAGGCTTTTGTGTTTTAATCCTATTGAAGGTATTTCTATTCCAAAGTTCATATTTGGATATCCTCACCATCTGCTGCCATTATTCCTAGTCGCATGCTGCTGGGGGGGGAAAAGGAGAAAATCACAATTAATTTCTGATTGTGTATACTACAATTTTATGCTCTGTAACCTCAAATGAATCCTTATTCCAACAAGGCAATCCTTTTCATCTGTCTCTAATAAATTCACCATCTCAGTCATCATAGTGGCTTTTCCAATGGCTTATCCAAGCTTCCCACAACAATCCATTCCCCAATTCTTTAAACTGAGAACCTTGAAACATATTTATATTTCTTTGGGGAAAAAATTATATCATTCCCTGAGAGCTTACTTTTCTACTCAGTTCCTTACCTTATAAACCAGTATCTTAATCCATTCTTGTTTCACATGAAGAGCTGGGCATTTCCCCTTGAAGTGACAAATCTTTTTACATGCATAAACAATCCCATTCTCGCCTATATTCTCCAGCAGGTTGTCCTTTCTATCATGCTACTTTGTCACTAATCTTGAATCTTTCTGTTTCCAGCTGCTTTCCTACTATCTAAAAACTTATATTATCATTCTCTTCTATCCTTGAACATTTTCTCTTGTTTCACCCTGTCATATATGATTCTATTTTTCTCCTCCCTATTCTAGCTAAACTCCTTGAGATGAGCATCTACAATAGCTGTCACCCCTTTATATGCAATTTGATTTCCAACTTCATTCAACTGAAATTCCTTTCTTCAAAGCTACTAATGATTTCTTTTTTTTTTTTATTCATTTTTCCAAATTATCCCCTCCCTCCCTCTACTCCCTCCCCCCCATGACAGGTAATCCCATACATTTTACATGTGTTACAATATAATCTAGATACAATATCTGTGTGTAAATACCATTTTCTTGTTGCACATTAAGTATTAGCTTTCGAAGGTATAAGTAACCTGGGTAGATAGACAGTAGTGCTAACAATTTACATTCACTTCCCAGTGTTCCTTCTCTGGGTATAGTTATTTCTGTCCATCATTGATCAACTGGAAGTGAGTTGGATCTTCTTTATGTTGAAGATTTCCACTTCCATCAAAATACATCCTCATACAGTATTGTTGTTGAAGTGTATAGTGATCTTCTGGTTCTGCTCATTTCACTCAGCAACAGTTGATTTAAGTCTCTCCAAGCCTCTCTGTATTCCTCCTGCTGGTCATTTCTTACAGAGCAATAATATTCCATAACCTTCATATACCACAATTTACCCAACCATTCTCCAATTGATGGACATCCATTCAACTTCCAGTTTCTAGCTACAACAAAAAGAGCTGCCACAAACATTTTGGCACATACAGGTCCCTTTCCGTCTTTAGTATTTCTTTGGGATATAATCCCAATCACAGCAATACTGGGTCAAAGGGTAGGCACAGTTTGACAACTTTTTGGGCATAGTTCCAAATTGCTCTCCAGAATGGCTGGATTCTTTCACAACTCCACCAGCAATGTATCAGTGTCCCAGTTTTCCCACATCCCCTCCAACAATCATCGTTATTTGTTCCTGTCATCTTAGCCAATCTGACAGGTGTGTAGTGGTATCTCAGAGTTGTCTTAATTTGCATTTCTCTGATCAGTAGTGATTTGGAACACTCTTTCATATGAGTGGAAATAGTTTCAATTTCATCATCTGAGAATTGTCTGTTCATATCCCTTGACCATTTATCAATTGGAGAATGGTTTGGTTTCCTATAAATCAGGGTCAGTTCTCTATATATTTTGGAAATGAGACCTTTGTCAGAACCTTTCCTTTTAAAAATATTTTCCCAATTTGTTACTTCCCTTCTAATCTTGTTTGCATTAGTATTGTTTGTACAGAAACTTTTTAGTTTGATGTAATCAAAATCTTCTATTTTGTGATCAATAATGATCTCTAGTTCTCCTCTGGTCATAAATTCCTTCCTCCTCCACAGGTCTGAGAGGTAGACTATTCTCTGTTCCTCTAATCTATTTATGATCTCATTCTTTATGCCTAAATCATGGACCCATTTTGATCTTATCTTGGTATGTGGTGTTAAGTGTGGGTCCATATCTAATTTCTGCCATACTAATTTCCAGTTTTCCCAACAGTTTTTTCCGAATAATGAATTTTTGTCCCTAATGTTGGTATCTTTGGGTTTGTCAAAGATTAGATTGCTATATATGTATCCTTTTTTGTCCTTTGTATCTAATCTGTTCCACTGATCTACCGTTCTATTTCTTCGCCAGTACCAAATGGTTTTGGTGACTGCTGCTATATAATATAGCTTTAGATCAGGTACACTTAGACCACCTTCCTCTGACTTTTTTTTCATTAGTTCCCTTGCAATTCTTGACCTTTTATTCTTCCATATGAATTTTGTTGTTATTTTTTCTAGGTCATTAAAATAGTTTCTTGGGAGTCTGATTGGTATAGCACTAAATAAATAGATTAGTTTGGGGAGTATTGTCATCTTTATTATGTTCACTCTGCCTATCCAAGAGCACTGAATGTCTTTCCAATTATTTAAATCTGACTTTATTTTTGTGGCAAGTGTTTTGTAATTTTTCTCATATAATTCCTGACTATTCTTTGGTAGATGGATTCCCAAATACATTATACTCTCAATATTTGTTTGGAATAGAATTTCTCTTTGTATCTCTTGCTGTTGCATTTTGTTGGTAATATATAAGAATGCTGAGGATTTATGTGGATTTATTTTGTATCCTGCCACTTTGCTAAAATTCTGAATTATTTCTAATAGCTTTTTAGCAGAGTCTTTGGGGTTCTCTAAGTATACCATCATGTCATCTGCAAAGAGTGATAGTTTGATTTCCTCATTTCCTACTCTAATTCCTTGAATGTCTTTCTCGGCTCTTATTGCCGAGGCTAGCGTTTCTAGTACTATATTGAATAGTAATGGTGATAGTGGGCATCCTTGTTTCACTCCTGATCTTACTGGGAAAGGTTGCAGTTTATTTCTATTGCATATTTTGCTTACTGACAGTCTTAAATATATGCTCCTGATTATTCTAAGGAATAGTCCATTTATTCCTATACTCTCAAGAGTTTTTAGTAGGAATGGATGTTGAATTTTGTCAAATGCTTTTTCTGCATCTATTGAGATGATCATATGTTTTTTATTAATTTAATTATTAATATGGTTAATTATACTAATAGTTTTCTTAATATTAAACCAGCCCTGCATTCCTGGTATGAATCCTACTTGATCATAGTGTATTATCCTGGGGATTATTTTCTGAAGTCTTTTTGCTAATATCTTATTTAAGATTTTAGCATCAATATTCATTAAGGAAATTGGTCTATAATTTTCTTTCTCAGTTTTCGATCGACCTGGTTTAGGTATCAGTACCATGTCTGTGTCATAAAAGGAGTTTGGTAGGGCTCCTTCCTCCCCTATTTTTTCAAATAGTTTATATAGCATTGGGGCTACTTGTTCTTTAAATGTTTGGTAGAATTCAGATGTAAATCCATCTGGTCCTGGGGATTTTTTCCTGGGGAGTTGATTAATAGCTTGTTCTATTTCTTTTTCTGAAATGGGACTATTTAAGCAATTTATTTCCTCCTCTGTTAATCTAGGAAGCCTATATTTTTGGAGGAAGTCATCCATTTCACTTAAGTTATCAAATTTATTGGCATAAAGTTGGGCAAAGTAACTCCTTATTATTTCTCTAATTTCCTCTTCATTGGTGGAAAGATCCCCCTTTTTATTTGTAAGACTAACAATTTGATTTTCCTCTTTCTTTTTTCTGATAAGATTTACCAAAGGTTTATCTATTTTATTGGCTTTTTCATAAAACCAACTCTTGGTTTTATTTATTAATTCAATAGTTTTTTTACTTTCAATATTATTGATTTCTCCTTTTAATTTGTGTATTTCAAGTTTAATTTTTGGTTGGGGGTTTTTAATTTGGTCTTTTTCTAGTCTTTTAAGTTGTAAGCCCAATTCGTTAATCTTCTCTTTCTCTATTTTGTTCAAATAAGCCTCTAAAGATATAAAATTTCCCCTTATTACTGCTTTAGCTGCATCCCACAGATTTTGGTATGATGTCTCATCATTGTCATTATCTTGGGTGAAATTATTAATTGTTTCTATAATTTGCTGTTTCACCTAGTCATTCTTTAAGATGAGATTATTCAGTTTCCAATACTTTTTGGTCTATTTACCCCTAACTTTTTACTGAATGTAGCTTTTATTGCATTGTGATCTGAGAAGAAGGCATTTATTATTTCTGCCTTCCTACATTTAATTTTGAGATCTTTATGTCCTAATATATGGTCAATTTTTGTATAGGATCCATGAACTTTCCTGTTGAAACTCCAGATTCTCTTCAGCTGGTAAGTCGTGCTTCCAGTCCTTGTGGTTCTATTAGTCCAGTGCTATTTTTGACGCTGAAATTATCTGATTGGTAGTGAGGGAAGAAAGGAGCTTACAGTATCGCCTGTATCTTCTCCGCCATCTTTGCTCCACCCCCCAGTTCTGTTTTTTTTCAATAGAAATGATTGAAAGTCTCACTTCATTGAAGATCCATCTTGTCTCCTGAAAGATGATGCTCAGTGTAGCTGGATAGATAATCCTTTTTTTTTTTTTTTTTTTTTTTTTTAATTCTGATGAGGCATTTTACATTTTCTTCCATTGTTCTGTCTTTTTAGTTTGTTTGACTGATTCTTGGTATCTCATAGAGTCATTAGCTTTCATTTAGCCATTCTAATTTTTAATGTGTGATTTTCTGCAGTTAAACTTTTGTATCTCTTTAACCATTTGATTAATTCTACTTTTGTAGGTATTGTTTTCTTCAGTGGATTTTTTTTTTTTTTTTACATTTGCCAATTGTATTTTTTAAGGATTTGCCTTCCTTTTCCAAGCTGTTAACTGTCTTTTGCATATCTCTCTCTCTCTCTCTCTCTCTCTTTTTTTTTCTTCTACCCCTTTTATTTGCCTTTTAAAGTCTTCTATTAGCACTTCCAAGAAGCCTCTTTCGATTTGAGACCAATTCATATCACTCTTTGAGATTTCCTCTGTGAACATTTTTTCCTCATCTGATTTGGTGTTTTGACCTTCCCTGTCACAATAGTACTTTTCTATGGTCAAAGGTTTTTTTTTTTTTTTTTTTTTTTTTTTTTCCTTCCCTCTGTTTCTTGATTAATTTCTTTTTCTTTCTTTCTTTTTCTTTTTCTTTTTTTTTTCTTTCTTTTGTATTTCCTCTTTTCTTACTTTTTTGGTTAAACTCTGCTTCTGAGGTACAGGGGCACTGTGTCAAACTTCCTGTGCAGCTCTGAGCCTTGGCTTTGAGCATAAGGCCCCTTATGTTTTCAGGGGATAGCTTTGAGTGCTCTTTGCAGGAAATAGTCTGATTTCCTAGAATTAGCCTTCAGAGCTGGAACTGTCGGATGTTTCACTGGCCTATTTCACTACTTAGAACCAAGAGTCTTAGTTGTTAATTTGCTGTGATTAAGACACTCTCACTGGCTTTCTGAACTGAACTGAACACTTCACTTCAGTGAGACCAGCCTTTCTTCAAGTTTTTCCAGTCTATCTTGAGTTGGAGAGTGTTTTATTCCATCAAATTCTGTTCAGAGATTTGGTTTCATGTGGTTTTCAAGAGAAACTGGGAGAGCTTGAACAACTTCCTGGCTTCACTCTGCCATCTTGGCTCCACTCCAGAAAGTCAGGATCAAGATTAATTGTTCTTTAAATGTATGCTAGAATTTGCTTGTAAATCCATCTGGTCCTGGATATATTTTTTTCTTAGAAAGTCCATTGATGGATTGCTCAATTTCTTTTTCTAAAACTGAGTTATTTAATTTGTTTCTTTTTCTGTTAATCTGAGTAATTTATATATTTATGGATATTTGTCCATTTCATTTAGATTGTCAAATTTATTAGCATATAATTTGGAAAAATAGCTTTTAACAATTGTTTTAATTTCTTCTTTATTGGCAATGAATTTACCCCCTTCATTTTTGATACTATAATTTGGTTTGCTTCTGTCCTATGTAAAATCAAGTTAACCAAGTGTTTATGCATGGTTTTGGGTCCCTCCTCCATGAAATCTTCTAGTTTTATGTATTAGTTCAATGTTTTTCTTACTTTCAATTGTATTGATATCTCCTTTGATTTTCAGGGTTTACAATTTGGTGTTTAATTGGGGATTTACAATTTGTTCATTTTCTAGGTTTTTTTTAGTTACGTACCCAATTCATTGATCTGCTTTTTTCTCTATTTTATTGATATAAATAATTAGAGACATAAATTTCCCTTTATGAACCACTTTGACTGTATCCCATAAATTTTGTTTTTTTCTCATTGTTGTCATTTTCTTTAAAATTATCTGTTTTTCCATGATTTGTTCTTTGATCTACTACACAGACTGATTACCTGCCTAGGTGGTTGTTAGTCCTAGGCCAATGGCCCTGATACAGAGTCTGTGCTATAAAATTGGCTGCTGCTGCTGCTGCTCTTGGACTTTGCTTCCTTCCTACCCTGGTGAGATGGACTTTCCCTTCCAGAATGGTAAGATGTTTCCCTGCTCCAAAATAAATTCTGGTTGTTTCAGAAGGTTCCTTCCTCACTCTGAATCTTGATTCTGGAAGTTTTTACTTGGAGGCTTCTTTTAAAACAGAATTGGGATTATCATGTTACAATTGGTAAAAGGGAAAACTAAATATAACCTGAGTCATTATCCCTTACTTGTCCTGCTTTCTAGAGCCCCCAAGTTGGGGTGACAAATATAATGTGCTTTCTAGAGCCCCCACATTGGTGTGATTAAAATATACCCAAGTCCTGCCTCATCATTTCTCCATTAGGAGAAGTACTTTCTCTACATTATCATGAACATTGATTTTTTTAAAAATAGCAAAGAGGTTTAGCAACATATCACAAAGATTTTTATGTATTATCTGACTGAATCAAAAGACATGATATGTATAAAATGCTTTGCAAGCCTTAATGTATTATTTAAATTTTGGCTATTACTATTACTAATATCATTATCATGATATTATATTATATATTAATATATTAACATTATATTAATAAAAGTCCTAATATTAGGAAATTAACATAAATGACAATATTAATAACAAGAACAAGAATTTATAATCAATTTATGAAAATATAAAATGTGTGCTTGCATACTTTTTGAATTTATAGGCTATATTCTTATAGACATAGTTCATGGAAGACAGTTAGAGAGAATGGTTTTCATGCCTTCTGATTTGCTTCTTAGGTTGCATAGTCACAGCTTTGAAGTTGTTGATAAGAAAAGTGATTTATTGGGCCCATATTTTATTTCAATCAGTATTAGCCAGTTCAGTGTAATTTCATAGGGATAATAATCATTCACAGTTGTTAATATTATACTCATCTAGTAACATACATTTAATCACTCTGTTCAACTAACATGAATATAGGAATTATATATATTAACACATATTTTACATATCTTAGATACAGGAATAATTAGATAAGGTTAGATAGATTTCTTTCTTTTATTAGCCGCCAAACCCTAGACTATAAGCTGTAAGATCACTGCTTATTAGACTGTTACAAGTTCACTTGTCTAACCATGAGAATGCTGACAAAAACTCCACTCTTTTGAGTGAAGAGTAACTACCCAAGACCAGTGTGGGTGGAATGTCCCATGCTATGAAAAGGCCTCCCAACTTTCTTTTTTTTGTATCTCGAAACCATACTTTCTTGCTCAACATGAGGAGGGGCCATCTTCTGTAACCATATATACCGATGCTTTATTTCTGGTCCTCCTGGAAGGTCAAAATCAAGGTCCAATGAATATCTGGATTATCTTTTGCCTTTCTGTGTGTGTCTGGGTATCAAGCTCTACTACATTAAAGTTCTGGAGTGAGAGAAAGATCTGAGGTCTCATTCACTGAAGGAGTCCAGTCCCTTTAATAAAAACATTGACTCAAAGCACTGCCTTGGTGGTTTTTCTTGCAGATTGAATAATTTTGGATTCCACATGAAGAATGAAGATAATTATAACCCATAAAAACTGTTTGTTGAATTACTTGTGAACATTTTCCCCTGCATTTGAAAAATATAAGAAATAATTTTGCTTTTAGTTGTTTTATCAAGAGCAATAGGCTGATTACCAGAGTTATAAGAATATGGTTTTTGTAAGTCTTTTTTAACCTAATCTAAACAGTTTCAGAATAATTCCTCTTGTTCCCCTCACATTTCACAATTAGACAAATATGCCAACATTCTTAAGTTTTGATATGTGTCAAAAACATAATTTTTTATATAAAACCAAACTTATAACTGAGAGTGTGCCACTTCTTGTGCTATTACATATGTGGAAGGACATTTGGCTCTTGATTGATTGAGAGAATATTAAAAAGGGGCTACATGGCTTAGGGGTGGAGTTGGTGCCACAGATTCTCAGTATGTGGAATGGAGAAAAAAGGTGAAGAATTTACAGGAATGTTTAAATTCTTCTTCTGTATTTATTTCTTTGTATCTGTGACCTATATAAGTATGGTGTGTACTAGCCAATATTTACTTAAACTTTAGATACATTTACTTAACCAGAGATGATGACATTTATCCTTGTTCAGTGTTATCAATATTTAGATTATTAAATGCCATCAGCTCAGGAATCTGAAGTTTGAAGGTCTGATGGATGATTCCTCTCGGAATCAGGGAAACTGAAAATGTTCTGTTCTAATCTGCTCTTGGTATCTATTTCTTAATGCTCCCCAACCAATGATGTAATCCTTTGTAACAGAAACTATAAAAACTGTATATCTTTACTACTTCTTTAGCCCTCCTACACAAGCTTTCTCTTTCTTATCTTGTGATGGGGTGGCTCATCCTGAGGTTTTTAATAAACAACTTTTCTGTTTTCTACTGAGTGATCTCTGTGTAGTCATTTGTGTAAAAGTCTTGCTTCCATTGCTGCTTTCATAAAGAAATAGCTTTCCAAAGAAAGTATTTGGGCAAGTAACTATTTCCAAAGTAACTATTTAGGGAAAGTTGACTTCTCAGTATGTCCCAGATTTCTAAATTGCTTCCCTATAGTCTTGTAGAATCAGGTCCTCTTTTTTAATTGAGCTGACATTGCATCTTCCTAGTTTAAAAGCTTATTTACAATTGTATATTCTTTGGTATATCCTAACGGGTATTGCAGCTAAGTGTACAATGGATTCAGTGCTATACCTAGAGTAAGGAAGGTCATCTTCTGGAGTTCAAAGCTGGCTTCAGACACTAGCTAAGTGACTTTGGCTAATTCACTTAACCCTGAGTGCCTTGGTTTTTCATCATAAAATGAGCTGGAGAAGGAAGTGGTAAACCACTTCAGTATCTTTGAAAAGAAAAGAAAAATCTCAAATGGGATCATTGAATGGGGAATTGAACATGACTAAAAAATGAAAAGCACTCTGTATTGCTTCTCCAATATGTGTTTTCTGTTTGTTTGTATTAATGGACTTGCTCCCTACTTGTTATTTGTGATCGTCTTTTTTGTTATTAGCTTTCAGTGGGAATTGACTAAACTGAGGAGTGAAAGCTAAAAGCTTCCATCTCCTCTTCTGGGAAAGTGGCCTTTATATTTAATCTATTTTAATCCTTTTTTGATATGGAGTCATTTCAGTCCTGTGGGAGTCTCTATGATCTCATTTGAGATTTTATTGATAATTGTTAATTGATGATAATTGTTGGGCTGGAAAAAAAAAAGTTCCCTCCCTTAAGGTATTTCTGAGACCTTCTTTCTCTTACCTTACCCACTGTATTTCCATTCCAGCAGCTGCATGTTGGTACAAGTAAAACCCATGACTCCCTACCTTTCTTCAGAGATCAGATTTCAAAGATATCTATCAAAGCCATCAATCATCATACTTTTAAACAATTTATATGGATAATATATCTTACATATCTTTCACATATTTTACATGTGAAAAAGGAATTAGATTGTTTTGTTTAGCTCTAGAGGATTGTTAGGATTCTTACAAGGTGCTAAGTCACTGGAATGGATAAGAGACAATAATTATCTAATTTAGCATTGATTTAATCCTACAAAAAATAATGGTTTCCTAGTGATGAAATGATTGGTGTATACTCAGTGTGGAACATATAAGGGAGAAGCTCTCAGGGCCAAGGGGACTTTGGGATATTCACAACTAGGATTGACTTCTGGGAAACCCACAATCCCACTCTCTGGGAGGAAGAGTCTGTTTCATTCTAATTTCCACGTTTGTGCTGTCTGGAGACATTTGAATAAGAGCTCTCAGAGCCAAGAAGAGAGATAGGCTTCTACTAAAGCTTAACTGGGTCCCAGGAAAAGATTTAGGATTTTGAAGGGCACAATAGAAGATCTGGACTTTTAACTCCTGGCTGCATTTTGAGATTATTGAACTGAACTGAAACTAAGGCTGCTCCTAGAAGCTCCCCAAGAAATCCTACTCCCAGAGAACGATTGCAATTTAGAGAAACAGAACATTACAAGAGGATAAAAATAGAAAGAAAGAGAATAATTTTAAAGACATTCTAAAATGGCAGATTTGGTCTTGAAATAGAGACAAACATCCTACCAATTAGAGCTGTTGAAAAATGACTGCAGAGATAGTAGATTCTTTGTTAGAAGTCTTTATGAAAAAGATTAAATGAATACTTTTAGAATATGTGATAGTTTTTTTCAGTTGATTGAACTAGATGTCCTATAAAGTTCTTTACAACTCGAAATTTTGTAACTGAAGTCAGTTTTGTCATTTATGTATATGAATAGTAAAAGACTCATAAGATCATAGGATCATAGATTAAAGCCAGAATGGAATTTAAAAATCAAAGTAAGAGAAAGAACAAGGAAAAAGAAGAGAAGAAACAAAAGAGAAAACACTGAAGAAAATTAGAGCAGAGAATATCCAAGATAGTGGTCAACAATTCAGTGGTCAACAAGAGGTTAAGAGGGAAAGGATTGAGAACAATCAGATAGCAATTACACTTCAATGATGAAGTCAGAAGTTATACTGCATGGAATTTAGAAGAGAGGGGAGAGAAAGTAGAGGCAAGGAGTTTGACTTTTTTTTTTTTTTAATTGAAGTGGAGACATATAGGATGATTACTTGAGAGTAGAATAGTGAAATAGCCCAGGCAATAAAATTCAGGACAGCCAAGGTGGTTGCAATTTAGAGAATAGTTTATTAACCAGACAGGACGGATCTCTGAATCAAGTTCTGTCCAGAACCCAAGTAGAGACAGGCTTATAATTCTTGTTCTGCTTTGTGGTTACAACAGTGACTTGACTTCTCACTTGAGAAGGGGATGCTGGGGAGCTTACAGGATGTCTGACATTATTAAGCAAGCATTCTGTCTGAACATAATTGAGCAACATTTTTCTATAAGCCTGAGGCCCCTTAACCCAGGGATGAGGGGGCCAGTCTTTTGTCCATTTCAGTAGGATCCAGTGAAGTTCTCTTTTTTTTCCTTCCTCCCTTCCCATCCCTGCCTGCTTCCTTCCTTTTCTCTTTTCTTTTCCCCTTCCTTCTTCTTTCCTTCCTTCCTTCCTCCCCTCCCTCCCTCCCTCCCTCCTCCTCCTTCCTTCCTTCCTTCCTTCCTTCCTTCCTTCCTTCCTTCCTTCCTTCCTTCCTTCCTTCCTTCCTTCCTTCCTTCCTTCCTTCCTTCCTTCCTTCCTTCCTTCCTTCCTTCCTTCCTTCCTTCCTTCCTTCCTTCCTTCCTTCCTTTCCTGCCAGCACAGAAGAAATAGGAATATAAGCAAAGACTGAAGATTAGAGAGACATGATGATGGTGATAGGTGAACTATGGGAAAAAATGAAAGTGGAAGATAGGATCAAAGGTGCACGTAGTTTACAGTAAATAATTTCAACTTTTGTGGCTAAGTATGAAGCTAGATATTGCACTGAAAGGGTATTGAGCGAGAGTGGTAGGGTTGATTTGAGAAATGTTTTGAAACAGGTTCTGTGGGGAATGGGTTAATGAATTAATTTGGAAGGTTTGATATAATTTATAGAGAGCTACAGACAGTAGAGGAACTCTCAGTGAGGTATAAGACCCTTCAGCCCAGAGGGAAACTACTGACAATGTCTGGTTCAGCTCTCATCTCCCCTTGGGGCATCTCACCCTTTCTGAGTAGTGGGGGTGGGGGGCATGACCCCCTGTGTTCTACTTGAAGCAGAGTTACTTACAGTAAGAAAGGCATTTACATATTAATAGCAGAGTGCTTATAGTTAGCACTTGCTCAGTGTGCTGTAGTGATGTAATTGTATTAAAATACTTAGGGGCTGAGAATACTTGAAATAAATGGACTTCATCTTTGACCATCCTCATGGGCCCCTGCTTCATCACTCCTCCATTAAGACCAAGGACTTAGCTATCTCGAGATACTCCAGAGAGGAAGGCCAGATGATATATTTTGGCATCCCAGTGTGAGGGCTCTTGAAAGCACACTGCAATTTTGCTGTGCTGAAGATATAGCTGAGATTATATAATGCAAACAGTTATGCTGGATGATATAAATTTAGATATATTTAGCTTGATTATATGATTTCATTCAGTTCCATTTTGTAGCATGATGAAAATAATTCAGGTGTGTGTTGGAAATGGAAATTTTAGAAAGTATGGTCTATAGTCTGAGCAGCTAGTTGGCACAGTGCACTGGGCCTGAAATCAGGAAGACTTATTTTTCTGAGTTCAAAGCTGGCCTTAAATACTTTCTAAATGTGACCCTGAGCAAATCACTGAACCCTGGTTACCTCAATTTCTTATCTAAAATGGACTAGAGAAGGAAATGGCAAACCATGCCAGTGTCTTTGCCAAGAAAATCCCAGAAGTCACGAAGAGTTGGACATGACTGAAAAATTGCTAAATAACAATAACAACAAAAAGCAGATGGTCTTTGGCAATGGAATACAAATTTGGCAGGTTCTACCAAGCTGGAAAAGACCTTTAAGATAGACCCAATGAAATATGTCATTTAAAGATCAGGTTAGCTAAATTCAGAGAGCTTTATTGCTATAATATTAGGTACTAGATAACTTTTTTTGGTTAGAGAAATTCATGTATATGGCCTATTAAGGCATATAAAAGATGTTTGAATTGATAGGGAGAGCAGTTATATTGATGAAATAATGAAACCTTCAAAAATTTAGTTTAAGCATATGTATTTGAAATTCATACTTGCTATTAGTTATACACTGAATTGTAATTCTGTACTGAATTTGTAAACTGCATTATATTGTTCCTAACAATATATTTAGCTTTTTTTAGAATAACAATTTAGGGGGTAGCTAGGTGGCAGCTAGGTGGCGCAGTGGATAGAGCACCAGCCTTGAATTCAGGAGGACCTGAGTTCAAATCTGGTCTCATACACTTAACACGTCCTAGCTGTGTGACCCTGGGCAAGTCACTTAACCCCAGCCTCAGGGAAAAAAAAAATAGAAGAACAATTTAGCTTTACACTTTTAAAGACATTAATAAGTTCAAAACTGCTGACTACATACTGTGGACTAAATCAATGCCACCTGAAGAAGAAATATTATGGGTCATCTTTTCAATTTCTGTTGACATTATTTCTTAAAAAACACTCAGAAACCATCACTCTACCTATGGGAACTGTGAAAATAATTTTTACTCTCTCCTTCAAAAAACTCTTCTGGTAAAGAGTGTTGTTTTTACAGGAGAAATTTAACTCGGCATGATTTCCAAGATTCAGAAATATCACAAAATACAAATGGCAACTTATTTTCCATTCATCTACAAGTCAAAAGGAGAGCAATAATTTTCATAAATTACTTTTAGCAAAAGAAACCAGGAGCCTATATTAAAAATGCATTTTATGGGGCAGCTAGGTGGTGCAGTGAATAGAGCACCAGCCCTAAAGTCAGGAGGACCTGAGTTCAATTCTGGCCTCAGACACTTAATATTGCCTAGCTGTGTGACCCTGAGCAAGTCACTTAACCCCAATTGCCTCAGCAAAAAAAAAATAGTAATAATAATAATAAAATCAAGCATTTGGATTATGGGAGCAATGTCACCCTAATAAAAAAAATACTGGGAAAATTGGAAGATCACTTTGATATAAGTTAGGGATAGACCAAGTTCTCATATTATATTACCAATATGAGCTCCAACTAGATACACACTTTAGATAAAAAAGGTGATATCTCAAAGAAATTAGAAGAATAAGGAAGGACAATTGCAACTATGGCTAGGAAAGACTTCATTATTAATGCAGATTATAGGAGTTAATATAGACAATTTGTTTACATAAAATTTAGAAGGCTGTACAACACAAAACTTAGTTTTTAAAATCAAATTTATTTTATTTTTCAAATGAACAAATATCTATTTTCCCTTCCTTTTATTCCTCCCCCCAGAAAAAAATAACAGTGAAATCTCCACAGTGAAAATACATAAACAAAACCCCTACAACATCCCATATTGTCCATATTCAAAAATATGTGTTTCATGCCATATATCTAATTCTTATCTCTCTTGAAGGAGATAGACATATTGTAAATCATCAATCATCTGAAATTATGATTGATCATTTTGTGGATTAGATTCTTAAATCTTTCAAAATTATTTATTCAATGTTATTTTTTAAAGTAGTCTCATAGTTCTACTCCTATCACTCTGTATCAGTGCAAAGTTAAGTATATTTTATCTTCTGGTTCTAAGAAATCTAAGAGTTTTTTGCTTATTGATTTTTAAATTATGTTTATTTCCCCTCTCCTTTCCAGTTCCCCTCCCTCCACCTGCTTTTTGTGGTCATGGCTTTGAGAAAATCTAGTAATTCTTAAATGATCTCTCATTTATCTATTAGAAAACATACAGAAGTATTTATTTAATATGAGATACTTTGCATTTTCTTGTTTTGTTTTTTCAACTTTGACTTTGTTTCAATATTTGTTTCACATACTCATTAATTGTGGTAACTCAAGGCCCCAAACCCATTTGTATAGGATTCTCCTAATTGATGAAGATTAATTATTCTGTTACCATGAGGGGTGGAGTTGCTGAATTGTTGAGAACTTGGGAAAAGAGAAATCTGTCTTCTGATTTATAGCTTTGAGAAAGAAGATATACATTTGTAGAGACTCTTCATGCCAATAAAGGAGACAAATATTTTGAAAAAAAAATGGATAGAGTCAGAGCAGGATATTATCCTGGGCCCCAAAGGTGTGTTGCATTGACCTCATCATCAGTTTCTTATGGATTTATTACACCTGGATTCATAGAATAAAAAGCTCTGATGATCATCTGGATCATCACCCAAGATGCTTTCCCACTGAATGGTGGGGTCAAAGGAAGCTTCATGCCACTCCTTGTCTGACTGAATTACTGTCCTCTCCTTTTCTGTGCTTAGTTAAAAGTATGGATAATCCATTTTTATCCATGTTATTGTTAGTTATAGAACTAACAGTGACATCATTATAGTTATATAATTCCTTCTGTGTGGCAGGTATGATGCTAAGTGCTTTACATTTTCATTTGATCCTCACAACAATTTTGTGAAATAGGTTCTATTATTATCTCTGTTTTAAGACTAAACAACTTTGAAAGAATTAAGAGCTTTATTATTTCAATGAACAATTATAACATCATAGTATTTATATAGTCCCAACTATGTGACAGGTATTATGTGAAGTGCTTTACAAGTATTATTTCCGTTAATCCTTGAAACATTTCTGTGAAAATGGATGTTATTATTATCCCTATTTTAAAGTTGAGGAAAGAATAAACAACTTTGAAAGAATTAAGAGCTTTATTAATTCAATGAACAATTATAATATCATAGTATTTATATAGTCCCAACTATGTGCCAGGTATTATGCGAAGTGCTTTACAAGTATTATTTCCTTTAATCCTTGAAACATATCTGTGAAATGAATGTTATTATCATCCTTATTTTAAAGTTGAGGAAAGAATAAACAACTTTAAAAGAATTAAGAGCTTTATTAATCCAATAAATAATTATTCTAGAAGACATCTGATGTTGGACGATGAAATCTTCTGAAATGAGTTGTAGAATGAGAAAATATACTTCTGAAACATTTTTTCTTCAATTATACATATTTTTTCCTCTTTTCCTCCTTCATTTTTGGAGGGAGAGGAAGTAGAGAAGTGAGTTAGGAATAGGGTTGCCAAAGTAGGGGTGGGTGGGAAGGGGAAAAGAAAGAAAAAGAAAGAAGGTCATTGAAACTTTTTTTTTGAATGCATAGAATATAAAAAACCAGAAAGAATGATGGATAAGCAGGAACCTAGAAAAATTACATCATCATTGTTATCATCATCCTCATCATTATTATCCTCTTCCTCTTCTTTCTCTGATCATAGCTCACATTTATATAAGACTTTAAGGTTTACAAACTGCTTTACAATATTATCTTGTTTTACATACCAATTTAATATTTAAATAGAAAAGTAAGCTCCAAATTTAAATATTCACAACTTCTTATACAATCTCTTTTGTTCTGTTTTGCAGGTGGAAGAGATCACTTTAGTTGATGTTTATTAAGTTTAAATTTTTAAAAAATTTACATTAAAATTTTGGAAAATGTCTCTTACATTATAATGATCTTAACATCCTGAAAACCTAAAGGGTAATGGTGCTCTGATGTTGTTTTTCTAGATAAGATTTTACATTAAAAAAAAAAAAAACATTTTATAAAATTTGCTTTATAAATCATGTTAGAAGAGAAAAACCAGAACAAAAGGGAAAAACTATGGGAGAGGAAAAAAATAACAGAAAAAAGAAGTGATTTACATTCAGTCTCCATAGTTCTTTTTCTGGATGCAGGTGGCATTTTCTACCCAAAGTCTATTGGGATTGATTTAAAACACTGAATCACTGAAAAGAACCAAATCTTTCATAGATGATCATTTCACATTCTTGCTGTTATTGCATACAATGTATTCCTGGTTCTCCTCATTTCACTCAGCATTATTTTGTATATATCTTTCCAGGCCTTTGAAAAATCAGTATGTTCATCAATTTTATACAATAATAATAGTCCATTCATTACCACAACTTATTCAACCATTCCCCAATTGATGGACATCTACTCATTTTCCAATGAGCCGCTACAAACATTTTTGCACATGTGGTTCCTTTTCCCTTCTTTATGATTTCTTTGAGATACAGACCTAGTATTGGGACTACTGGTTCAAAGGGTATGCACATTTTTATAGTCTTTTGGGCATTTTTCCAGATTACTCTCCAGAATGGTTGGATCATTTTATAGCTCCACCAACAATTCATTAGTGTCCCAGTTTTTCCACATCTCCTCCGACATTTATCATTATCTTTTCCTGTCATTTTAGCCAATCTGAGAGGTGGAAAGTGATACCTCAAAGTTGTTTTGATTTGCATTTTTCTAATCAATACTGATTAAGAGCATTTTTTCATATGATTATAGGTGACTTTAATTTCATCATCTGAAAATTATCTATTCATATCCTTTAACCATCTACCAATAGGGGAATGACTTGCATTCTTATAAATTTGATACAGCTCTTTATATATTTAAAAAATAAGACTTTAATCGGAAACACTGTAAAGATGTTTTCCCCTGGCTTTGTGCATCCATTTTAATCTTGTTTCTGTGGATTTTGTTTGTGCAAAAACCCTATGATTTAATGTAATCAAAGTTGTCTATTTTACCTTTTATGATGTTCTCTAGTTCTTCTTTGGTCCTAAATTCCTCTCTTCTCCAAAGATCTGATAGGTAAATTATCCCTTGCTCTCCTAATTTGCTTACAATATCTGTGCCCAAATCATGTGCCCATTTTGACCTTATTTTGACCTGGGATATGAGATGTAGATCTGTGCTGAGTTTCTGACATATTATTTTCTAGTTTTCCCAGCAATTTTTGTCAAACAGTGAGTTCTTATCACAGAAGCTGGAGTTTGGGAATTTATCAAAAACTAGATTACTACAGGCATTGATTATTGTGTCTTGTGCATCTAACCTGTTCCACTGATGCATACTCTTATTTCTTAGTCAGTACCAAATGGTTTTGATGACTGATGCTTTGCAATATTTTTAGGTCTGGTACTACTAAGCCACCATCCTTTATATATATATATATATAATATAATATATATATGTTTTTTTTCTCATTAATTCCTTTGATATTCTTGACCTTTTGTTCTTCCAGATGAATATGTGTTATTTTGCAGAATTGCCCATTTTTTATTATAGGTTTTATATTTTCACAAATCTCATTCAATTATGTTATGCAGTAGTTTATGATCAATCCAAAACATAAAGTCTATGCTGTAGCAGAAATTACATAATATTAATATATATATATATATATATATATATATATACACACACACACACACACACACACACACACATATATATATATATATATATATATATATACACACACACACACACACACACACACACACACACATATATATATATATATATATATATATATATATATATATGTACACATATACACACATACACACACATATAGTTGAGCTGAGACCTTCTGAAATGGAATCTTTATTTCATTGCTGCTTTCAACACAAAGGTCTCATAGGTACTAAGAATAAGGAAGACTAGGAAAAGGTTTCCTATAGATGTGGAATTTCAGATGAGATTTAGAGGAAGCCATGTAGGAGGCAGAGTTCAGGAGTGAGAGCAATTTTATATTTGATGTTGGAGGCAACAGGGAATTTCTAGAGTTTATTGAATTGAAAAGATGGTGTCCCATGGTGAGACTTTTATTTCAGGATGATTAATTTGAAAGCTGAATGGAGGATAGACTGGAGAATGAAGAGTTTTAAAGTAGAAAGCCCTCCCCTTGTCCCCACCACCACCTTGCACTTACTGTTTTAGTGTAGTTATAAGGTGATAAGAGTCTGCTTCAGCTGTGTCAGAGAAGCAAGGGGCCATATACAAGAGAAGGAATAAAGGTAGAAATTATTTGGCAAATAATTGGACATAGATGATGAAATACAGTGAAAAGTCAAAAATGATATGTAGACTGCAAGCTTGAAAGACTGGAAGAATGAAGACATACTCAATTTTAATGGGAAGTTAGGAAGTGGGTGGTTTTGTTTTGTTTTTTGTTTTTCCTTATTTTTTTAAGAAAGATTATGAGCTCAGTTTTGGACATATTGAGTTTCTGTTGTCTACAAGACATCAAGTTTGATATATCTAACGGAATTGGAGATGTGAGACTGGAGATCAGGAGATAGCTTAGTTATCTGCATAGACATGCTAATTGAAACCATGGAAGCTGATGAGGTCACCAAATAAATAGTATAGAGGGAGAAAAGAAGATGACACAGAATAGAGCTTACAGAGTATTTGCCTTTTGGAATAATCTAATAAAGATGACAGAATGATCAGGAAAGAAAGAGCAAAAACCTGGAGTGAAAACTCACCTGGAGATGAGGTGAGTGAAAATGTCAAATTTGCTGAGAGGTCAAGAAGATTGAGCAACAAGAAAAAGCCATTGGATTGGCCATTAAGAAATCATTAGTAGGGGGCGGAGCCAAGATGGCGGAGAAGATACACGCCACTGTGTAAGCTCCTTTCTTCCCTCACAACCAACTAGATATAATCAGCCTCAGAAATAGCGCTGGACTGATAGAATCCACAAGGACTGGAAGCAGGATTTACCAGCTGAAGAGAATCTGGAGTTTCAACAGGAAAGGTCAGTTCCCAGGGGAGGAAGAAGAAAGCCAGCGCAGACGGTGGGGTAGTGGCACACAGGGGGCACGCCAATCTGCTGGGGAGGGCTCTGGGATCAGAGAAGCCACTGAGATAGAAGAATCTGGCACAGGCTGTTAGCTCTTCTCTGCTTATAATACAGCAGTTCAGAAGAGAAATCAAGCCAACTTAATTTGAAACCAGATTAGATCTTCCCGGATCCCAGGGGTGACTCAGCAGATCTCAGCACTGTGGGTGTGGCCGATATAGGCAATCCAGGCTTTTACCTGGGGGTAGTTAAGAGATTGAAAAGTGGACAGGGCAGTAACTCATAGTGCCTGGCTCGTCTGGAGGCTGTGGTACTCAGCCCCGGAAGTCCCAGAGAAGCAGAACCTTTGAACTAGGGACTGCAGTTTCTGGCAGACACTTCCAGTTTGAGTGCAGGGGCTTTTCACCTCACCTGCCGCTGACATCCACTCCCCACCGGGACGCATAGGCAAGGCTTTGAGTCGCCTTTACTGTTCAGTCTCAAACCTCAGGGAAGCCGCTAGAACACAGCGCCCTCAAAGCACAGCAGTGCTGATCACCTCTGAGGCACTTCCAGGGAGGGGGTGGGGAACTCTCTCCCAGAGCTCTCTCTTAGCTCAGGCACAGGGGCTGCTGCATCCATCCGGTCTGGGAGGAAGCTGGTAAAGAAATAAATAAATAATTTCCTACCCCAGGGACAGACCCCAAAAGATTTTTTAATCATGAGCAAGAAGCCAAAAAAAAGTATAGATTCATTCTACACAAAGAAAGAGCAGATATCCAACCCCGAGGAAGTTAACAGCAGAGAGTCAGCAGATAACAACCTAAAGGGGAATGATTCCTGCCCCCCATCACATAACTCTCTCCTTGAAGAGACTATTAAAAAGTTAAGAGAGTTTGAAGAAAAATGGGGAAAGGAAAGAGAAGCTATGAAATTGGAGTTGGAAAAAATAAAGAATTCACAGGAGATGCAGGGAAACAAAATTAGTGAATTAGAAAAGGTAAAAAAATCACAGAAAGTAGGATTTCTCAATTGGAGAAGATAAAAAAGTCTCAAGAAAATAGGATTTCTGAATTGGAGAAGATAAAAAAGTCTCAAGAAAGTAGGATTTCTGAATTGGAAAAAGAAAATAATTCTCAAAAAAAATTAGGGAAATGGAAAAAATTCAATAGAGCAAAATAACTCATTTAAAAATGAAATTGGGCATTTACAAAAAGAACTAAAAACTGTGAAAGAAGAAAATAACTCCTTAAAATTCAGGATGGAACAAATAGAAATGAATGATTCATTGAGAACCCAAGAATCAGTCAAACAAAACAAAAAAAAAAAAAAATGAAAAGCTGGAGAATAACGTCAAATACTTACTGGAAAATCTATAGACCTGGAAAATAGATCTAGGAGAGATAATCTGCAGATCATTGGACTTCCCAAAAACTATGACCAAAAAAAGAGCCTAGATTCTATTTTACAGGAGATTATCAAAGAGAACTGTCCAGAGATAATAGAAACAGAGGGGAAAGTAGATGTTGAAAGAATTCATTGAACTCCTTCTGAAATAGACCCTAAAAAAAGAACACCACGGAATATTGTGGCTAAGCTACAGAATTACCACACAAAGGAGAAAATCCTGCAAGCAGCTAGAAAAAAATAATTTAAATACCAAGGTGCCACAATAAGGGTCACACAAGATCTGGCTGCCTCCACATTAAAAGATAGAAGGGCCTGGAACCTGATATTCCAAAAGGCAAAAGATCAAGGATTGCAACCAAGAATAAACTACCCAGCTAAGTTTAGCATCTTTTTCCATGGAAGAAGATGGTCATTCAATGAAATAGAGGAATTCCATATGTTTCTAAGAAAAAAACCAGACTTAAACAAAAAATTTGATCTACATCCACAAGACTGAAGAGAAACAGAAAAAGGTACACAGAACCATTGAGAACTATATCTCGGTTGTGGGTATATAGAAAGTATACATGGATAATTTGATTTACTGATATAAAAGAAAAAAAAGGAGGGGGTGTAGTAAAGGTAAGGGGGTAGTATCAGAAAAAGGGGAGGGAGTGATAAAAAGAGGGAAACTACATCCCAGGAAGAGGCATAGAAAATATACCATATCTGAGGGAATTTAGAGAGGGGGAGAATCATTGTGTAAATCTTACTCTCATCAGAAGAGGCTCAAAGAGTAAATAATTGTCATATTTGTTTTTCAGAGAATTCTCTATCACCTCATTAAAAGGGGGGAGAGGAAAAGGGAAAAGGAAAAGGAGAATAAGGGAAGGGACGTGGAGGGAGGGGGGAGGGATACTAAAAAAAAAGGGAGGGCTGCACGTCACAAGGGGGGTCTATAAATTAAATATTGGGGAAGGGGTTCAGGGGGGTCAAGGGAAAAAGCATAATCTGGGGATAATATGATGGCAGGAAATACAGAATTAGTAATTTTAACTGTAAATGTGAATGGGATGAACGCTCCCATCAAATGGAGACGGATAGCAGAATAGATCAAAAATCAGAACCCTACAATATGTTGTTTACAGGAAACACACTTAAAGCAGGGAGATACATATAGAGTAAAGGTAAAAGGTTGGAGCAGAATCTATTATGCTTCAGGTAAAGCCAAAAAAGCAGGGGTAGCTATCCTTATCTTAGATCAAGCAAAAGCAGAAGTTGATCTAGTTAAAAGAGATAAGGAAGGAAACTATATCCTGCTGAAAGGTAGCATAAATAATGAAGCCATATCGATACTAAACATATATGCACCAAGTGGTTTAGCATCTAACTTTCTAAAGGAAAAGTTAAGAGAGTTGCAAGAAGAAATAGACAGTAAAACTATAGTAGTGGGAGATCTCAACCTTGCACTCTCAGATTTAGACAAATCAAACCACAAAACAAATAAGAAAGAAATTAAAAAAGTAAATAGAACATTAGAAAAACTAGGTATGATAGACCTTTGGAGAAAACTGAATGGCAATAGAAAGGAATATACTTTCTTCTCAGCTGTTCATGGATCTTATACAAAAATTGACCATATATTAGGACATAAAGATCTGAAAATTAAATGTAGGAAGGCAGAAATAATAAATGCCTTCTTCTCAGACCACAATGCAATAAAAGCTACATTCAGTAAAAAGTTAGGGGTAAATAGACCAAAAAGTAATTGGAAACTGAATAATCTCATCTTAAAGAATGACTGGGTGAAAGAGCAAATTATAGAAACAATTAACAATTTCACCCAAGATAATGATAATGATGAGACATCATATCAAAATCTTTGGGATGCAGCTAAAGCAGTAATAAGGGGAAATTTTATATCTTTAGAGGCTTATTTGAAGAAAATAGAGAAAGAGAAGATTAACGAATTGGGCTTGCAACTTAAAAGGCTAGAAAAAGACCAAATTAAAAACCCCCAACCAAAAATAAACTTGAAATACAAAAATTAAAAGGAGAAATTAATAATATTGAAAGTAAAAAAACTATTGAATTAATAAATAAAACCAAGAGTTGGTTTTATGAAAAATCCAATAAAAGAGATAAACCTTTGGTAAATCTGATCTTAAAAAGGATTTTGAGGTTTTTATGCCCTAGTATATGATCAATTTTTGTATAGGTTCCATGAACTGCTGAGAAGAAAGTATATTCCTTTCTGTCTCCATTTAGCTTTCGCCAAAGATCTATCATATCAAACTTTTCTAGTATTCTATTTACCTCTTTGACTTCTTTCTTATTTATTTTGTGGTTTGATTTATCTAATTCTGAGAGTGCAAGGTTGAGATCTCCCGCTATTATAGTTTTGCTATCTATTTCCTCTTGCAGCTCTCTTAATTTCTCTTTTAAGAATTTAGATGCTGCACCACTTGGTGCATATATGTTTAATATTGATACTGCTTCATTATTGATGCTGCCCTTTAGCAGGATATAATGCCCTTCCTTATCTCTTTTAATTAGATTAATTTTTGTTTTTGCTTGATCTGAGATGAGGATGGCTACTCCTGCTTTTTTGGTTTTGCCTGAAGCATAATAGATTCTGCTCCACCCTTTTACTTTTAGTTTGAATGTCTCACCCTGTTTCAGGTGTGTTTCCTGTAAACAACATATAGTAGGATTCTGACTTTTAATCTAGTCTGCTAACTGCTTCCTCTTTATGAGGCAGTTTGCCCCATTCACATTTATGTTTAGAAGGACTAATTCTGTATTGCTTGCCATCCTATTAACCCCTGCTTATGCTTTTCTCCTTTCCTTCCCTTTTACCCCCCTACCCAGTATTAAACTGGTGAACACCACTTGCTTTTCACAGCCCTCCCTTTTTAAGATCCCTCCCCCACCTTAAAGATCCTCCCCTTATTTTACCCCTTTTCCTCGAAATTACTGTATTCCCTTCCCCTTAGCTTACTCCTTCCCTTTCACTTTTTAATGAAGTGGAAGAAGTTTCACCATAAATCGAATATGTCTATTGATACACGCTATGTTCATCTCCCTCCTTTCTTTCTCTCAGATATAATAGGTTACCTTTGCCTCTTCATGAGATGTAGTACCACCACTTTACACTTTTTTTATGATATAATCTCCTTTCCACCTCTAGTTTCTAAGACAAATTATACATATGTTCTTTACATAATTTTTTTTGACAGAAGTATAGTTCTCAAGATTTCTTTTTACCTTTTTAGAAATCTCTTGAGTTCTGTATTTGAAGATCAAACCTTTTATGTAGGTCTGGTTTTTTCATCAAAAATAGATGGAATTCATTTATTTCGTTAAATGTCCACCTTCTTCCCTGGAAAACGATGCTCATTCTTGCTGGGTAAGTTATTCTTGGCTCCATACCAAGTTCCTTAGCCTTTTGGAATATCATGTTCCAGGCCCTGCGTTCTTTTAATGTGGACACTGCTAGATCCTGGGTTATCCTTATTGTGGATCCTTCATATCTGAATTGTTTTTTTCTAGCAGCTTCCAATATCTTTTCCTTTGTCTGATGGTTCTTGAACTTGGCCACTGTATTTCTTGGCGTTTTGATTTTAGGGTCCCTTTCAGTAGGTGATCGATGAATTTTTTGAATGTCTATTTTACCCTCTGTTTCCAGTATGTCTGGGCAGTTCTCTTTGATAATTTCCTCAAAAATGGTGTCCAAGCTCTTTTTTTCCTCCCATTTTTCAGGGAGTCCGATTATTCTCAAATTGTCTCTCCTGGATCTGTTTTCCAGGTCTGTTGTCTTTCTGGTAAGGTACTTGACATTCTTTTCAATTGTTTCATTTCTCTGGTTTTGCTTGATTACCTCTTGGTTTCTCCTTGAGTCATTCATTTCTACTTGTTCCAGTCTAATTTTCAATGATGTATTTTCTTCACTCACTTTTTTTATATCTCTTTGTAATTGTCCAATTGAGTTTTTATCTTCTATGGAATTTTTTTCCATTTTATCCATTTTATTTTTTAGAGAGCTGATTTCTTTTTCCAGCTCACTAATCCTGTTTTCCTTGGAGTTGTTTACCTTTTCCAGCTCACTAATCTTGTTTCTCAATGATTTGATTTCTTTATCCACTCTGTCTTTGAATCCATGGGATGACTTCTCCAGGCTCTCTTGCCAAGTTTCCTTTTCCTTTTCCCATTTCTCTTCCAGCTCTCTTGTGAGAGCCTTTTTGATTTCTTCTATGAGGTTCTTTTGTATTGAGGAGCAGCTTATATCCTTCCCAGGGGATACATCTGGGGACAGTCTGTTCCTAGTCTCCTCAGCATTCGAAGTCTGCTCCCTCTCCACATAGAAGCTGTCAATGGTTAGAGCCCTTTTGAATTTTTTGTTCATTTTGTCAGAGTAGGAATCAAAGAAAACAAGCTGACAAGAGAAACAATTGGTCTGTTTTGTGGGGGATGGGGCTGGATGGTATTAATGGGCTTCCTCTACAGACTGGGGGTAGGGCAGCAGAGAGCCACTAACAGAACAGCAATGACTGTACTGAGTCTGCGCTCTGAGGCTCCGAGAATGCACGGAGTCAGTCCAGGTGGGGGTTGGGGGTGGCCGGGCTCTGAGAGATGCTGGCTTTCTGGGGTTTTAATCTTCACCTCCGGTGTTTACACCCTCTCCGCTGCTCCTGGCTTGCTGCCAAGACAGAGCATCCACACTGGGGCAAAAGCCCTTTCATAGAAACGGCAGAGATCATACCCCTCCCCCTCCGGTCTGAGCTGTGTGAGCTGCCTGTCTTGCTCTGGCTGCCTGCCCTCAGTCTGCGCCCAGTCTGATTGACCCTCCCCCGAGCAAACACAGACCTTTTCTGGCGACTTTCAAGGATGTCTTCTCTTGGTGATTATTTGTGGATTTCTTTCTGGGTCAAGAATTAAGTCAGAGGCTTGTCATGAAGTAAATTCTGAGAGAAAACGAGGAGCTCAAGCAGCTGTCTGCCTCCACGCCGCCATCTTGGCCGGAAGTCCTGATCTTAAAAAGGAAAGAAGAAAATCAAATTGTTAGTCTTACAAATGAAAAGGGGGATCTTTCTACCAATGAAGAGGATGTTAGAGGAATAATAAGGAGTGACTTTGCCCAACTTTATGCCAATAAATTTAATAACTTAAGTGAAATGGATAACTTTCTCCAAAAATGTAGGCTTCCTAGATTAACAGAGGAGGAGATAAATTGCTTAAATAGTCCCATTTCAGAAAAAGAAATAGAACAAGCTATTAATCAACTCCCCAGGAAAAAATCCCCAGGACCAGATGGATTTACGTGTGAATTCTACCAAACATTTAAAGAACAATTAGCCCCAATGCTATATAAACTATTTGAAAAAATAGGGGAGGAAGGAGCCCTACCAAACTCCTTTTATGACACGGACATGGTACTGATATCTAAACCAGGTCGATCAAAAACTGAGAAAGAAAATTATAGACCAATTTCCTTAATGAATATTGATGCTAAAATCTTAAATAAGATATTAGCAAAAAGACTTCAGAAAATAATCCCCAGGATAATACACTATGATCAAGTAGGATTCATACCAGGAATGCAGGGCTGGTTTAATATTAGGAAAACTATTAGTATAATTAACCATATTAATAAAAACCATATGATCATCTCAATAGATGCAGAAAAAGCATTTGACAAAATTCAACATCCATTCCTACTAAAAACTCTTGAGAGTATAGGAATAAATGGATTATTCCTTAGAATAATCAGGATCATATATTTAAGACTGTCAGTAAGCATAATATGCAATAGAAATAAACTGCAACCTTTCCCAGTAAGATCAGGAGAAACAAGGTTGCCCACTATCACCATTACTATTCAATATAGTACTAGAAACGCTAGCCTCGGCAATAAGAGCCGAGAAAGACATTCAAGGAATTAGAGTAGGAAATGAGGAAATCAAACTATCACTCTTTGCAGATGACATGATGGTATACTTAGAGAACCCCAAAGACTCTGCTTAAAAAGCTATTAGAAATAATTCAGAATTTTAGCAAAGTGGCAGGATACAAAATAAATCCACATAAATCCTCAGCATTTTTATACATTACCAACACAATCCAACAGCAAGAGATACAAAGAGAAATTCCATTCAAAATAATGGTTGATAGTATAAAATATTTGGGAACATGTCTACCAAAGAATAGTCAGGAATTATATGAGAAAAATTACAAAACACTTGCCACAAAAATAAAGTCAGATTTAAATAATTGGAAAGACATTCAGTGCTCTTGGATAGGCCAAGTGAACATAATAAAGATGACAATACTCCCCAAACTAATCTATTTATTTAGTGCTATACCAATCAGACTCCCAAGAAACTATTTTAATGACCTAGAAAAAATAACAACAAAATTCATATGGAAGAATAAAAGGTCGAGAATTGCAAGGGAACTAATGAAAAAAAAGTCAGAGGAAGGTGGTCTAAGTGTACCTGATCTAAAGCTATATTATATAGCAGCAGTCACCAAAACCATTTGGTACTGGCGAAGAAACAGAACGGTAAATCAGTGGAACAGCTTAGATACAAAGGACAAAAAAGGGTACATCTATAGCAATCTAATCTTTGACAAACCCAAAGATACCAACATTAGGGACAAAAATTCATTATTCGGAAAAAATTGTTGGGAAAACTGGAAATTGGTATGGCAGAAATTAGATATGGATCCACACTTAACACCATATACCAAGATAAGATCAAAATGGGTCCATGATTTAGGCATAAAGAATAAGATAATAAATAGATTAGAGGAACAGAGAATAGTCTACCTCTCAGACCTGTGGAGGAGGAAGGAATTTATGACCAGAGGAGAACTAGAGATCATTATTGATCACAAAATAGAATATTTTGATTACATTAAACTAAAAAGTTTCTGTACAAACAATACTAATGCAAACAAGATTAGAAGGGAAGTAACAAATTGGGAAAATATTTTTAAAAGGAAAGGTTCTGACAAAGGTCTCATTTCCAAAATATATAGAGAACTGACCCTGATTTATAGGAAACCAAACCATTCTCCAATTGATAAATGGTCAAGGGATATGAACAGACAATTCTCAGATGATGAAATTGAAACTATTTCCACTCATATGAAAGAGTGTTCCAAATCACTACTGATCAGAGAAATGCAAATTAAGACAACTCTGAGATACCACTACACACCTGTCAGATTGGCTAAGATGACAGGAGCAAATAACGATGAATGTTGGAGGGGATGTGGGAAAACTGGGACACTGATACATTGTTGGTGGAGTTGTGAAAGAATCCAGCCATTCTGGAAAGCAATCTGGAATTATGCCCAAAAAGTTATCAAACTGTGCATACCCTTTGACCCAGCAGCGCTACTACTGGGATTATATCCCAAAGAAATACTAAAGAGCGGAAAGAGACATATATGTGCCAAAATGTTTATGGCAGCTCTTTTTGTTGTAGCTAGAAACTGGAAGTTGAATGGATGTCCATCAATTGGAGAATGGTTGGGTAAATTGTGGTATATGAAGGTTATGGAATATTATTGCTCTGTAAGAAATGACCAGCAGGAGGAATACAGAGAGGCTTGGAGAGACTTAAATCAACTGTTGCTGAGTGAAATGAGCAGAACCAGAAGATCACTATACACTTCAACAACAATACTGTATGAGGATGTATTCTGATGGAAGTGGAAATCTTCAACATAAAGAAGATCCAACTCACTTCCAGTTGATCAATGATGGACAGAAATAACTATACCCAGAGAAGGAACACTGGGAAGTGAATGTAAATTGTTAGCACTACTGTCTATCTACCCAGGTTACTTATACCTTCGGAAGCTAATAATTAATGTGCAACAAGAAAATGGTATTTACACACATATATTGTATCTAGGTTATATTGTAACACATGTAAAATGTATGGGATTACCTGCCATCGGGGGGAGGGAGTGGAGGGAGGGAGGGGATAATTTGGAAAAATGAATTAAAAAAAAAAAAAGATAATGATAAATGTTGGAGTGGATGTGAGAAAACTGTGACACTAATGCATTGTTGGTGGAGTTGTGAAATGATCTAACCATTCTGGAGAGCAATCTGAAACTATGCCAAAAGGGCTATAGAACTGTGCATATCCTTTGACCCAGCAGTGCCACAATTATGTCTGTGAACTAAAAAAATCATAAAGGAGGGAAAAGGACCTATATGAACAAAATATTTATAGCAGCTTTTCTTTCTGGTAACAAAGAATTGGAAAATAAATAAATGCACATCAGTTAAGGAATGGCTGAATAAATTTTGCTATTTGAATGTAATGTAATATTATTATCCTATAAAGAATGATGAACAAGCTAATTTTAGAATGGCTTGGAAAAATTTACATGAACTAATGCTGAGTGAAACAATCAGAACCAGAAATACATTGTAGAGTTAACAGCAAAATTATTCAATTCAATGGTATGCTATTTATATAGATAGTGATCATAGGACAGTCAGCTGTAATGGCTGCAGTCAAGAATATTCCTGGATTCTGTTGTTGGGAGTTAAAATATGGATATATATCACCAAATTGCCTATCAGGAGTGTATATCAGTAAACCTGATGCTACTACTTCTCCTGGGTGATAAGTCACACCTTGTCTATCCGTATTAGTGACTAGGATATTAGCTACATATTCTCCAGTTTCCCAAGTCAGTGTATGGATCTAAAGATTCTCTGGGTCATCATCAGCTGCCATCACACCCCAAATGTTTTTTTTGCCTGGGGCCCTGGAGCCGAGACCCACTTTCCATTTCCCTGAGTCAATCTACATTCTGATGCCTAATGGAAGCCTTTGTTGCATTCTAGACATGAGGTTTTGGTCTTGTTCTCCCACCCTGTTTTTTCACTTTATCTTTATGCCAACATTGTGCTTTCAAATACCCTACTTTACCACACTGAAAGCATTGACAAGTCTCTCTGGAAGTCCTTTGCCAAACAGGATCCTGTCTTCCCATGTTCAGATCTTGAAAAGTCTACATCATAGCCTGGGTATAAAAAGTATTTGTGCTCACTGTAGCACAGCATCTTATGATCTCCTCTAAAGGAGCATCCTTGTGTAGTCTTAATATAATTCTTCTACAATCCCCATTAGCATTTTCTCTAGCAAGTTGTCTTATCATAATTTCTGTTACTACATTTTTACCATCAGTTCATATGACAGCTGTCTGCAGATGTCCTATGAAATCAGCAAAGAATTCAGTTGGACTTTGGGCTATTTTGTGAAGGCTTCTCCTCTACCTTGTCTTCCTGGGAGGGTGCCCCATGCTTTGATAGCAGCACAAGCAATTTGGTCATATACTATCAAAAGATAATTAGTCTGTGCTAAAGTGTTTGCATAAGGATCTACACTGTTAGTTTGTCAAAGGTGACTGATATATTAACTCCAGGTTGCCTATTTCATTGGGCTTGTATTTTACAGAATTCATTATACTCAGAAAGCCACAAGTTTTGTCCATGTTCTAAACATGTCCTTGCTATAGATTTCCAATCATTAGGGGTTAAAATTTTAAAAGCCAAATTCTCTAATACCATCTTAACATAAGATGATATAGACCTATAAAGAGTGCAAGCCTTTTTCAGATCTTTGATAATTTCCAGATTAAAAGGAGTGTATCTTCTCCTGACACTCTTCAATCACAGGGTATGCTTCTATTCTCAAATCAGAGGTATCCTGTCCTTCCTCTTTAGCTTTAACCTAATGCCTTTTGTAATTGTGTCATAGAGGGTGGACAAAGCTGCTGCATGTGTGGTTCTGATAGTGTCACTGCCCCTCCCACACCTCCACTCCCTCCACCCATTAAGATAAAATTGAGGGAGGATAGTCAGGAGATGAGGAATGCCCTAAGGGTGCCTGCTCAGGTGTAACTGATGAGCTGTGAAAGTGAGAAGTATCACATCCCTTAAGTTCATCAGCATTGTACTTAACTCCTTTCATGTCCAATTCTCCATGCTTTTCAGCTGCTTTGTCAGTACCATCCCCCTCCTGCTCTTTCTCCTCACACTTCCTTGTCTGGATGCCCACATTAAAATGTTTCCCTGTTTTAGAACTTATGGGATTCTTTAAAGTCAATTGTATTATATTGTACATAAGGAATGTTTCCTCAGGAATTGAATCAGGACCCACAGCTTTGTAATATTCAATTAGTTGTTCTCCCACTATTTCCCACATATCTGGCTCTAATTTTACTTCCTTAGAGAGGCAAGGATATGTGCACTGTAATATATTTAAGAACCCAGTGATCTGCCTCTGAGTTACCAACAAACCTTGCTTCTCTATTAACCTAACTATGCTACATATACCCCTCCAAGTGGGGGAGGCTCTTTTCTTAGTATTTGACCCATTTCAGCTGGAAAACAAAAGTGACTAGTTTAGTACTTACTAAAGTTTCCCACTTATCTATTTTATACTCACCCTATTTCTGGACCACAGCGACTTCTCCACTGAGCTTACAATTGTATCAGTTGTACTGCTGAGTGTAGGTCCTTACATCCAGAGCCTCAAAAAGAAGTGTGCTTCTTTCAGTGCCCCATGTTGAGGGTGCCAAAATGTAACGTCTGGGCTAGATTTCTGAAGATCTCTGGACAGGCTTTGGTCTTTAGGTGGAGAAGTGATGAAGGCAGGAGAGCCACCACGAGGCTGGTCAAAGACGGAGTCTGAAGTCTGGAGTCTGAATTATGAAGTCTTCTCTGTATCTGTGTCTGAGTCTCTTGTTCCCAGTCCTCTCAACCCTTAAATACCTCAGTACAATTACATCACTACAGCAACTGAGCATGTGTCAACTGTAGAACTGTTATATCACCATATCATACTAAATATATGTCAACTAGAGTGATTACATCATTACATCACGTAAATATATGTTTAACTAGAGAACCATTATCCCAACTTTCACACTGAGTAGGTGCTTAAGTATAAGCACCCTGCTGTCCTTGATTCAAGTATACATTCCCACAATTCTGGCCCTTTACAAGAAAGAAGGAAGGAAGGAAGGAAGGAAGGAAGGAAGGAAGGAAGGAAGGAAGGAAGGAAGGAAGGAAGGAAGGAAGGAAGGAACGAAGGAACGAAGGAAGGAACGAAGGAACGAAGGAAGGAACGAAGGAAGGAACGAAGGAAGGAATTATCTATAATAATAGAATTTATTTGGAAAACTTGCTGATTTATGACACTAACAACCTGACGATGAAGGAACTTCTGCCCAAGTTATATGAAGGAATTAAAGTCCAAATTGCTTGGAATTGTCGAGAAATAACTATTAAAATAATATTTATCAAAATCATAATTAACTATAATTCTTGCATTCATTCCATACTTTCAGTATAGCCCTGGGAATTTTTATTGACTTAGTCATAAATTACTATGAGTAACCAACAAAAAGCATAAACTATACTAATTATTCCAAAGAGCAGAAAATTCCTAGAAAGTTTTAGAGTAGAGAAGAAAAAATTATAATATAATACAAAAGTTACTTAGATAAGCTGAAACATTTAGTTTGGGGCTGACAGCATGTTCATAGCCAATTTTTATACAATTGTAAGCACTGATGGGATTTAGAGGCTGAATTCCCATACCCCTTTTCTGCTATCATTTGCCATCTCCTTTAAAAAAAACTTTTTTTCCCACTTTCATTTCAGTTTTCTAAAGTGTGGGGCTCAGAATTGTCCAATCTATAATGATAAATAGCTCTGAGCCATCAGCACTTTATTAAAAGTCCATGGTTCTCTGGATCTCATATCATCCTCACAATCTAAGATTCTCCTTTCCTCCAGGTCTTTAGATTTATATTGTTTGATAGCCAGACAATACTGATGAAGCAAATTAAAATAATAGAATTTCACTGATAAACCTTGCCCTTGAGACTCCAAGAGGATCTACCCAAATTTCACAATATAATTAATTGACTGACAAACAAAGTAGATGAGCAAACTTTGATAGACCTGTCTTGACCTTTCAGGAAGTCCTATTGAGCCAATGAGCAGAACCATGGTTTGGGTTGATGAACAGATATCAAAACATCTACTTAGGTCAGTGGACTGATAGACAGCCAAGCCACAGGCTGACAAACAATGCTCTTGATCATCTCTCCATTTGTCTATGTTGGGCAATAGAGGGATGAAATGGAGGAGCAACAAAAATAGCCAGGGAACTTTCTTTGTCATTGAATCACCTCTATTACCCTGGGGTTGTTCACTATAACAAGGAAAAACAAGGGTGGAGCCCCTTTAGTTAACTTCCTTTAATTAAACAAATGAACTTACAATCTACTGGGGAAACAGGTGTGGAGAAACAGATCAGAGAGACTGCCAGTCCCAGGACAGGTATCTGATTTCTGATTGCTTCTAAAAAATAATCCCCTAAAACTAAGTCTGCCAGGACAATTCCAGCAGAATAAGGGATTTCAAAAATTAAAATACAACTGAAAAATCATAGACCAGTAAATTTTAAGCAAGGAATATAAATGAAAGGAACTGTTTAAATAATTTCCAATTCAATCTGAACTAATGAAATAGGGGGCAGGGCAGAAGTGCCTAAGAAAAATACATCAGTTTTTCCCAATTTCCTGACCAGTTTCAATCAGTTTTCTTCCTCTTTTTTTTTTTTTTTTTTCTCACAGAAAAGGAATTATCAAATGATCATTCCACACATAAATTCCAAGAATGAATCACAATTCCTATACATAACAGACTAGGACAATAAGTTTCCTAAAACTCCCTCAAACATACAGCAATAGTTAAACAATTTTAACAAATCTTAAACACAGTGATACAGTTAAAATTTTATCAATAATCCAACCACTTTCCCACTCCTCCTGCTTCCTGCTGAGGAGACACTCTGTCCATGGGAAGGGATGGGGATGGGAGTGGCCATACTGCCTGCTACCAAAGCTTCAGATAGGCAGATCCATGTCTCAGAAGCAAGTTAATACCTGTAATTTTGACCAAAATCTAGAACAAAAAACACAAATCTAACAAATAAAAATTAAAACAGACTGATACAAAATGTGAAGAGGCCAGTATGAATTGGCCACAGTTAGGCTTTTGCTGTCTCATTATTTACAAACCTTTAAAAACTTGATTATCCACAGCCACAAATACTCAGTAACAGATAGATGACCAGGGTAAATACTCATTTGCCAAGTATTTAGGATATAATGCCAGGTTGGAAACAGCAAGATATAAACATATCACCAGATTGGAAATAGCAAGGTATGACATAACTGAATTTCATTAACAGTATCTTATTGACCATTGCTATGATTATAGAAATCAGTTACAGGAGGAAAAATGCAGGGACACAACCATAACATAAGCAGTTTAAACTTAACTTTCAGCAAAACAGGATAAAATAGCTTTAATTCATTTTTACTTCAGTTAATCGTCCCACTAACTGTCAGAGGGTGGAGCTTTAAAACTCCCAAATAGCATTAACTATAAGCCCAAAGAATTTTACTTCTAATAACAAATTCCATTAGCTGAAGTTTCAGATAAATCCTAAACAGATATTTGCCATAACCTTATATTTATAACAGTGAGAATTTGTCTCAGTACGTTCACTTCTTTCATATCTAAGCCATAAGTGAACATTATACATACCCAATACATAGACAAAGATTCCAAACTACATATTGTCCATAACAGAAACATTTTCAAAAGGACAAAAAAAAAAATATTATTTTCAGGGGCTCTTCAAATGACCTCCGGATGATCCAATATAATTAAAACTGAGAATATCCTAAAAGAATCCAAGAGGTTCTTAAAACTGTTAAACTTTTAGAAATACCATAATCTCATATTGATAACAGTAATAAATTTGTTTCAGTAAGTTCACAAGTTATCTTTCATATTTAACAGAAACATTTTCAAAAGGACAAGGAAAACTATTACTTTCAGAAGCCCTTTAAATGATGGGCATAACCTCAGGATACAATCAATTAAACTTATACAGAATACTTAATTCTACAGAAAAGAATCTGAAAGATTCTTAAAAATAGCCTTTAAAATTTTAGAAATGATCCTACCAAATTATAGATCAATTAACTTAAAAGCAGGTCTATCTCTTGAAATCTGGAACACATTTAGTATGGGGGGGGGATTCCACATGGCTGTCCTCCCCCCCACTCCACCTCCAAAGGGGGGGGGGGGAAGGAGGGTGAGGTAACCTTCACCTCAGGCTCACTAGATGCTCTGTAGCTGAAGTAGCAGAGAGCAATGGGGGTGAGTTTAATCTTCACCTTTGAAGACAAAAGGTCCCAGCCCACTCAACCTTTAGTGGGGTGAGGGTGGGGTGAGGATTTCACGTGGCCACCCTTCCCAATGGACCTTTCCTAAGCTCCAACTTTGGCCAGTGCTGAAGTCTTTAGAAAAGTCTGACCTGTCTTTACCTAGAGGCACTCCACCCCTTTCAGGCAAGTTAAAAGAACTTCACTCCAACAAGATCTTACATTCAAAGATAACTAAATCTAGCCTGCATAGGCAACAGTAAAATTATTTTCCACAGTTTAAAACTGCCCCAAAGAACTCAGAACAAATCCAGCATGCAAAGGCAACAGTAAAATTATTTCCCACAAATTTAAAATCATCCTAAAATCTCTAATCAGATGTTTTCTCCAACCTGAGTTCAAAGCAATTAGCATAAACTCCTTTTGTTCTCCAGAGGGCTTATCTAGGATAGCTCAGCCCAAGCCATGCCTGAATTTAAACTATCTGAGTGCCAGTTTTTAAAAATTTAAAATCACAAGCAAATTTTAACCAATTCCCAAATTTCTTAATTTAGTAAAGCTCTGAATCAAACAAGTCACAAACAAGTGACAAACAAGTCACATTGACTGAGTAGTTACAATATAAAACAAAACATTTAACACAGATCAATTAGAATTGAATTAGATCTTCTCTTTGTTGAAGATATCTACTTCCATCAGAATACATCCTCATGGTTGTGCTCCTATCACTCAGCATCAGCTCATGTAAGTCTTTCCAAGCCTCTCTGTACTCATCTTGCTGGTCATTTCTTACAGAAAAAATAATATTCCATAACATTCATATACCACAATTTGTCCAACCATTCTCCCATTGATGGGCATCCATTCATTTTCCAGTTTCTAGCCACTACAAAAAGGGCTGCCACAAACATTTTGGCACACACAGGTCCCTTTCCCTTCTCTAGTATTTCCTTGGGATATAACCCAGTAGTAACACTGCTGGGTCAAAGGGTATGCACAGTTTGATAACTTTTTGGGCATAGCTCCAGATTGCTCTCCAGAATGGCCGGATTCTTTCACAACTCCACCAACAATGCATCAGTGTCCCAGTTTTCCCACATCCCCTCCAACATTCATCATTATTTGTTCCTATCATCTTAGCCAATCTGACAGGTGTATAGTGGTATCTCAGAATTGTCTTAATTTGCATTTCTTTGCTCAATAATGATTTGGAACACTCTTTCATATGAGTGGAAATAGTTTCAATTTCATCATCTGAAAATTCATATCCTTTGACCATTTATCAATTGGAGAATGGCTTGATTTCTTATAAAATAGAGTCAATTTTCTATATGTTTTGGAAATGAGGCCTTCATCAGAACCTTTAACTGTAAAAATGTTTTCCCAGTTTGCTGCTTCCCTTCTAATCTTGTTTGCATTTATTTTGTTTGTACAAAGGCTTTTTAATTTGATATAATCAAAATTTTCTATTTTGTGATCAATAATGATTTCTAGTTCTTCTTTGGTCACAAATTCCTTCTTCCTCCACAAGTCTAAGAGGTAAACTATCCTATGTTCCTTTAATTTATTTATAATCTCATTCTTTATGTCTAAATCATGTACCCATTTTGATCTTATCTTAGTGTACAGTGTTAAGTGTGGGTCCATGCCTAATTCCCGTTATACTAATTTCCAATTTTCCCAGCAGTTTTTGTCAAATAATGAATTCTTATCCCAAAAGTTAGGATCTTTGGGTTTGTCAAATACTAGATTGCTGTAGTTATTGACTATTTTGTCCTCTGTTTATCACCTATTCCACTGATCAACTAATCTATTTCTTAGCCAATACCAAATGGTTTTGGGGACCACTGCTTTATAATATAGTTTTAGATCAGGTACAACCTGAATCAAGGTGGCCATCTTCATTTCATATTTTTTTTCATTAATTCCTTGAAATTCTCAACCTTTTGTTTTTCCATATGAATTTTGTTATTTTTTTCTAGGTCATTAAAATAGTTTCTTGGGAGTCTGATTGGTATAGCACTAAATAAATAGATTAGTTTAGGGAGTATTGTCATCTTTATTATATTTGCTCGGCCTATCCAAGATCACTTAATATTTTTCCAATTATTTAAATCTGACTTTGTGTGGAAAGTGTTTTGTATTTTTGTTCATATAATTCCTGACTTTCCTTTGGTAGATAGATTCCCAAATATTTTACGCTATCAACAGTTATTTTGAATGCAATTTCTCTTTGTATCTCTTGCTGTTGGATTTTGTTGGTGATGTATAAAAATGCTGAGGATTTATGTGGATTTATTTTGTATCCTCCAACTTTACTAAAGTTGTGAATTATTTCTAATAGCTTTTTGGTAGAATCTCTGGGGTTCTCTAAGTATACCATCATATCATTTGCAAAAAGTGATAATTTGGTTTCCTCATTACTTACTCTACTTCCTTTAATCTCTTTTTCAACTCTTATTGCCAAGGCTAGAGTTTCTAATACAATATTGAATAATAATGGTGATAGTGGGCAACCTTGTTTCACTCCTGATCTTACTGAGAAAGGTTTCAGTTTATCTCCATTGCATATGATGCTTACTGATGGTTTTAAATAGATGCTCCTGATTATTTTAAGGAATAGTCCATTTATTCCTATACTCTCAAGAGTTTTTAGTAGGAATGGATGTTGAATTTTGTCAAATGCTTTTTCTGCATCTATTGAGATGATCATATGGTTTTTGTTAATTTGGTTATTGATATAATTTTATGCTAATAGTTTTCCTAACTATTGAATCAGCCCTGTATTCCTGATATAAATCCGACTTGATCATGGTGTGTTATCCTGGGGATGATTTTCTATAATCTTTTTGCAAATATTTTATTTAAGATTTCAGCATCAATATTCATTAAGGTCTACAATTTTCTTTCTCTGTTTTCAACCTACCTGGTTTAGGTATCAATACCATGTCTGCGTCATAAAATGAATTTGGTAGGACTCCTTTAATCCCTATTTTTTCAAATGGTTTATATAGCATTGGAGTAAATTGTTCTTTAAATGTTTGGTAGAATTCACATGTAAATCCATTTGGACTCCCCCCCAACTTTGTGACTTGTACTTCAGCATTACCTGTTGGCCTTATTAGGAATAGTTAATAGTTGAAAAAGCTTTAGATGAGGGTTTTTTAATTTCTTCTACATATGAAACCCCCTATGAAAGCCTGAGGTGAGATATTAATTATTCAAAGTAGAACTTTTCTCAAGGTGAAAAGGAGAGTAGTATTTTAACATTATTAGAAAGAGCTTTGGAAACACTTTGGGAATAGAAATTATATTACAATGTCTCCTTGTTTTTCTAGCTTTGATTTAAGTTATGACATGTCTACAATGAACCTTTGGACATGTGTACTTACTTGTATAATCAAGGCTGAACAGCTCTCTTACTTAGTTCTTCATCTCATAGACTAAAGAATATGGGATCAGAAAAAATAATAAGAAAACAGATTTACTATTCCATGAAGGTTTCGATGCAATGCCATGCCTCTGGACAGTCTGAAACCAGAGCTTTCACAGTTCCAAGTTTATGTCTTGGCAGATTTTGTTGGCACCTGGAAAAGATAAATAGAAGAATGACCCAGAGGCTTTGGAACTTTGACATTAAAATACATTAATTGCTCCAAAAAGTAAAAGAGGAAATGTGAGAATAATTATTTAAATGGAAAGCATGCTTTCTCTTTCCTCTATCAGGAATAGCTTTGGTGCATGTATTACTGCCATGGTGTCCCAAAGGCTTCTGCTCCACACTGTGAGATATCTACCTCTTCCTGCCACCCTACCCCCAAGTGTCAATATCTTTATTGACACTTCAGGAGTAATTTGTAGTGTTTAATCTTGGTTAAAATAAAAAAAAATAAAAAAATATATTTTTAAAAATTTTGATTTATGCTTTAGATGTTTTATGTTACTCTATGCAGTACTCCAACCAACTTGGAATTGTAATCTCTATCAAAGAAATTTACTTTACTCCACCTCTGAGTTCTTTGGTCTGACTTGATCCCTTTGTATCAAAAGTCTACACTTTCTTCACCTATCAATTTTTTTTTCACTCTTAAAATCCATCTCAAATGCTATTTTAACCTTGAATCTTTTCTTGACCCTTCCTTTCAGAAATAAATTCCCCTTTCTGATCATACACACAGATTTAAAAATCTTTAACACCCTCTTTACATATTATTATATGTGATAATTATATGTACTGGTGTCTTTCTTATTTCCTTTAGTGTCTACTATAAATTCCACAACTTCATAGAGAATGCTTTTGATATAATTGATTTTGGGGTCCCCTGACTTTGGGGCTTCTGTTCTAATGAGTTAGTGGTACTAGGTCTTCTGGGTTTGGAATCTACTTTAGGAAATTGAGCACACCCAATCTATTTGATTCTGACTACTCCTTAGTCAGATAGCTTCTGGCTTCAGGAAACTCCCACAGATCAAACTCCTAAGACAATAGTGAATAAGACCACTCCTCAATACTTTGCTGACTGGTAATCTTGTCAGTAATCTGATCAATGAGAACAACTCCTTCCTACCTAGAGCCATAGAATTAGCATATCTATGATAGAAGCTGGATAAAATGGCTCTCTTTGATTTTGTTTCTTTATTGGATTCTCTTAGAATTCAGTCTGCTCAGTAATGGTGTCACATTACTTTCAATAAATCTTTGCCTCCTTGACTAGGAGGTAGGTTCAAGCTTGCACATTCTTGTGAGAGACCTCATGACACCAATCTGGGATTTTTGGGGTCCCCTTCTCAACCTCAACACTTTTATATCCTCCTATGAATCTAGCAGTGTTGTAAATACAGAAATTGTTGAATAAATGAATGAAAAACAAGACACAGGGGGAGAGAGAGAGAAAAAAGAAGAAGTAATTTGTGTTTCTAATTGAATCCTTGAAAGTACTGATGCATTTTTTTTTTTTTTAATTTCAAGAAAGCTATTTCAACAAGTCTGTTCAGATACAGAAATAATGGGCTACATAATTGAGCACCAGTAAAAGAAATTATTTTACCATTGTTTTTGTTCTCTTGCACCATATCACATTGTATTACTGAAAATGACTTAGGGGAAGACATGATATCTGTATATATGTATGTATGTATATATATATATATATATATATATATATATATATATATATATATATATATATATATATATATATACATATAAATAAATATAATGTTCTAAAAGTAAAATAGGAGGGGCAGCTAGGTGGCACAGTGAATAGAGCACCAGCCCTATACTACATATATACTTCTCAAAAATTTCCTTGTACAAGACAGCAAGTTTTATTTGGAGATAATGTAGAGGAAATGAACTCAATGTTAGGTAAGTCTTTTCTCTCTCTCACTCTCTGTCTCTCTTTTTCCCTCTCTCTATGTACATCTCTATCTTTGTCTCTCCTGGTCTTTGTGTGTGTGTGTGTATCTGTTTCTCTGTCTCTCTCTTACATAGACAATGTAAGAGGTTGATTGAATAAATTAATGAGATCAGCTTAATCAATGATTAATTTGATGAGTTATCTAATCAATATGATAAGCTTGTATACAACTTGAATACCTTTTTTGGGAGCTTCTGTAGAGCCTCATCTAATGGAGAAAATTGCAATGATCATTAATGCTTTGTTGGAAAAAATGAAAGATCCTCATTGGTTTCTAGTGACTTGAGGCTCTAGATGACTAGTTAGCTAGAATTCAAGTTCACAGTCACTTCTGTGGCTGGCCTATAGAACTGAGAGACATCCTTCCCCAGACCTTTTATTTATTTATTTTTGACCTTTTTGCTCATGCCTTTCCTTTGGGGTTTAGGTTGTAGGAAAATGGGAGGAGGAATTCCTCCCATACCCCCCATACCAGATGTAATTAATGGTTCTTAGAGCAAAAGCATGTATTGTTGTTGAATAATTTTCAATAGAGTCATCTGATTCTTTTGGGTTTTACTTTTTAGCAAAATTACTTTAGTTATTTGCCATTTCCTTCTCCAGCTTATTTTATAGATTAGGAAACTGAGGCAGGTAGAATCAAATGACTTCCCCAGTGCCACACAGCTAGTAAGTGTCTGAGACCAGTTTTGAACTCAGATTTTCCGTACTCTTAAGCCCAAAGTTCTATTTATTGTGCCACCTTGCTGTCCAGAAACACATACCAGAAGTAGATATGCACTTGCCCATGAAGACTAAAAGAAGAGATCCTAAATGTGGACATTCCCATAGGTGAAGAAAATACATAAACATTATTAGGATTCCTTAAGCAAATACTGAAAATACATCAGGTAACCACTTACTTCCCCAGGTGCTGAAATTTGGGAATGAGATTTTACTGTATCCTGAGCTCTTCCACAGGGTCCTATACAGGTTTTCTTCCTGGCTCACAATGTTCCCCTTGGTTTGCATGTTTCCCTAGAAAGCAAACACATTTTGAGACAGTTAGGTAACTTTTTTTTCTTATCAAAACTGTATTAAGTAAATATCTCATTATTAAATAAGATGGTCCGAGTTCTCTTTGCTTTCCAAAGTACTCTTTTGACTTCAGAGAACACACAGGTAAAATTTGTCTTTATCCTTGAAGCATGCTGCTAAGTAAATTGTCTTCCCTCTATAAAGGGTCTCATACCTGGATTCTTGACCTTGGGGTAATAACTTCATGCATGCATAGTCAAGCACACACACATATCTGTCACATGTTTTTCCCTAGGAATGCAGACATGGAAACATGTACATGTTTGTTTTTGAATCATTTGGGGGGGGGGATGCAAATTGTCCCACATGTTCTAGGAGTAAAGCTCAAAGAAAAAGTCAAGAAAGCCAAAAGCAGTCCATCTTTTTTTATTGTAGACTATCTCTAAAAGGAAGGATCCTCCTGATGATTCAGCCAAACATTTAACTAGGGGTCTCATTTATTAAGAACTAATCAGGATTCTCTGTCCTTTGCCTGGTACCAAGAGGTACACTCACTTTTTCTGTAGGAAGAGATTTATTACATAACTTCATAGGTTCACATCTTATAAACTCATCAAACTGATCCAGAAACTGTCTAGCTAGCCCTATTTATATAAACATCAAAAGTCTCTGATGATTCTATTTCATTATCATCTAGCTTTCAAATTTTATGCCTTTAGTTCTTGTTACTAATTATTTGAGAAAATCATCTAAAAATCCCCAAGTATATACTCTGAGGTTACTTGGGTACCTATGGATATAGATAGGAATGTAGACAAAAATGATATCTATATATCCATATGCACAACACAGGCACACGCATATGTATATTTATACATATTGACATATATATTTTAAATATATGAACAAAAGCATATGTCTGTGTA
Organism: Sminthopsis crassicaudata; assembly: GCF_048593235.1. Lineage (NCBI taxonomy): Eukaryota > Metazoa > Chordata > Mammalia > Dasyuromorphia > Dasyuridae > Sminthopsis > Sminthopsis crassicaudata. The sequence goes on from NC_133619.1 coordinate 236,695,705, forward strand.
TATATCTATATATAATTATTTACACATTTCTATGTGTGAATACATACATATGTATATATTACTTTGACTTCCACTAGGATGAAACTAGTTTCAAACCCCATTTCACTAATATGTATTTTAAGATTAATACTAGTTTTTCAAGGACCATAACCATTAGCAAACTAGCCTTACTACCTTATTTAACAGAGCAACCAAGCTATTTGAACATATGTATGTTGTGGACACAGAGTATCTTGATTTCAGTAAGATTTAAAAATATTCAACATGATATCCTTTTCAATAAGATGAAGAAATTCAGGGTGGATGAAAGTGCAATTGAATTTATCATTTATTGAACAAGCATCTTTTGGTCAATTGATGTCAAACTCGAAGGCAAACTAGTAGTAAACCACATGATTTAGTCATTGACCTCATTTCATTTGACATCTGAATGAAAACATGGAATGCATTGTTTTAAAAAATAGCTAAATGTTTCCTAATTACATGTAAAATTTCTTTAACTTTCATTTTTTTAAAATCTTGCATTCCAAATCATCTTCCTCTCACTTGCAAAGAAAAACAATTTGGTTTTGATAATATATGTGAAGTCACCAAACATTTTCCATATTAGCCACACTGTAATAGAAAACAGACCAAAATACACACACACACACACACACAAAATAAAAGTTCTTTAAAAGTATATTTAAGCTTCATTCAGAGTCCATCAGTTCTCTCTTTGGGGATGGATTGCATTTCTCAACATAGATCCTTTGGAATTGTCTTGATCAGAGTAGCTAAGTCTTTCACAGTTGATCATCAATATTACTATTATTGTGTACAATGTTCTCCTAGTTCTGATCACTTCATTTTATATGAGTAATCCTTTGTGTCATCCCAGGTCTTTCTAAAACCATTCCACTCATCATTTCTTATAGTATTCCATCACAATTACATATCACAACTTGTTCAATTGATAGGCATATCCTTAATTTCTAATTCTTTACTGCATACACACACAAAAGTACATCTGCTACAAAAGTTTTTGGGTAAACGGATATTTTTCTCCTTTCTTTTATCTCTTTGGTTTATAGATTTAGTAGTGACATCTCAGTCAAAGGGTAAGCACAATCTTATAGCTATTTGAACATAGTTCCAGATAGTTCTGGATTGTGGAATGGTCATAATTTGGTACATTAGTGTGATATTTTTTTTCTACATACCTGCTAGAATGTTATTTTCTTTTCAGTAATGTTAATCAATCTGACTGGTATGAGGTATCTTCTGAGAAGTATTTTAATTTACATTTCTCTAATCATTAGTGATTTATTTTTTTAATTAATTTTTATAATTATAACATTGTTTTTGACAGTACATATGCATTAGTAATTTTTTTTACAACATTATCCCTTGTACTCCCTTCTGTTCTGAATTTTTCCCCTCCTTCCCTCCACCCCCTCCCCTAGATGGCAGGCATTCCCATACATATTAAATATCTTATAGTATATCCTAGGTACAATATATATGTGCAGAACCGAATTTTGTTGTTGTTGTTGTTGCAAAGGAAGAATTGTATTTGGAAGGTAAAAATAATCTGGGAAGAAAAACAAAATAATAATAATGCTCACAGTTTACACTCATTTCCCAGTGTTCCTTTTCTGGATGTAGCTGATTCTGTCCAACATTGATCAATTGGAATTGGATTAGCTCTTTTCTTTGTTGAAGATATCCACTTCCATCAGAATACATCCTCATACAGTATCATTGTTGAAGTGTATAATGATCCCCTAGTTCTGCTTATTTCACTCAGCATCAGTTGATGTAAGTCTCTCCAAGCCTCTCTGTATTCCTCCTGTTGGTCATTTCTTACAGAACAATAATATTCAATAACATTCATATACCATAATTTACCTAACCATTCTCCAATTGATGGGCATCCATTCATTTTCCAGTTTCTAGCCACTACAAAAAGGGCTGCCACAAGCATTTTGGCACATCCGGGTTCCTTTCCCTTCTTTAGTATTTCCTCGGGATATAAGCCAGTAGTAGCACTGCTGGGTCAAAGGGTATGCACAGTTTGATAACTTTTTGGGCATAATTCCAGATTGCTCTCCAGAATGGTTGGATTCTTTCACAACTCCACCAACATGCATCAGTGTCCCAGTTTTCCCACATCCCCTCCAACATTCATCGTTATTTGTTCCTGTCATCTTAGCCAATCTGACAGGTGTGTAATGATATCTCAGAGTTCTCTTAATTTGCATTTCTCTGATCAATAGTGATTTGCAACATTCTTTCATATGAGTGGAAATAGTTTTAATTTCATCATCTGAAAATTGTCTGTTCATATCCTTTGACCATTCATCAACTGGAGAATGGCTTGATTTCTTATAAATTAGAGTCAATTCTCTGTATATATTGCAGATGAGGCCTTTATCAGAACCTTTACCTATAAAAATGTTTTCCCAATGTGTTACTTCCCTTCTAATCTTGTTTGCATTAATTTTGTTTGTGCAGAAACTTTTTAATTTGGTGTAATCAAAATATTCTATTTTGTGATCAATAATGATCTCTAGTTCTCCTTTGGCCACAAATTCCTTCCTCCTCTACAAGTCTGAGAGGTAAACTATCCTATGTTCCTAATCATTAGTGATTTAGAACATTTTTATATGACCATTGATACCTTTGATTTCTTTCTCTAAAAACTGTTTATTCATTTTCTTTGATCATTTATCAACTGGGTTGATTGGGGAATAGCTTTTCTTTTTATAAATTTGGTTCAGTCAGTTCTCTATATATCTAAGAAATTAGGCCTTTGTGAGAGAAAGTAGTAAATCTTCCCCCTTCTCTTTCCCTCTCACCTCTAACCTCTCCCTGCTTCCTCTCCCTTACCTGCTTCCTTTTTAATCCTGGTTGCATTTGTTTTGTTAGTACAAAAGCTTTTAAATTTCACGTAATCAGAATTGTCCATTTCACTTCCTGTGACCCTCCTTATATTTTATATAGTCATAAACATTTCTCTTATTTATAAATCTGACAGGTACACTTTTCTATACTTCTGTAGTTTACTTATGACATCACCTTTTATGTTGAAAATATTTATCCACTTTGACCTTATCTTGGTATATAGTGTGAGATGTGGATTTATGCCTTAGCAAATTGCTTTCCAGTTTTTCATGATTTTTTTTTTACTCTCAAAGCTTATATCTATGTATTTTTCAAACATTAAAATGCTATGGTCTTTCATTACTGTTTATTATGTATCTAATTTATTCCACTGATCCTCTACTCTAATTCTCAGTTGATACCAATTATTTTTCCAGCATGTGATTTTAAAAGTTTGGGATCCAAGTTTTTAAATAAGGTTAGGAATCCTCAATGGAAGTTATAACCAGATCTAATTTCACAGAAGAATGCAATATGAAATGCAATTTAGGGAATGAAAGGGTGAAGGAAAGAAGGAAGCACTGACTAATATGGGACCTATTTTCAAGGATTTGCTCTTCCTGATGGGTTATACAAAACATGTTCAGATATTTCCTTCAATACTTTGATGCTTAAAAAAAAAAAAAACCGCCACATTTTATATAGAAAATGTATTTGCTAAGCATTTTTTTTTTTTAAATTATAAGAATAGATTACAAACCCTTTTTAGGAAACACAATAAATAGCTATTTTTTAAATCAACATTTCTTTCAATTTTATATTATTGACATTTCATAGGAAGAGAGGGGACTTAAAATGAAAAGAAAGCAGTGAAAAACCAAGGAAGGTAAGAGAAATATTTAAATTTGCACAAGAGGGACTTTAAAGCACAGAAAGAATGCAACAAATCAGATATGTAAAGATCTTGAGAGAAAGATTTCAGGAAAAAGCCACTGAGGGAAGTTTAAAAATCATACAGATTTTCTGCATTTAAATATTTGCATGTTTTCCCCTTAGGCGTAATCAAAAGTGGTAACAGCAATATCATACAATGAAGGATTGTGAATGACCTAGTTCTCAGCAATACAATGATCTAAAACAATACCAAAGAACTAATGAGGAAATATATTATCTGCCTCCAGAGAAAGAACTAATACTGTTTATTCTATTTTTTATCCTTTTCTTTCATTGTTTTTTTTGTTGTTATTGTTTATACAATATGTACAATTTTTTTTTTTACAAAATAACATACGATTGCACATGTATAAATTATGTTGGATTGTTTGCTGTCTCAAAGTAGAAGGAAACAAGGGAAGGTATATAGAGTTTAAAACTTAAAACTTTTGAGGGCAATGTAAAAAACTTGTTCTGACATGTAATTGAGGAAAAATAAAATATTACATTTTTAGGAGATATTTCAGCTAAAAGTTCATCAACCTTGGTATGCATAATATGCTTGCACAATGGATGAACAGCAAAATGTGGAAATTCAGCTATTTTGTGCCTTATCTCACATTCAGATACAATTTATTGCAATGGATAAATACTTGGGCTCACAGACCATAGTAAAATCCACGTAATTATTTAGCTACTCAGGTATTGCTTCAGTTGTTTAACATTAGGCCATTTTCCCCTTTCTAGTTCTTGTTTTATTATTCTTCATTTTACTGTACTTTGCAAATGTTATTTTGTTGTTTTTTGCAAACTGAAGCTTTATGAGAATCTTGCATCTAGTAAATCTACTAGTGCCATTTTTGAAGCATCAAGTGGTCATATCATGGCTCAGTGTCACATTTTGATACTTCTCAATCTTTCAAACTTTGTCTTTATTATTATATTTATTATGGTGATCTGTGATCAGAGATCTTTGATGTTATTTTATAAATAGAAACACCATGAACCATGTTTATATGATACAATGACCTTGATAAATAGTGTGTGTGTTCTTATTACATAATCAACTAGCAGATCGTATTTATCTTCCTCTCCTTCTGAAACACAACAATATTGAAATTAAGCCAATTAATAACCCTACAATTGCATCTAAGTGTTCAAGTGACAGGAAGAGTCAGTCTATGTGTCAAACTTCATTATTTTCTTATTTTCAGAAATTGCCAGTTACCCAGACTTTCAGCAATAGATCAATCAGTAACCATCTACATCAAAGCAAGATCCTGCACCAGCAAAATGATTGTAAGTTGCTGAAGATTTGGATAATGGTTAGCATTTCTTTTTAGCAGTGAATTTTTTTAAATTAAGGTATATTCATTTTTAGACATAATATTATTGCAAATTTAATAGACTATAGTATAATATAAACAGAACTTTTATATGTACTGAGAAACCAAAAAATTTATGTGGCTTACTTTATTGCAACATATGCTTTATTGCAGTGGTCTGGAACAGAATACACAATTTCTTTAAGGTATGCTTACAGGATAAAATCAAGGCTTAAGGAAGCTGGCTCATACTAACTAAGCCTATTGTTAAATTTTCAGTATAACCATTTTTGCTTCAGAAATTGGCCAAATGCTACAGATCAGTACTTGATTTACTATTCTTTTGATTTTCTAGACTTAACAAAGTGATGGGGAAAATGTTAATAATGCAGTTTAAAGCATACATTTTTTCCTCTGGAAAACCATTTGTTAATCATTTACCAACACATCCTTAATTGAAAGCAATTGGGAAGTCTTTTTGTCACATAACTAACAATTTGCATAAATATTCAGAACCAAACATGAACCTATTTCTGTTCTATACTCTGATTCTCATTTCTAATGCAGTTTTTCAATTTGTACATAAATTATGAAACATCAGCTCCGATTTTATTCATCAAACTTTTTCTCTCTCCATTTCATGAAGTTAGGGCTTTAAGCACTGATTCATCTGGAAGTGTCTCTTAGGCTAAGCATAATCCACTTTTTAAGGCTAGCAAAATGTTCTTACTGCCAGCCAGGCACAGACATAAAATATACTATGTCTGGCCTTGTTCATTTTCCAGATCACATTTGTCACTTTGGAGGTAAGATATCAGTGTACATGGGTATAGAAATCATATTCATTAAGATAATTCTTGATTAGGATAATTCATTAGGCATTCTTGAGCATAGAATCAAATACCAAAAATAATGAGGTTCACTGCCAATGCCACAGTTCTGACCATCCAATGCTCTTTAGGCACAGTGAAAATATTCCTTCATGTATGCTGATGGAAGTGGATATCTTCAACATAGAGAAGAGCTAATCCAATTCCAATTGATTAATGATGGACAGAATCAGCTACATCCAGAAAAGGAACACTGGGAAATGGGTGTAAACTGTTATTTTTACCTTCTGAATCCAATTCTTCCTGTGCAACAAAAAATTCGGTTCTACACACATATATTGTATCTAGAATATACTGTAATATATTTTACATGTATAAGACTGCCTGCCATCTGGGGGAGGGGTTTGGGGGAGGAAGGGAAAAAATCTGAATAGAAGTAAGTGCAAGGGATAATGTTGTAAAAAATTACCCATGCATATGTACTGTCAAAAAAAAAAGTTATAATTATAAAATAAAATAAAAATTAAATTAAAAAAAAAAAGAAAAAACAAAAAAAAAATATTCCTTCAAAGAGATATGAGAGAGGAAAAGAAAACCTTATATTAATCTTCTTTCAAGTGAGTTAAATCAGGGGTGGCAAACTCAAATAATAATAATGGAAAGTGGGTCCCTATTGGCTTTTTAGTGACTTAGAAAATCACATTTACATATTTCTTTTTTTTATTAATGCATCTACATATTAAAAATATGTAGGAACTATATTTTAATCTGGTTCACTCACCCTTGATAATGTTGTATATGAACTACAAGCATCCCTCGGGTTATGTTTAACAACTCTAAGCTAGAAGAAATTTGACATTCAAACTATAAAAGAATGGGGAGTTATTACTCTGGATTATAGTAACAAAGGTATTAGTGCAGAGAATTTTAAAAAAATAAGTACACAAGGAAATATTAATGAATTGTCTAATTGCATATAGAGGGGGCTTAATCATGCCAATAACTAACAATTTGTTCATATACAATGAAGAAAGATGAGAGTAGAGGTCATGAAAACTGGGGCTCTAAAGCTAATACTCCCATTAACAAGCAATGTGACTTTTAAAAAGAATTTTACCTTTTGTAGAGTTGAACTACATAATCTCTCTCTAAAGTCCTTTAAAGCTTCACGAAGATTCTATAATACATAGTCTCCAAATATACAAGGTTTCCTGAAAAGTTTTGGTAGTTTTTTACAGTTTAAGTTTTGGTAATTTAAAACTGCCTCAGGATTTTTATATTAAAAGAAACCATTTTTTGAACTCCTATATTGTTTGTTTGCTTTTGATAGCTTTATCCTCTTATCCTTTGTTAGGGAATTTAATTGTGATTATTGTTTACATGTGTGAGAGGGGAGCAGGGACAGAGAAGTGTGTGTATATGTGTGTATGTATCTGTATACACAATGCTAAGGACATAGTAGATGCTTAATAAATGTGAAATATATGGATGAAATCAGAGATTTGGTCTAATCTCTCCTCCTAACCCCTTCCCACACATATAAACAATAATCATCATTAAATTTATACATATTTAATGATTTTATATATATATATATGATATACTCTGTGTGTTTTGTATACTCTGAGTATATATCTTTATAGCTAGAAATATAAAATTTGATCTTCATTACAACCCTCTGCCATTATCATTCCCATTTTAGAGCTGAAGAAAGTGAGGCAACAGAAATTAAGTAACTTGGCTAAGATCACATAGCTAATATTTATATCTGAACATAGACATATTTTTAATATGCCTAAGGCCCCCCCCCATATCATCCCCATATCAACAATAAAGTACCATTATCCCCATTTTAGAGCTGAAATTAAGTGATTTGGCTAGGATCACATAGCTAATGTCTATGTCTAGACATAGAAATACTTTTATTATATGTCTAAGGCCAAATTTGAACTCAGGTTTTCCTTATTCAAGTTCTAGCATTTTATTCATTGACCTGGGACCTATTGTTGGTCAATGAGAGTCAGGAAATTTGGGTTTAAGGCATGGTCCTAGTTCTTAACCCCTAAGATCAAGGTTTGATCAAAATTTATATTCCTTTGAACACAGCAGAGCACAAATAAGGATATCCTGCAAAGAAATCTTTAAAAGAGAGTGTAGTGCCAGTTGATTTCTGGGAAAAAGCACATCATACTCCAAGATTGGCAGTGGGGGTGCTTCATGACAAGAACCCCATTCTTATCTCTGTCTACTGTCTTTATAAACTCCCTTCAACTCTTAGCTGAAGCTCTGTCTTCTATAAGAATCTCTTACCAGTTCTCCTTCAAATTGGTAACTTTCCTGAAATTATCTCCAATTTATCCTGTATATCTATTGTACATAATTATTATACATTGTTTCCTAAGTACAGCAAGAATTGTTCATTCATTCATTCATTGTTTTTTCTTTTTGTTCGTTTGTTTGTTTGTTTTTGTGTATTTGCTTTGTCCTTTCTTTATACCTCCAGCACTTAGCACAATGTAGCATATAGGAGGCACATAATAAATGCTTATTGACTTGACAAGGTAGAATACTTATATAGAAAAAATGATAAATTAATGTTATATTCCTTTCTTTTAAGCTAGATAATTTAGATTAAAACATTACTTTAGCATGGGTCCTCCTTAAGGTAGAATATGTATATAGAGAGAATGATAACATAAGACTATATTCCTTTCTTTTAAGCTGGATAGTTTAGATTAAAACATTAGAGCATGGATCCTCTAGAGCCTTTTTTAAAAGCATGGATAAGAGTTCAACAATGATAAAAAGTGGGCTGTTCATTGTCAATGACCCAGTTAGTAAAATAAAGAACTAAGAGTAGCAGCAGAGTCAAAAGCAGTACATGAGTTCTAAAAGGAAAAAGGAACATGTGTTTTGAACTCATTCCTGGAAAATTAGTAGCTTGCTTCAGAGATCAAAGGTTAATACATTTCACTGCAGGCATCTGTCAAACAACTCAAAGGGCATAAACCCAGCCAAGCAAAATTATCAAGATTGGATCTTTATCTGATTGGATACTATAAAGAAGTGAATTCTTATTCAATTAATGTTTAACATTTTGAATCACAAAGAACCACATGAACTGTGTAAGTGTAAAGGAGATATTATTTTATTATAATTAATAATTAACATTATTATGTTAAGGGAGGATGATTATTGTATATCTTCACTACTCCATTTGAAAAAGCAGTACATGCAGGGATTAACATACAGTAATAAACAGTGTGAATATTAAGCTGTAACTTCCATGATTTTGGCATCTGATGGAAAATAGGAGAAAAGTTATCAAATTTCCCAGCCTCACCTAACCCTTTTCAGTCTTGTCCACAACTTGACTTGTATGGCAAACAGTGGCATTATGGGGCCTGAAAATATTCTTCACATTCAATTCTTTTGCAATTTTTCTAAGTAGAATGATTTAAAAGAGACCAAGAAAAGTAATAGAAGTTAAAAGAAATTTAGTATCATAATTCATGCAATAGCATAAGAGAAAAGGTCTCGGTAACAGGGGAAAGAATTGCTTTCAAAAGCTACAATCTGAGTTTCTAGGCTTCTGCTAGCTTTCATTTTTCTTCTCTTGATATAACAATCACTAGAGCTATGACCAAAAGAGCTCCCTCTGCCTTCTTTCTGAGAAGAAACTGTATGACATTTACAATCCAACAGAAAACCTTTTGATAGCAGTAGAGATATCATAGAAACTATTCAGCAGTTGAAGATCAATGAGAGCAACTCATCAGAAATGACCTCAAAAAACTGCACAATGGAGCAAACTGCACAAAGAGCATGTGCTATAGGGAACACACATGAGTAGGAAATATGTGTCAAATTAAGGCAGATAATTTTGTCCAGGGTCACACAGAAACTAAGTGTGTTCAGCTATCTGATTTAAATTTAGGTATTCCTGATTTCCTTAGTTTAGCTTCTTCATTTTCCACAAGACACTGGGAGACTAGTCTAGAAACTAGAGACCTTAGAGACTAAGGTAACAGAGGTAATAATTTATAGAATGAAGGTCTGAATTCAGACCTCTAATTCCAAATACACTATCTTTTTTTCACTCTCCCTGGCTGTTGATTAATCATCTCTATCTTCTCTCCTGACCACATCATTTACTTGCTCAAAAACTTTCAGTGGAACCCTATTACCTCTATGATAAATTGCAAATATTTAAATCTTTCTTCATAGTTTTTGACCTCCATTTCCAGATGAATTTCACTATTTTTTTCTTCATACACTTTATATTCCATCTAAACTGGTCCACGTGTTCTTCTCTGAATTCTGTATCCCATGTCCCATTTTCATGCCCTTGTATAAATTATTTCCTTTTCCTAAAACATACTCCCTTCTCTTTCTGAAATCTCTAGCTTCCTTCATGCTTCAAGTCAGGCGCTGCATCCTACCAAAAGCCCTTCCTGACCCACTAATTAAGAGTCCCTTCTTTCTCAATTTATTTTGTTTTTTTTTTGGGGGGGGTGTCTAAAGATTGCATTCCTCCAGTAGTATACACAATCCTTGACGTAAGGGATTTTTCCTTGACTGTGCACAATAGGTCCTTTATAATGACCATTGAATTTCTAGGTCATAGCCCTATCTACCACAGGCATTTGGCTCTGTGCCAGTGCCCCATTATCTAGAAAGTCAACTTCTTCCCCTTCCTACCTATGATAATTGCCACCTCCACAACATGACTAACAGGAGCATCGATTGCTCAAGCAATGACTCTCAATATGCTACCTCTAGGATCTCATTGCTGTGGTCCACTCTACCAGGGTTTGCCTTTCCATGAATACATGGAGTGATCCATCTGAGTAATGAAAAATCATTTGTAATGATAATGGTATTCTATACCATTCCTGCCCTACTAGTCCCCTCCATATGGATTTGCCCTAAATTAGAAAGTTCCATTATTGTTGCTATAAAGAGAACAGAAACAATTTCATGGTTAATTTACTTTCCTCAGTTTATACTCACCTTTTATTTGTAATGTTACTTTACTGTACTATTTTCTAGTTGCCAGAAAAATATTAAAAATCATTTTATTGTAGTACTTTTGAATGTGTAGTTTCATTTATCTTTTCCCTCTTATTCAAGAATAAAACCTGTATTAGTGTTTGCTTTACCTATGTTATCAGATGAGCCATTTTCTTCAGCTAACCTTTAGTCTTAGGCTGTTCTGTTCTTTCTGCAAGACTGCTTTCTACTGGATTTCTCCACTGCAGTGCTTTTAGTATCTAGATTCAGTTTCTTTGAAACCTCTACTTATTTTCACTTATCCTCAGCATCTATGTAGTTTCCCTTCTGCAAAGAAAAAAAAAAAGAAAAAGAAAAAAAGAAAAGGAGCTCAGTTCTTTTAACCAGAACCCTGGGACTACAGCATCTACCAAACCAGGCAACCAGCAAAAACTATCAGGTGGCCTGGGGCTTTAATTAAAACTGTTCTTTGAATGTCTTTCTTCTATATACTTTTTGGGGCTTCTCAATACAAACCTGTATCTGAGTTATGGAATTAAATTCCTTTTATCATATCCCTGGGTTACTAACCTGTATCTTCTTCAAATAAACCCAGAGCTTCCATTTAACAAAACTAGAAGCTAGATAGATGGAACTGGAGTGAAGAGTTTATTTTCAAATCCCATAATGTCCCTGGCAACATTGGAATCATGTCCATGCAAATCAACCAAAGACAGACTTGAAAAGATAGAGGTGGGTTTGGTAGAGCCAAGACACTTTACTCCATTTTCCAGAAGCAAGATAAAGCAATATAAAAAGGTATCTGAAAAAAAAAAACACCCACCTTTTATCTATATAGTCCAGGAGTCTTTTTAAAAAATTCAAAATATAAAGATTTCAGTTCTCAAATGTGGAGATAAAAAAAATTTATTATTTACTTTATAAAGAATTTTCCTGCTTTTTCCCCATGATGATAACAGATGCCTAAACATTTTAAAATATTCTGTGTAAATGTTTTTAAATTCTTAGAAATAATAAAGAGCAAAGATTCTTCAAATTTTGTCATATCAGATTTTGACATGAAAACACATCAGAAGCCCCTTAGAGACACACAATATTATAAGATGCAATGACCTTTGTCATTTGAATTATGGGTGTGCCACAAGCAATAAAAACAGACAATGGACCTGCATATACGTCCAAACATTTTACACACTTTTGTGCACAGTATAAGATTTTACATACCACGGGCATACCCTTTAATCCTCAAGGGCAGGCAATAGTAGAGAGAAGAAACAGAGATATTAAGACACTCCTCCAAAAACAAAAGAAAGGGGGAGCCACAGGTAGCCCTAGGGAACTTCTAAATTTAGTTCTCTATACCATTAATTTTCTAATTTTTGACAAAGATGCACTGGCTCCAGCAGACAGGTTTTATAACCCACCAGAAGAGCAGTGTCCAGTGAGAGCATCTCCACTGTCCTTAGATAATCGCCAGGTGATGTGGAGAGATCCAGAAAGTGGTGAATGGAAGGGACCAGATAGGTTAACTGCCTGGGGGAGAGGGTTTGCTTGTATTTCTTCAGCAAGAGAAGGAATCAGATGGGTGCCAACGAGTCATATTCGCCTTGTCCATCAGAGAGAGACAGAAAAAGAGAAAGACCTCAAAATAAAGGAGAAGATCTAAGAAACATCTGACACTGAAAGAGCATGGATAATAAGAAGACTGTTAAAGAACTTTAAAACCAGCAGGAATCATTGGACTTCCTCACACAAGATGAGAATAATGGACAATGGACTTATGGACATTTATACATTTTCAATTTATGATTATGATTATGTTATATACTTCTAGCATGTGTTATGTTACTATGTTACTATGTGCTTATGTAATTTATGTAATTATCTGTAATACTTCCCATATTGATGGATTTATGTTTCAAGGTCATGACTGTCCTATGTTCTAAATCAAAAGAAAGGGGGAGATGTTGGGATTACTAGGTGAGAACTGAGGTTGTCTGGATGGTGACAAGGTGAGAATTCAGGTTTTCTGGACAATTACAAGGTGAGAACTCAGGTTGACTTGATAGAGGGGGCAAGCTCATTGGCTGGGGTGGTTCTTCCCAGAAGCCCTTGCATTATCCCACGCCCATTCTCTGGGAGGATAAAAAGAGACAGCACTGGGCGCAGAGAGCAGATCGGCCTGGAGAAGGATAAGAGCTGGAGGAGATTCAGAGCCAGGATTCAAGAAGAAAGACTCTGCATTGCATCAGGCTTGATGGGGCTCTCTGCAGGAAGGGAAGTCACTTCTAAGGACAAGAGTTAACAGCAACTGCGTGGAGACAAAGGTTCGTTACAGGAAGAAGAATCTGTTGGAGAGATTTGAGTAGACACAGCAGATCTCTTCCCAGAGAGCGATCCAGCAGCTTCTAGAGACGACAGCTCGCCACAGACCTTAGTGGACTAACTTTCATCTAGTAATTAAATTACTATTTTTTTGTAAGGCAGCTGGGGCTAAGTGACTTGCCCAGAATCATACAACTAGGAAATGTTGTGTCTCAGGTCCTATTTGAACTCAAGTCCTCCTAACTTCAGGACTAGTTCTCTATTCACAATGCCATCTAGCTGCCTCTAAATCACCTTCTGTCATCATCCATTTGATGTTAGAAGTAGGCACAAATAATAAAATAAACTTTTATAATTATAAGTTGATTCAATTATAAGTTCTCCCTCCTAAATTCCTCATAATTGTTGGCTTGATAATTTTAAATTATAATTTGGGGAAGAGTAGTATTTTGAAATTAATATTTTCCAACATGTGATTTTAAATTTTCATGCTACAAGTTTTAAAATAAGATTTGAGTACTAAGTTGATGTTATGAGCAGATCTAACTTCCCAGAAGAATGTGAATGAAATGTAAATACAGTGAATAGTGGAGGAGATAGAAAAGGACCAGAAAATGTGGGACCTTTTTTCAAGGATTTGCCTTCTTGGTGGCTTATACAGAGTATGTTCAGGTATTTTCTGTCTTGTTTTGAATCCAGCACTCAAAACTTTTAAAAGTGTTTCCAGCTATGCATGACTGAGGAGCTGATATTTAATGATGATTTTTTTTGAAAATCTTATAACTGGTTTCAGAGCTAAAAAAGAACTTTTAGATGATTTAAGAAAGCAGGTGACAATGGATAAAGTTATAAACCTAGAATCAGGAAGGCCCTTCAACTCTAGTCTTCTAGTTAGATTGCTCTAGGCAAGTCATATTTCTATTTGCTTCAGTTCTCTCAACTTTAAATTAAGGGTTACTGTGAGGATCAAATAAGATAGTAGTTGTAAGGCATTTAGCACAGTTCCTGGCACATTGTAGATGCTTTAAATAAATATTTTATTTTCCTTAAGGAGGTGCTGAACCAGATGAGGGTGTACACAGAAAGAATGATCCACTGATCACTCTCTCTTTTTTCCCTCTTGACAGTGATTAAAACAGAGACTGCTATGAGCTTCCAAATCAGGGGAAAGGCAGCTGATCAATCTCTTACCTGGTTACCATATGTTTCTATGAACACATGTTGTTTCTGTTTCTTTTTTGTTTAATTTTTTTTTCTGGACGTGTCTAGATGGCCTGGTTAAGTTCAGGAGACATGGAAGAACCTTTAGAGATTCCACTGGCCACTGTAGTTGGTAGCAGAGTCCACTGGATCCAGGAGTAGTTGTCACATGAGTCAGGTAATGGAGCATTGTAAAGGGCAGGATACTTAAGTCTCAGTATGATCCATTTAAACAAGGTGTTAACTGAGTAGAACTGATTAGACAATGGTTATCTAGTTTAGCATGGTGATTAATAGTTCTCTAGTTCAGTATAATTGATTTAATCTTACAACAAATAATGGTTTCCTGATATATGATTGGTTTATACTCAGTATACTGTAAATGATCTAATTATAATAGAGCATATAAACTGGGACAAACTCAGCCAGGGTCAGACTCGGAAAAGACAGAGCACTGGAGGCAGGAGCTCAAGCTCTCAGAGCCAAGGAGAGACATTCACTTCATCTTCCACCTTTGCGGTGGCTGGAGGCTGGAGCACAAGTCCTTGGACTCAGAGAGACTTCAAGACAGAGACTGGTGGTGGTCATCCTGCCTCCCCCACAGAAACAAAAGCACATTCTGGAGGATCTCCAGAAAGTTGGCCCAGGCCCCAGGCAAGGAAACTAGACTGTGAAGGGGCTAATAAAGAATTTGGACTATTCTCGTGATGATAATCTGCTGAAATGAAGGCTGATCCCAAGACCTCCAGAAAACCAACCAGAACATTACAGAGTATCAACTTCAAGATGGACATGCCCAGTAATAGGTCTTGTTGTGGGCAGTGTAAGGTCTAGAGAATTTGGAGACTGGCTTATCCTAAAACTAACTATATCCAGCAATAACTGGCATTTACCCTTCCTGGGAATCTGACTGGAAAAGGAGAGGGTGAAGGGCCAATGAGCCCTTCAGAGCAGTAGTAGAGGATGAAAGAATGTGCCTACAGACATATTTTGAAAACAAACAAACAAAAATACTATCCTTAGTAGCAACAGCTTCAGGGATTATAACCCTGCATAAAAAAGATAAATATTTTGTATGGATTCTAGAAAGGCATAAATCCTTGAAGCCTATGAAAGCAATACCAAAAAAGGAAATCTTGAAGACTCCAAAAGAAATAACAAAATTCTAATTTTCAAGTCTTGTAAGGAAGGTATCCCTTTGCCACACAAATACCTCACCACCACTGTATTTTAACTTTGAGCCCACTATATCCAGGGACTTTTTGAGTATAAGGGGAGAGAGTGTATCTGAGGTTGGGGGATACTGTTTTGTAAACATTTGTTCTAGCTTTACTTCTTAATAAATCCCTAAATTGTAAAACCTGAGTTCTAAATTCTAACTGATTCTGACTAATAATGGGAAACACAGCAGTGAGAGCTAATGAGCAAGAGCATTAGGACTCTCAACTCCTCAGATGTAGCAACTATTCCATAGGGACCTGACCTGCCAAATTCAAATGGAAGCTGAGAGGAACAGCTATAAAGGGAATGCTACGCAAGAATGCAGTCAACATTTAGAGAAGATGATAACTTCTGCTGCCTCCTTTTCTATCTACCAAGCCCTATAAATAGACACAAAAAAATTAGCCCTCTTCCTTTTCTTCTCTCTCCACTCTTACATGGAGAACCATTCAAATCCATGAATAGCTCTTCATTCTCTGCACCAATGATTCCCAAACCTGTTATCTCCAACTCTGACCACACAAATTTTATCTCTCTGCTTGCTGAACATTTACATTTAAATGTCCTGCCATGACCTCAAATCCAATATATTTATAATTAAATTATATTCCTCCCAAATAGATATCTATCAATGCTGTTATGGTTCTCCCTATTATATAACCCCCTAACTTCAGACATTTCTTTAAATATATATATATTGTTTTCTGAATGTCAGAACTAAAGCATAAGGAGCTCATAATCACCAAGCCATGGTGACTTTTCAGTTTTCTTACATCCATTCATCCCTTCCTTCCTTCCACTGATGTCACTTCAGTTTAAGATCTTTTACCTCATTCCAAACTGGCTTTTTTGTCTTTAGATTCACCACATTCCACTTCATTCTATTAACACTAGACTTATCTTCCTAAATATTTGTGTGATATCTGAATATTCCATGGCTACCAATTGCCGAAAAAAGCCTAGGTGGCAAATGAATTTAAGCAGTAAATTCCACCAAATTAAGAATCCCTAACCTAGCACATTATGTCTAAACCCCTTTGATTACCATTCAAAGATCTCTACATTCTGGCTTTAATCTGTCTTTTGCAACTCCCTCTACTACTCAACCTGAATCTCTTGCTTCAGTCATGCCTCCTTATTCATTATTGTTTTAAAAATTACTAGTGGAATATTGTCTCCATATCTTTATATATATACTGTTTCCCTTGATTAAAATACCATCCATTTTCTACCAATATGGAGTTATTTATAATTCAAATTCTAGTTGAAGTCTTTATCTCTGCAAAGATTAATTCTTATATCTCCTCAAAATTTAATAAAAGTTATTAATTTTACCACTGATTATCATATACTGTGTGTGTGTAGCTCCAAATCAGTTTCATAGAGTGCTCTCTTTAATCTACATGGATCTCATAATCATTTGGCTTTTCTTTTGTCTTTAAAACTAGAAACTACACACTATGCATAAGATATAGGACCAGAGGTATATATTTATGCACAAACACATATGTTCATATATGTGTAGGTATATGTGGCTCCCAATCATCTTGTTTGTTACTTGATTGCAGATCTACATCTTTCACAGCAGCTAAGATGTCAGACAATTAAGTAGATCTTTCCTTTAAAATAAGCCAGAAAACTTTAAGACAGGAATCTATTATTGTCTCTGTACAGATGACACCTAGATCTGTATCCAATGTTAATCTCTCTCCAGAGAGTTCCAGTTCCTTTTCTCCACTTGGCTATCCAGTACAAATGTTGAACAAGAAGTAACCATATTTCCATTATTCTCTTCTATAAACTTCCCTATTTTTCTTGAAAGCACCATTATGCCAATGGTCAAACATTTGCAATTTTAGAATCATCCCAAATCATTCTTGTTTTCTCTCTCGCTCACTTAATATATAAGAATATTTAATATATTATACTATAATTATGTTTATAATATAATAACATACTTAATATATAAGAGTACTTAACATCTCAAGGTTCTTCTGAATTTCTATATATCTACAAAGAGTCAACCAAAAGTATGAGTAAATATGAAAATATGAAAAGCTTCATTGGAAAGCCATCAGCTTTCTCAGGTGTCATTTAAAAAATAAGCACTTTAAGGTATTTTATTTCCAAAAGCAGTTATGAAAAATCCATTTAGCATATACTTGCTTATTTTTTATTTGGAGAATTGGAAATATGTAGTAAAACTGCTTTCCTTTGAACATAAAACATCACCCTGTGTTCCCAGAACACACATGCAAAGCACAAACTAGTAGATTATACAACATTTAAACAGGAACAGTTTAAATCAGAAGAAAAATCCTGATGCTAATAGAGAGCACAGCAAGACTGACCTGCACAGTTTAATTTGCACCAGAGAACAATTTAGCTATCTCTGTTAACACATTCCCAAAGATAAAAGAAGCTGAGAACAAAGTTAAGTTCACTTAACTCCACATTTTATGTTTGTTTTAGACTTATTAATTATTATCCACTGTTCAATATCATAACATACAATATCTGCATTCCTTTCTTAAACAATTAGTATTGGATATAGATCACCAGTTCTATATTTGACCCACAACTCATGCTCTTTTAATATTATTTTTAAATAAACTTTCCCTAATCAATATGCATATGGTAGGTACTAGCAAAAACTATTGGGTCAGCAATCATTCAGTCATAAGCAGAAATGAAGCTTCTAAATCCTACTTCCTCAGATAAGCTGATGCCCTAACAGAAAAGAGCTATTTTAAAGTTCATTTTGATCTCCTTGACCCAGAACCAAACAACCTCAGGGAGATTTTAAATGTTTTCACATATATTCATTCAATTAAAACACCACAGGATATAGCTGAACTTCCTAGCCCCTCCAAAATACAATGCAAATTAGTCATTCATTTTTCAATAGGCTTCTAATAAATATATTACTAAAAATTTAAAAATTAATTTTTCCTCTTGTTTCAATAGGATGAGTTGCCTGGTTATTATGATAAATGTGCCTGGTCAGTAACAGTGGTCACAAGAAATGTAACAATATCCATTGAAGGTTCATGGAATACAGGTTCTTTTGAGAACTCATGAGATTAAGCAACCAGTCTCATAAAACTGAGAATTCCTTTGAATCTATTGAAAGAGTTTGTAGAGCACCATGATTAAATAAGTTAGTTAAAATTGAGGTAGTGAGTATTAGATACATATATATATACATATATATGTATATATATATATATATATATATATATATATATTGATAAGGAGAGGAGGGAAGAAAGAATTTAACAGAGACTACAAATTTCCTTTTTTTCAAGCAAAAAATATTTTAAGTATTGCTGCAATGAGTTGATCTATGAAAAACTAAAATAAACTATTAATTCTTTGGAAACCTTATGGTCAACTCCTCTACATAAAACTAAAGAGATTTTTTTTTAATCAACCAGATAAACATCTCTCTATGTGTTATATTCAAAATCAGTGTTCCTGGCAGCGACATCAAAAAAAGACCATGAGATTTTAAAACTGAAAGTGAAATAAAAAAAAAGATAAGTTACTGAAATTTAGCTCAAATCACGCAGGAATAGATATGCATTTATCATCAATCTTTCCCAGAACATCAACTGCATCTCCTAGCATTTTTAAAGAAAAGAAAATTGCAAGACTGATCTGTAATTTTTAACTACACTAAGCAGCAATATTTTTGCACCTGAATAGGTCTACATTTTAGGTATTCTTCCCATTATAATGCATACATTTACCAAAAAAGTCTATATTTATTCCAAATAATTTTGCTGGCAAGATTAAGTAAGGTACAGAGCTAATAGGGAATACTAGAAGCTATTTATCTTGGGTCAGCTAGGCATTTCAAGCTAGACTTGAATTTTCTGCATTACTTATATTGAGGCACTCAAGTTGGCTGAAAATAAATAGAGGCACATTATTTAAAAGGCCTTTCCTATTACTAAGAGCTAAGAGAGTTTTTGTCATTTCACAGAAGCATGAGCATAATGGCAACAACATTTTCACAAGAATACAGACATAGCTGACAAAACTACTGTAAAAATCTATCCAATTTTTCCTGAATACGTGCAAATGCATCTTTTCCCATGTAGTCCACACGGCCTTCTTCCCATTTCCTTCTTTCTTCTTCTGCACTGGGTTCCTTTACTTTCTGTTGAATGGAAAGCTCTGTTACAGAAAAGGCCAACTCAACCTAGAAGAAACAAGATGACAAAAATCAACATTTTCTTCTGTTGATTACAAAAGAATTGTACTCAAACATAATTTTTGGAGAAAGTCTTCATACAGGATCATATTAATTTATTGGACTTTTTAAAGATCACATAATTATACCTTTGCCAACTTCTAAGCACTTTAGTCATTTACAAAGCAAATCTTTTTTTTTTTCTAGAATAACATTTGACTTACTATTCCACAGAATTATACAGAGAGACACACAGAGATGCACATATATGTATTGAACTTATGGAATATAACCTTAGATTTTGCTGAAAAGATTTTTTTAAGTTGTTCACATAAATATAAAATCCTATAATATAATTTCAGATTGCTTGATAAGAAAATTGAATTATACTGATTTTTCTCTTTCTAATGATATTGTCACTTTCTCATCTAGGTATAAAAGAAAAAAAATGGAAATAAGAAAGGAGAAACCCATATCTATGCCTTTCAAAGATCCTGCTAATGACAATATTATTATCTAATGACTTAAGAGAATAAATATATAATGTATAACTTTAGTTCTTCTGAAATAGAACACATATCCAGTTTCTTTTCTGCTTAATATCTGTGACTTGTTTAAAAATCTTGGTACTATTAATGGCTCTGCCTCTATAATTGAAAATTCTTGTTAGAATGGAGACGTTCAAGTTCTGAAGGTCAGACATCTTCATGCTTGTCAACTGTTGGAAAATGCAAAGTATAATTTGCTGGTTTTGAGACTGCAAACAGTCTTCCCTGTTGAGAATCCACCCACACACAATTAGTATAAGTGGACATTAAATTTATTTTCATGTTCCCTGATAGTACCAGATCACACAGTAAGCCAATACCAATTGTCATTCAACAGAATTAAAGTAAACTAATTCAATTCAATGAATAAGCATTTATTAAATATCTACTATGAGATTATCAATAAGGTACTATAAACACAAAGACAAAAAAAAATGGTTCCTCCCCGTAAGGAACTTATGATCTGCCTATTACTATGACTTGTCTATCATTATACTACAAAATACTACACACATACCCAGAGAGAGAGAGAGAGAGAGAGAGAGACATTCACAGATCATTTGTCAAGTAAGTAACAAATTCTCTTAAGAAGAGGAAAGCAATAACTCTTAGTCATCAAGCCTATAACTTTAAATCAAATTATGGAAATTATGCTGCTAGTAATGGCTATGATAAATATTTTCATAGACCATATACTCATAAAATCATAGGTTTAGATCTAGAAAAGACCTGAATGCATTAGGAAAATGAGGAAGGCCCACATTGCCTTCTCAATAATTAAGTAAAATCTTTTATGTCCAAAGAGTAGGTTTCTTTAGGAGGCAGAAAAAGATGCACCAGTAATAGGTCAGGAAAATTAAAGTGGCTTTTAATATACTGGCAAAATAGATAATAATCCCTTCCTTTCCAAAATTAACATAATGGGTTGAATATGTTAATAGAACTCATAAAATTCTGTTCCAAAGAGGTCTAGGAAATTTGAGTTAGGCATTTCAGTAAAAAAGAGAAGAAAAATTAAGATTTCCCTTGCCAAAAATTGCTATATCTAAAAAATATTTTTGAAACTAAATTTTTATATTTAATCACAAGGATTATTGTTTATGAGAAATTCCACTCGAAATTTACTTTAATCTCAACTATGCCCCCAACTCCCAGTCTTCACTTTATCTGTTCTTTATTATTTAATCAAGAACTCAGGTGTATTAGAACTTAACAAAGAGAATGCTAAAAAACATGGTCTCTGTTCTCGAGTAAGAATATAATTCTCAAGAATTCTTCCTCAAGAAAAATATAAGATAACACATTCTTTTTGATTCTTTAAAAAGTAGCATTCTTTCTCTTTGCCAGTATATATCTCTCCAAATCTGAAAAACGTTTAACTAATTTGTAATTGGACACTCCTTATTTAAAAATGAAGTAATTTCCCTATTTACTATTACTATACCCTCCAAAAAATAACAAACCCAACCCCTAATTTTTCTTCATTTAATATACTTTTACCATGTTAATTTTTAAAGTGAACATAATTATCACATTATTTATATATTCAACAATTAAATCATGCAAAAAATCAGCCACCTTAAGAAAAATATATGGGGACAGGAATCTGTTATTAAAAGAGAGATTGGCATGCTCTCATTTTAGTGATGTAAGAATAAAAAATAATATCATGTAGAACTGATTTATCAGGTGTATTAGACAACATGGGACATAAAGGTTGCATATATCACCTCCAAATTGTGTAGAGAAACAGGGTCACTGGTAAACTGTGCAGATGGTTCATTGTTTTGTTCCAGGAAACATTCAGGAAAATAGGGTTCCTCTTTATGGACTGGCTGCTAAGAATATAACCATTTTGTCATTAGTTAATAATTTGCTCTTGAGTGACTAGACATTATGCAAATTGAAAACCTTATCAGCCTACAACAATTAAGTTGGAGGTCTGTTTCAATTTTTATTTTGTCCTGGAAAAGACTAAACAAACCAGATTCATCCTCCCCCTGCAAAAATAAAAACAAAACCATTTAAAGGTAGACTGGCATGCTTTAGTTTTAATAATATCAGATTCAAAATTCATATCGATTAATTGACCAAACATAAGGATATAGAGCTGATTCATCAAGTGTATTAAACAAGATAGGACACAAAGGCTGAAAATATCACCTCCAAATTGTGTAGAGGAACAGGGTCACTGGTGAACTCTACAAGTGGCTCATTATTTGGTTCCAGGAAACACTCAGGAGAATTATGTTCATCTTTCTGGACTGGCTGCTAAGAATATAATCATTTTTCCATTAGTTAACAATTTGCTCTTGGATTATTAGGCACTAACAAATACTGTAAAATTTATTGGCCTATGGGAATCAAGTTGGAGTTGTTTTGATTATTTTTGTCTGAGAAAAGACTAAATAAAGCAGTTCCATCACCTCTACCCTACCCCACTCCCCAAAATCCCTTAAAATTGCTATTAAAAAGTAGATTAAAAGGTAGATAGACATAAAGATTGTATATATATATATACATATATATATATATATATATATATATATACATATATATATATATATATAACTTCCAAAGTGTATAAGGTAATAGGGTTACTAGTAAAATAGGCAGGTAGTTCATTATTTGGTTCCAGGAAACGTTCAGGAGAACTGGGTTCCTCTTTCTGAACTAGCAGCTGAAAAATAACCATTTTTCCATTAGTTAACAATTTGTGCATCAGCTCTGGAGTCAGTTCAAATCCAGTTCAAATCTACCTTTATGCATAAACCAGTTGTGTAACTCTGAGCAAGTTACTTAATCCTGATTGCCTCTAAAAAAAAAAAAAAAAAAAAAAGTTAAAAAAATTGTTCTTAAAGGCCAAGAATTTCAAGGAAATTAATGAAAAAAATGCAAATAAAGGTGGCCTAGCTGTACCAGATCTAAAACTATATTATAAAGCAGCGGTCATCAAAACCATTTGGTGTTGGCTAAGAAATAGAGAAGTAGATCAGTGGAATAGGTTAGGTATACAGGACAAAACAGTCAATGACTATAGTAATCTAGTGTTTGACAAACCAGAGACCCCAGCTTTTGGGATAAGAATTCACTATTTGACAAAAACTGTTGGGAAAATTGGAAACTAGTATGGTAGAAGCTAGGCATTGACCCCCACCTAACACCATATACTAAGATAGGGTGAAATGGGTTCATGACCTAGATAAAAAAAAATGATATTATAAATAAATTCGAAGAACACAAGATAGTCTACCTCTCAGATTTGTGGAGGAGGAAGGAATTTGTGACCAAAGGAGAGCTACAGATTATTATTGATCACAAAGTAGATAATTTTGATTATATTAAAATTTAATTGTATAAATATGCATGCTTATATTGATTTAACATATAATTCTACCATGACTAACATATATTGGACTACCTGTCAACTAGCGGAGGGCATGGGGAGAGGGCATAGGGTAAGAGGGAGAAAAATTGGAACACAAAGTTTTCCAAGGGCTAATATTAAAGAATTGTCCATGCATAGGTTTTGAAAAATAAAAAGTTTTAATAAAGAAAAAAATTGTTCTTAGAAAACTGAATATTATCCAAAATTATAAAGCTTATCACTCTAAAAGAATCAAGACGGAGGTCTGTTATAATTGATTTTTGTCTAAGAAAAACAACTAAAGAAACCTGTACAAGCTGGGCCCCCCCCCAAAAAAAAAAAGTCTCAATCTTTCTACATGTATTTTCCAAAATCTCAACATTTGGTCCAAAGATCTTGATCTTAAAAGATTTGTTTATTTGATGTGCCAATAGGATTTTGTCTCTATGTTTTTATCAGACTTTTTTTTCAGTTTATTATCATAAAACTCTTATCACAAACAAGAATTTTTAGTAAAGCAAATTCACTCACAGTTTGTAGTAGTAGATAAACAAGATTCAAATGTAAAAATAAAGTCCTCTATCACCAAACTTTTATTTTCTTCATTAAAGTCAACCTAATCCCCAAATCCTCAAACATCATTTTTTTAAACTATCAGAATTTGAATAAGATAATGCTGAGAGAATTATAGTTGGAGTTCCTTCTAGAATTGGTCATAGATTAAGACTTAGAGGGATTTTGTGAGGATCATCTAGCTAAGATGAAGAAACTAAGAAGATAAGTCACAAAGGTACTAAAAGGCAGAGACGGGACTTTCACTTCTTCCAAATTTAAATCTAGCATTCCACCACTGTACCATGGTTCCTTCTCATCTAACTTCTAATTAAGATACAAGAAATTAAAAACAACAAATTCAAGTCCACAGTCTTAATTACCTGACATGAAAAAGCACTGTGACAGGAATTGGAGTTAAAAAGAAAACTGTAAAGTTACTGATCTCAAGAATTTTATATTCTATGGCATAAGGCAGAGAAAAGAAGTGAGGAAACCTATTTTTTTGTTGTTATTGTTAAATAGCTAAATAGACTATCAGCCTTGAATAATCTAGAACTAACTATTCTGTAATTTGTACTTAATTTATTAAAAATATCCAAAATTACCAATATGTAAATTAATGATCAGTTAATCATTTATCAGACACCTACTCTGTACCTAGTACTGGTGGAAGTACAAAAATTTCCATAATCTCTACTCACGTTCTAATGGAAATATCAAAACTTAAGATATTTATTTATAATTACCAATTAAAACAAAACAAAAAGAAGTTCATAGTAAATACCACATAGGACAAGGTTTTGGATTTTGTTTTTATTTTTCTGACAGTTCACAGTAACAATTCATAGGCACTGTTTTGTTAGGGGAAGGAAAGAGAATAAGTATTCATTAAACACCTCCTGTTTATTATGCTTATTATGTCACTTGGTCCTTCTACCATTCCTGAAATATAAGTGTTATTATTCCCATTTTACAGAAACTGAGGCAGAGAGCATGTGACTTGCTTAAGGTCACAGAGCCAATAAGTGTCTGAGGCTATATTTGAACTCAGGTCTTCCTAATACCAGGTCAAGTACTCTATATGTCTCCATACAACAAGTTCGGGCAACTATTTGGTGCAGAGGATAGAGCACTGGCCCAGGAGTCAGGAGGACCTGAATTTAAATTTTGGCCTCAGATACTTACTTATTCAGGTATTTTCCTGATCCTCAGTAAATTGTTTGCCTGTTTCTTTATTTAAAAAGGAGTTGGAGAAGGAACTGGCAAATCACTGTATTTATTAAGAAAACCCAAATGTGCTTGGCACTGGAGAATCAAATACAAAAAAGGAAATAATCTATCCCTTTAAATCACTTCTATATATTCTATCAATTGTACATTGTGAAAAAGAGACAATCCTTAATGTACTTTGACTATCAATAGGACCTATCCATGGTTAAAATGAAAAATTAAGCACAGAATCTAAGAAGAGTTAACATACTTTGCTTCCTTTCTATTCATTTTGTTTTTCATAGATATTAGAATTTGTGGAGAAATTTTATGAGGGCACTTTATAAAAAACAGATTAGTGTTTATATGAATTCAGTTTAAACCTGATTGTCAAAGTGATGAGCAGTGTAGGAAAAAAATAATGGTGTTAGAGAAATAGGTTATAGAAGGCTTTTCAAAAATGACAAAAGCAGCTATAAACATACATATCCCACTACAAATATTCTTTGGTCCTTGCTTCCTTCCTGCTTCAAAGTTAAAAGACCAAAGAGATATTTAGTTCAAATTCCCACTTCATGGATAAGGAAATTGAACTTAAACTTTGTTTAAGTTAAAAAAAAAAAAAAACTAGTAAATGGTGGCCTTAGGTTCTGACTACTACATCTCAAACTTCCATGGTCATTAATAATAATATTCACTAATTATGTAGGCTATAGGAGTTATAGAATACTTTATATTTTATACTTCCAATGATTACTAGCTACTAAAAATATTACAGATAAGGAACCTGAAGCTCAAGGAGATAATGTGATACAAACTGGTATATGCAATAGAATTCAAACTCAGATCTCGTCTAACTTCAAGTCGAAACCTGAAGCCCCGCTCAGAGGCAAAAAGTTAATTGACTAGTTCAAATTCTACTTTTTCCTGGCTTCCTTCTCTTTCCCTTTGTTGCTAATGCCTTCCTAATCTTAGATCTTCTCTTTATTTTGTATGTTTCATTATTTATAAATTGTCTTTTCTATTGAATGTAAGAGCCTTTAAGGCAAGGGCTATTTTTTAACCTTTTTTGTATCCCTAGCACTAATAAGGGTGCCCTAATATAGCAAGCACTTAAATGCTTATTGACTGTTAAAGTTCCTCTTTGCAAAAACATTCAAATTCTTTTTTTTTTTTTTCTTTCCTTTTTGGACCAAGATGCACAGGGTAGAGGGTAACATAGTAGGGTACTCAGGATGAAATAATAAGAACCACTGACCTAGCAATCAGGAAAATATAGTCGTGCTTAGTGTATTGTTGGCATTCACCAATTCAACTGAATTAAAACACACACACACACACACACACACACACACACACACACACATACTATTTAGGAAATGATTAAGGAAGAAAGAAGAAACATTTGTAAATGTCAATGGGATCAATACAAACTTGGCAAACCAAATTGCATTTTAATAGACTTTGTAATTTTTAGAAATTATATGTAAGACTGAAAACAACTTAATTATTAATAGTATTCTCCGATATTTTATTTTTCAGTTTCCAAAAAAGATTCTTAGGATGATGGGGGAGGGGCAGAAAAAAAAGAAAGAGGAAAATAGAAGGAAAGTTTAAAAAAAAAAAACATACAAACTAATTTGAAAATTGAGTATAACTGATGTGGGATAAGATTCCTTTCTAATTCCCAGCCCCCATAGGATCTGAGCTAACTTGGGCTGCCCCAACCCCCATTCTAATGATCTGCTCAGATTTCCCCAACCCTCACCCCAAGCACAAATAGTTCCTTATCTAAAAAAATCATTGAATTTTATTCAAATTTTTAACCCTGGCTGAAACCAGCCAGGAGCCAACCTGGGACTCCATTCCCGGGCCCCTTTTAAGATTAAGCCCCCATTATGAAAAGGGGCAAAACTGGAGTCCACTCTTTGCAAGAGCCTCAAACATGGCATCCTTATGCGGCTATTCCTACCCACCTAGTCCCAGCCCTGCCCCTGGCGTCTTTCTACCTGTAACCTTACTTCCAAACCCCAAAATAAACTTCTTTTATTAATCTAGGTTTTCGGGTCTGTAAATTCCTTTACAGAGGACTCTTGTGCTGCTACTACACCTCATTTTATTCTGTATCCTTGTGCAGAATCCAAAGGGGTTGCAGGAGAGCTCTATTTGACTCCCTGTATCCCGAACCTGCCACTTAGACCTCAATTAACCCTAATTTCATTTAGGTACCCCTTATTTAATTCTCATCAAAACCAAGAAACTAGTTTAAGGCAAAAACCACAACACTTTTTAATACATGGCATATTTTTAAAAACTGATAATTTTTACCCATTTCAACAGTTTTAAATTTTATATAACAAAAAAAAAATTTGTACTAGCCAGAAAGTTTACTATCTCCTATGATCTTACTAGCTTGTTTCCACATAATATTTACAAATTATTGTTTTAAAAATAAATTCCTAAATTTTTTCAATTCATTTCAAAAGACTTCATAAATCATTCAGACTTTATTTATGATTATCATATCATTATAAAAGAAATGAATAGTAGACAAAATTTGGTATAAAAATCTCATTTTTGTTTTATCAAAATTAATAATTTTCTAAAAATCTTGGTTTGCATAAGAACAAATTTTTTCTTAATTATATTCTTATACTGAAGCCAAAATTCCATTAAGATGTTTGTGCTATTTTTTTTTTCTGACCAGTCTTTCTGGCCCAAAGCTACAAATTGTTTTCACTCTGAGAAACAGTGGTTACTCACAAAGACAAATAGTTTTTACACATATTTATTAATGAGAGTATGTTAGGTTCTATTTTTCATTAATTCCCTGTTAAAAAGCTACAGATAGGGACTTATTTACCCCTTGTATCACATTAACTTAAAAATTAACAAGTCATTTCTTCCTAATTTCAGTTTATCCTATACAGACCTAACAATGCCACCTAATTCATCCTCTTCATTTTCTGATTCTTTTTGAAAGCTTGATTTTTTTACAGACAGCAAAAAAGGAGATTCAAACACGCAATCCTTATTTCCCCTTGTTATGATTATTTACACATATTCTACTTTTTTCATACTTAGACACTAAGATAATATTTATATGATTCAAACATATTATGACATTAGTATAGTTTAAATTGTATAAATGGCATGATTTTGAAGAGGGGACCCCGAAACTCTAAAAATCCTTGAAGTAGAAAATCTCCTTCAACCCTGCCTCAGTGAGAGACCGCCCAAGGGAATCAGATAAAGTGGTTTACTTATGTGGGACTGGTTGAGTGCTAAGCTAAAGAATTCCAAGCCTATTCAAATGAAGATCTTCCATTCAATTCAACTCAAACTGTACCCAGCCCCATCAAGACCCCCAGCTTGTAGTCAGAGCTTATAAAAGAGCCAATCTAAAACCCTCTCTTTGCAGAAGTTCCAAACATGCCAGCTCTGCCATGCTTGCTATGTCAAGGAGCCTCTGTCCACTGGAACAGTCTTTTCCAGTACCATCCTTTCTTTACCCTCACCTATTTTGCCAACCAGATTTCATGCCTCTCTGTCAGGATTTCTAACCTTATTTCTCAATCCCCATAACAAACTTCTTTTATCAATGTAGGTTTTGGGGTCTTAAATTCCTTTACAGAGAATCTTTGCACCGCCAGAAGGGAGTCCCCAAAACTCCCTACCCTTTGTGCCAAACCCCAGAGGGGTGCAGGGGAGCCAAACCTCTCCATTTGGTTTCCTGAACCTGAACCTGCCTAAATTCCCTAAATCTAGACCTTATCAATTTCTAACAACAGGAGTAAAGTATCTTTAAAGTAACAAGGCAGGAGTAAAGTATCTTGTCAGGATGGATTTTCATAAAAACAAAATCTTAAAACCAAATTAATAAGTGAATTAATAAATTAATAAATGTCCTTTATGTCAAAAGTTCAATGTAAAAAATACAAAACTACAATGGAAAATTGCAAAAATTGGATATGCCATGCCATCATATATTTCCTCCCCCTGCTCCTTTTCCAGCATTTCCCTCTCCAGTTCATTTTACAGATGAGGAAACTAAGGCAAATAGAGTTAAGTGACTTGTCCACAGCTAGTAAGTATCTGAGGATATGTACCACCTAGCTGCCATAAAATGCTGAAGAAAAACATAAAATTATAAAAACATGATTCTTGCTGTCAAAGATCTCATGATATAGATGGGAATGCTATAAATAATCTGTTTTGTCACAATCACATGGCATACTATTTAGTAACTCTGAGATTAAAGACTGGACCTGTAATTTCATTATTATAATGAAATCCCCATGAAGTGCTTCCTTCCACTGAGGCAAGTCATAACCTTTTTTGGCCACCTAAAGTGTTCCCAAAGGTCCCAATAGGCTAAATGACTTAAGTAAAATCACACCAGATATGGAAATAAAATCCAGGTTTTCTGGCATTCAAGATCAATTCTGTAGGTTGCTCAATGGACAAAGTACTGGATCTTAATCAAGAAGAGCTAAGCATAAATATGGCCTCAGTCACTTACTAGCTTTGTGACTTTAAGACATCACTTAGCCTTAGTTTCTTCATTTTAAAATAGAAATGATAATAATACATCTTCTAGAAAAATGTAATCTCCTTATATGCCTAGAATATTGCTCAAGTAATCACTAAATGCTCAAACCTTTAAATTAAAGTGTGGGAGAGAAGAGGCATTAGGCTGTACTGACCTCATTGTTGTATTGCTGTGAGACCTGTACACTACACCCAAGCCATGCCTGGAAATTGAATTGCTTCCATTTGGATTAACTTGGGGAAATTCTGAAGATCATCTAGCAAAAAAAGATATTGGACTCTGAGGTCCTTTCTGCAGTTAAATTGCCAAGCATTCAAATTCTTACTGCAAAGAGTGCAACTACAATGGGTATACAAATACCAAACATAAATTTATCTAGAAAACTATCTTACCAAGAACTCATAGAAGTCAAGCACTCACACATAGGTAAGCAGAAATTATACAAGGACAATCTCAAGGTTTCTCTGAAGAGCTTTGGAATTGATTGTGAGACATTAGAGAACCAAGCACAGGAACACCATGACGTGTATGCATCAAAGAAGGCTCTGTATTATATGAGCAAAGCAGAATTGCAGTAGCTCAAAAGAAATATGAAATGTGCAAATCTAGAGAAATTCCCACTCAAAATGTTCATATGGACTATTTGTGCCTGATCTGTGGCAGAGACATCTGAGCTCATATTGGTATGATCAACCTAGATCTTTCTGAGCTCACGTTGATCAGACACACTGTACCTTGACCCCAACTTAGTAATGTCATTTTGATCCTCTTAGAGCACAAATGACAATAACTAAAAGATCTAAAGGCCCCCAGTAAGTATCTTTAGTAGAGACACTATGGAAGATTTTTGTAAGCAAAGGCCAAAAAATATGAGGTCTGGGTAAATGTCATATAATACTGAAAGTATAACCCATCATGACCAAATCAAAGACCCATTGAAGTGTCTATGTAACACTGAAATACTACTTTTCATGGTGGATAATAAGCTCAAGGAATTCATCAACCAAGGTGATGGTCTAATAGGTATTTTTTTAAATACTGGTATATGGAATTCACTCTGTCAATAATGGTATCTGCTTTGTAACAGAATCTTATAGAGTCTCCCAGGCAATAAAAGGTTAACTAAGTTGTCTGGTCAGTTAGCACAAAACAAGTATAAGCCAGACACAGGACATGAATCCAGGTCTTCTTGACTCCCTATCTCTTTATTATTTCTTTCTGCTTCTGAAGAGATGGCATAAGCTTAATAGGTCAAATAAAAGTTAATTTTAAAACAGATTCATAATGTTATTTTTAGAAAGCAGGATGCATTCCCAACTTTTTAAGGCTGGCATATAGGGGGATAAATATATACCTTCCCATAAATGTCCCACCGTATTATTTTCTGAGACAGACTACTGGACTTTGAGCAAGAAATAAAAATGTTTATAAATCAATTTTGAAAAAAACATAACAGGAAATTCCACTTATACAATTTTCAAAAGAAAAATAATGGAAAAGATAAGGAGATTGAAAATAAGGAAAGGTGAATTTAGTTCTCGTCTTTATATTATATAAGCTCAGCTAACTCACTAAATGTCTCTGAGCCTTAATTCCAAATCTATAAAATAAAAGAGTTGAATCAGATGCTCTCTGAGATCTTTTTACAGCTCAGAAACTTTATGATTCTGTGGGTGATCAGCAGGTGGCAGTCAAGCAACATGAAAAAAATGACAAAGCACCCACAGAAAATAAAAAATATCAAATACATTTTAAAACCCAAAGATGATATTGCACTGGATCCATATTTCGTCCATTGTATAATTGTTCCATACTTTTCCAACCCATATAATTCTTAAACATGCCTTCTCCTTCCTCTGATTCCTTTTATACATGATGGGTATTGGGAAGGCACTCAGGCTGACCATCAGTTACATCTTCCTCTTGATACATGACTAACTTAACTTTTTGAGAGGTTTATTAATTTGTGATGATATAAGTTATATTATGTCTCACATATAATTCATCATTGTTAATAATATGCTAAAGTCTACACATTCAATTCTCTTTTGGCCATTAAGTTACCTGGAATTGTGATTCTTCTGACATTATAATGGCTTGTGATTCACATCTATATAAGATTATTAGGAGAATTTTCACTTTACAACCTGGTGTTTTGTGGCAATGGGTAGTATGGGATCATTTAAAGTACTGTCGGCTTTCCTCAGAGGAATCTAGCACTTTATCCCCCTATTCAATTGTAGGCTCAGCTCATTTCTCCTCAAGTGATGCTGATGTACTGATGAATATCACAGTCAATGTATCATTTTAATGTACATGACAGTCTGGCCAATAAATATTGTCTATCCATTTTATTTTATTATGTAGATGGCCATGATGGTCATGTGCTAGAGAATGAATTAAAACTGCTGGACTGGTAATAATCTGGGGGGAAATGCTTGAGACAGTCATTTGTGGGCTAAATATTGGCAGTCAGTATTGATTTTTTCAAAAACAGCATCAGTAAGTCTAGTCTCCAACTATGCAATAAGGTATGGTTTTATACATAATTCAATAGCAAACTGACAAGTAAATTATTTACAGTCTGACTTGAAAAAAACCAGACACTATTTCACTCTCATCAGTAATATTTCATTGGCCAGCTTCAGAATTTTATTCTTTTAGAATGTTAATGATAAACATCAGAAGCAGAATCTGGGACTGAACCTAGAACTGTGACATCATTGGTATGAAGAGTTCTGGGTAGGGTGCTACCAACTTCTATAGTTGCCTATAGAACTGAGAGGCTATGGTTAGCTGAGGGTTACACAGCCAGTATATGTCTGAGTGGAGCTTAAATCTAGATATTTCTGCCTCCAAAGTTAGCTTTCTATCTACTACAGGTGAGATTAAAGTAATGAAGTGCTTCATTTCATTTTAACACCTCAGTCTTGACCTTCAAAGCCAGAGATAACCTTATTTACTTGACATATGTTTATGTGAACTCAGGAATTCAGGAATTTACTCATGAAATTAATATTTTCATTTCATATGTCACTGTGAAATGTGATGCTTTCAGAGGACTAAAAATTATTATCCAAAGGATAATAGAAAAATGAAACTTCTATGATAATTTCTATGCAATTGTGGATAAACAATAGCAATGAGATGATCAAGGACATGGTCAAAAACTACAAAATAGCTTTGGAGAGGACAAGTCACAATTTGTACCAGTTTCTCAACTAATTACATTGATGACACCATGAAATATTGCAATATTGACATAAGTGATGTTTTACATATACATGACTATTTAGATACTTCAATGGATATTATTAGCAATCAACTTTAAACCTTAAACAGACCTCTTCAGGGTGATATCAAGAGCCATGTCAGATTTAAACAAAAGCATTGCTACCTTGTAATTCCCATATCCAAATTCATCCTCATCTATAAAACTAAAAACTCTTTCCTTAAGATAAAAAGTTGAACAATTGTTCTGAACATGGTCATTTAAAATCAGAAATCTGTTCTAACAACACAGAAAACTATTCCAGCTGGAGAGACAAAATGAATGAATCACATTTAAAAATTTTTTTCAAATATTTTACCATATTTTTATTTTTGTTGGCAGACATAACATATTAGACACAACAATGATATACATGACTTTAGATATCTGTCAATCATTTAAAATGTTGTTTAGAAATCTCTTGTGAATGTGTAAAGTTAGCAAATAATATTAATAAAAAAATAGCATTTAAATAATTCTTTATGGTTTACCAAGTGCTTTACAAATGCCTCATTCTATCCTCACAATTACCATGGAAGGTAGATGCTATTATTATTCCCCTTGAAAAAAAAATAAAGGAAAGATCTATTAAAGTACATACTAAATGCCAGTCACTATGATAAACATTTTATAAATAATATTTCATTTGATTCTAATAATAACCCTGGAGATAGGTGCTACTATAATTCCCATTTTATAGTTGAGAAAACTGAGGCAATTAAGTAACTTGTCCAAGATCATAAAACTTGTAAATTTCTCAGGCAGGATTGTAATTTAAATCTTCCAAATTCCAGACCCAGTGTTCTGTCCAGCGTGATACTCAACTATCTCTAATTAAGGGCATTGTAACAGCATCACATAATGAATAAGGAGCTGGTTTTTGAGACAGGAAGGCCTGGGTTCTTTTGCCACCTGTGACACATACTGACTGTGTGACTCCAGGCAAGTCACTTAACCTTTCAGTACTGCAGGAAACATTCCAAAGCTGTAGGTTTCAGAGAAGATGCTGACTTACATTGAAAGAAGAATGTTTTAACAGGAACTTCAGATGAAATCATAGGAATAAGTATAATAAATGAATGAAGAAATATAAAGAAAAATAGATAATTAGGTAAATAAATAAATCAATGAATTAATGAATAAATGAATAAATAATGAACGATTGGGTAAGTAGATAGATAAATGAATGAATAGAAGCCTACAAGTATACAATACAAAGTAGTGGTCTGACAGCTTTGAAAAAAGGGAAGGCTGGACCTGGAGTAAAGATCTCAATTGATTTTTTTTTATCCTAAAAGACTATACACTTTAAAAAAGAAACATTATGGTAGCTTTTTAAATGCAAAGAATAGTTCAGTCATAGGGAGCTGTAACAATTTGAGTCAAAGAAAGACTTCATTCCTGGGCAATCAAGTCAGAATATAAGCTTCTAAGAGTACAAAGAAAGCCAAGATGGGGCTGAACCACTCACCTCCACAAACTGCTATTGAACAGGTCATACCAGAGTGGGATGCTTTGATACTTTTTGAGAAGAATAAGCAGTATAAGGACATGGGCTTCTGGGAGTATCATACACAGCAATATGTCAGGTCAGAGAAAGCATTCTGGGCAGCAAACATTAATTCTTCCCAAGGCATTCTCCATATATGTCTGGGTAGAAGCTTTTCTCGGTTCTATTTCCACTCTGTTACATAAACCCAGCTGTTCATGTACTTATACATGTTAATACATGTAAATATAATCATGTACTTACATCTGTCTCAGTCACTTCTGGTATCAGAATAGGAAGAGTTATTTCCAGTGTCTGTTCTGAAAACTCCTGAAGAGGTAAATATTGTTTATGCTCTTGGCTTAAATTTGAACTTTTCCATGATTTATCAGCACCACAAAGAGAAATCTAAAATGAAATAAATCAAAACAAGAGAAATTAGACAATAAAATGTCTTCATTTTAATCTTAATCATATACTTTTATGCCATAACCATTTAATTTCCTACATTACTTCCTATATTTACTAATGCAGTAAGTTCTACAATTTATATTTTATTTACACAATTGTGCATGTATTGACCATAAATTATTGAAAAATATCATCTTTTCTCCCCTTATTAGAAGGGAACTAGCATTAATTAAGCATCTGTTATATACTGAGAACTCGCTAAATGCTTTAACAGATATTATCTCATTTAATCCTCAAAAACAAGCCTGAGAGTTAGGTGTTATTGTTATTTTCATTTTACAGTTAAGGCTTGAAGCAGATAGATTAAATGACTTGTTCAAGGTCACAGAGCTGGTGCTTCAGACTTCTGACTAGTGGGCATCTAGGTGATATAGTGTATGGAGTACCAGACCTAGAATCAGGAAAATTCCTCTTCCTAAATTCAAATCCAGCCTCTGACACTTACTAGCTTTGTGTGACCCTGTTTGCTTCAGCTCCTCATCTGTAAAATGAGTTAGAGAAGGAATGGAAAACCATGCTTGTATCCTTGCCAAGAAAAACCCAATGGGGTCATGGAGCCCATCATGACAGATAGCTAACGATACTTACAAATTTCAATCCCAATATTCTGTCTACAGTTCCATCTAACTTCTGCCTTGACCAAAAGATTTAACAAAATTACTCTACACAATGATAGCAAGTGCTTAGTGTTTTTGTTACAAATTTATAGGTCCTATCAGCAATTGTGTAAATGGGAAATCTGATACAAAATATCATTATAACATCTTTAGCAGCGCCAACCAGATTAAACTAAGGAAGCAAATATAAAAGTCTTTCTCTTTTGAGAAGAATGTATAAATTCTCTGGGATGAATAAAAGTCGTCCAAAACACTAATAATCCAAATTTACATTTTTTTTGGAAATGTGTATGTTAGGACTATTTGCTAGGCAATAAAGTGGATAGATTTTTAGACTTGGAAGTAATAAGATATGAGTTTGAATTCTTTCTCAGATATTTACTAGGTAGGTGACCCTAAAATGAAAGAGTGGATATTCCTTCCAGTTTTAAATTGACCATATCAGTTCCCAGAAAAGTAGAAAGTATATACACATACACATAGATACACACACAAACACACATCTGAGGGAAGGGTTGTTTCATATAATATTTATGTGTGTATGCACATGCATGCATATATACATGTATATACACATACTTTATATAGTTATATACATGTGCATGTTTATACATGCACATATGTACAATGATATAACATTACAAGGACATGTATATATACATGTGTGTGCAATGATATCATTACAATCACATAATTATCAGCTTCTCTCAATACTTCCTATGTTAGTGTGTATGTATATATATATATTTTTTTTTAATATATATATATATATATATATATATATATACACATAAATGTGTGTAAATATATAGTAGGTAAAACAACTTTCCTTTATGTGTATATATAAATATTCTTTTACATATTCATATATAATAGTTTATACATACAAACACAAATAGAGTTAACTACATCTATATGTAGTTTAAAAAAAAAAAAGATTACAGCATTTCGGCATCTTCACAGTCATAGAATTTCATGTTGTCTTAAGAATCTTTCTTCCTTCAGAGCAGTAACTACAAAATGTTCTGTTACAACAACCCCAGCCACTCTATATCAGATTTCAGACTAAGAACTGGAAAGATTTAAGTCAACTATGAAAATGAACACTGACTTCTTAGTTCTAGAAGCTAAAGATAAATTCAATTAGGGCTTTTGGCTGACTTTTGTAGGCAACTTAAAGTAATACCTTTTAAAAATGTTGGATTTCTATACTGTCTTGAGTCATAGATTCACTAATATATTACCATGTTATGATACTGCTAACTTTAAAAGATTGGTGACATCCATTTAAGCAGTAAAATGTGTATATATATATATATATATATATATATATATATATATATATATATATATATATATATATATATGTATACCTTATATATGCAATATATTGCAAAGAAAATTTCCCTATTGCAAATGGAAGGCAGCCTGGGGATACATGATTCTAGAATTTTCTTACATGTGATAAAGGAATCATTAAAAAAAAAAGTGTAATTCCTTTTCATAATGTCAGCTTATATTTACATAATACCTTGTTGTTTATAAAAGCATTTTCTTCCCAACCACCCTGTATGCTAGGTAGACTAAGAATTTATTATGTATATTTTGTAAATGATAAAAATTGAGATCCACAGAGTTGAATGATTTGCCCAATATCAGACGAGTAGTAAATTAAAATTTGAACCCAGGTCTCCAGATTCTAGGATCAGTGTTCTTTCTATTATTCTATGCAGCTTTCTGCAATTCAGATTTATCTAAAGAGATTGTGAAGAATGTATTTCTTTTGAAGTACATTTAAATTCTAGTCTTTATACTGAAAAGTAAAATCAAATCTATCCTACAGTTCAATCAAGAAAATAAAGGATTCTTCTGAAGCACTTCTGGTTGCTATTTCAAATTTACTTTGAAATGAGAAAAAAAAATCTATTCAAACAAAATTGTAATCAACACTCTATTCTAACCACTTACATATCAGTGGCTTTTTCTGTGATAAAAACCCATGATGAAATATTAACTGCTAATTTAAATGGCCTATTCTTCAGCATTAGAAATTATTCCAACATCTCACACTTTCTCATCACTGAATTCTATGCAACCAATAATTTTTTCTCGAAAATAATTATTTGCATCAATAGCATTCCACTACTCAAAACCAGACTTCACACCACAGTGCATCCTACAGAAAATGAATTTGGTTTTCAAAAAGGAATCCTACTTCCAGAAAAGAATGACTATACAATGGAAAGATGAATGACCTTAAAGTCAGAAAACTTGAGTTTTAATCTCAGTTATGGGAACCTCAGCAAGTCAGTAAATGCCTCTGCACTTATTTCCTCAGCTATAAAATGTGAATAAAGATATTTTCTCCTCTATCTATTTTACAGCACTATTATAAGGATTAAAATGAAATTACAAATGTCAAAGTACTAGACCAGTGTCACAATGATTAAAATTCAATGTGATCAACAACTTTATTTTTTAAAATGAGATTGATAATAGGTAGAATCACCAGTTTACTTACTGTTTGTTCTTGAGATTCATGCTCTGCTACATGCTGGACTTTATCGAAAAAAGGCACAATGCTCTCATCGTATATTTTCCACCAGAGATCAAGAAAGGAGACATGATGCTGAGAATCTGAAGTTAAACTCTCCGAAATCACTGAGCCAGTCTGACGATTATATTTGTAATGCCAAGGTTTTGATGGCCCCAAAAAATGGACCACTTTTACATCCGAGCCAAATCTTGGAAAACAACAATAATCTATTTTTTTTACTTGAGTGATGACATATTCAAGTAATTTATTCAACAATTGCAAGCTTCTTAAAAATTAAAGGGAACTTGGAGATACTCTCAATGCCTTTTTTAAATTGAAAATCACTTCATTTCACTTTATATTGAAAATCACTTTCCCTTTTATTAAAAATCAATTCACCATCAACTTGGATTTCTTATCAATATGTCAATTTATATATGTGAGAACTTCAGACTTTAAAATCTCTCTTCTCTGGGATAAATCACAAAGCATTTAAAATATAGAGACTTAGAGAGTTTTCAGAAGAGCAGGAAGGTTAAATAAATTAACCATGATCATATAGTTTATATATTTTACTGTCAGAGGTTGAACATGTTTCCCATTCTTCCTAGGTTAGCATTTTATCATCTGTGTCATATTCCCTTTCATTTTCAGTTAAAAAAATTCCTGACGCTTAATATAAAATGAATATATTTCATATAAATAAAAAGGCAATTATGTTTCAAATATCCATATGGGACTTACTGGAAGAACTATTAGGCCAGGAGTCAGAGAATCTAAGTTTTAATCTTAATTATACCACTAAATGACTATAAAATCTTGAGCCATGCTTACCATGCATGTGACCTCAAAGAAATCAAGTAACTTTCCTGGATTTCAAATATTCTTATCTGCCCAACAAGCAGATTGGATTAGATGATTTTTTGAGGTTTCAGCCTTACATCTGTGATTCTATGATTCAATTGTTTATAGTCACATAATATTTAGTTTCAAGTCCAAACTAGAACCCATTCTTTCCCTTTAAACTTTTATCTCCTGTTCATTACCCTGTTTATGCTGAAAAAAGGAAAGAAACAAACATATTTAAATGCCTATTATGTGCCAGACATTATGCTAAGAGCTTTACAAATATTCCTTTATAAATGGTTCCTTATAACAACCATAATTCTTATTTTACAGAAGCAGCATTTTACAGACAGAAGCTAAATGACTTGTCCAGTGTCACGCTGTTACTTTTTGTAGAAGATATATCACCAATCTTATAAACACCTAATTTCACAAGTAAAGAATCATCATTAACTCTTCAGCTCAACCCATCCTTACTGTATGATGTCAAATAATTTGCCAACTATTACCAATTCCACCTGCCCTACATCTTTCACATTCTTTCTACTCACTTCATCATTTCTCACCAGGACAAAGATGATAGCCTCCTAAGTGAGTTCTCTGTTACAATCTTCTCTTTCCAGACTACCATTAATTCAGTTTCTAAATTAATATTCAATCTAAAATGCAAACCTGACCAAATGGCTCTCCTGCTTCACAATATCCCGTGTTGTTTTGTTTGACATTTAAAACCCTTCACAAAGTGGCTACAGACTGTCTTTCTAAAGTAATTAACTATTATAATTCCTCATGTGGTCTTTATTCCAGAAAAATTGGCATGCTTGCTGTTTCTGATAAAGGACATCCCATTTCTTCCCTTTGTACCTCCACAATGCCTAGCTTATCCTCCTTCCCTCACTTTACTTTGGAATCTCAAGCTCTACTTACAGTTCAGTTCAGTACTACTTCTTTCAGAGTCTCTTCTGATTCTATCAGTGATCAGGGTTCCCGCCTCCAAGTTCCTATGTATTTATCTTGTATGCATGTACTATCATAACACTCCATTAGAATACAAGTTCTTTGTAACCCCAAGCCTAGCACATGGCCAGACACACAATAGGCACTTAGATTGTTTCTTAATTGGTTAATTCGATTGTCAGCTCCATCTACTAGATGAGACTTTGAACCTCAGCTTCCTCAACATAGAAATAATGCTTGCAAATATCATTCAGAAAGTTGTTTTCAAGAATTTTGTTTCACTCTAAAGTGCTGGGTAAATGTGAATATTTACAAATATATTACTGACACATTTTTTGAAGATACAATCTTCCCAGAAATTGATTTTTTTAATGTTACTAAATATTATAAGTTGATCATACCAGTATGTGAACACAAAGGATGACTGAGAGCTGCTAATAAATCTAATTGGCTTAGCAGGTTGATCCATTTCATTAACTAATTCTAAAGGTTTTTTATTTTATTTTATTTTTACTTCATCTGGAACCATTTCATTCCCTTGACTGCTCATTTTAGTATGTACTGTACTAAATTTTTACCACGTAATTATCCCCCAAGTTCCTGGAACAAACAATGAAGGGCATGCAATAGAAAGAACTCTGGATTTAGTGTCAGGAACATGACTTCAAGTATTAGCTTTGCTATTTTCTACTTCTGTGATCTTAACTAAAAAGTTTTCTCTCTATGCCTCAGTTTACAGCTCTGTAAATGAAGAGAATGAACTAAAGGACTTTTAAATTCTCTTACATCTCTATATCTTATTACCAATAATAGGTAATGAATTCCAGCCCTTAGGGTAAATTCAACTAAGCTAGGTTTGTGGGGTAGTAGCATGAATGATAGGGTCGAGAGGGTACAGGTTGAAAAGAAGTTAAAGTACACTGAAGAAAGAGGTCCTAGAGATTAAGGAGAGAACAGAATGTTCCAAGTGGGCATAAGATGAGGTAGAGAAGAAGATTGTGAGCTAATATTGAACTAACAGTGGCACAATACCTGACACATAGTAGGCACTTAATAAATTTAGCTGACTAGCTAATTTAGAGGTCCATAAATGTCAGCAACAAAGATCCATTCAAGATGGATTGGAATTTAAAGAGGAAAAGTGACAGTAGAGAAGGGAAGATATGAAAGTAGCATCGGAAACAAGGAATGTATATGTCAGCTTCACTTTCTGGCCCTGTATGCTAAAGTATGCAAGAGAAAGAGCAGCCAAAGCTGGTGAGGTGCCAAAAGATAGAAGTGATACTTAATTTTAGTAAACATCAGACTATGAAATGAATCTCAAAGGAGAACTAAAGGATCATAGATTTAGAACTGAAGGGGACCTTCATCTTAGGCTTTTTTTTTTCCCCAGTTGCTCAGAGATATGAGATTGATTACTTGTTCAAGATCACAAAGAATTCACATTAAATCCTGGGATCTTTCCACTGTACCTTAACAGAGTAAAGCACTTGCACAGTGATGTAAGGGAGTTCTAAGAATGGGTTCCATGAACTTATTTTAGAATATATTTGGAAAACTATATTTCAATATAGTTCTCAGAATTTTATTCTTCAAGGTTCAGGAAACTGCCAAAAGATTACATTTTCAAAAAAGGAAGGAAGGAAGGAAGGAAGGAAGGAAGGAAGGAAGGAAGGAAGGAAGGAAGGAAGGAAGGAAGGAAGGAAGGAAGGAAGGAAGGGAGGAGGGAGAGAAGGAGGGAAGGAAGGAAGAAAAGGAGTGAAGAAGGAAGAAGAAAGGAAGGGAAGAGGAAAGGAGGAAAGGAGGGAGAGAGGAAGGAAGGGAGGAAGAAAAGAAGGAAGGAAGAAGAAATGAAAGGAAGGGAGGACGGAGGAAGGGAAAAAGGGAGGTAGAGGGAAGGATGGAAGGAAAAAAAGAAAGGACTAAAAACCCCTAATAAAGTATAAAGAAAGGGAAATTAAGTGGAAGCTAGTAATTGGAAGAGAGTTATGGTTAAGTTTACTGTGGAAGAAAATAAGTAGGGAAGATGATAATGATAGCCAGCTTAACTAGATGTGAACATCCTTCATTACTTGTGGCACTTATGATCCCAAACTAATACAAGGAATCCAGTATGGCATGGCTCCCACATAAGGTAGTTTATATGGAATAATTGCAATCTCTCCTAACTAGGAGGTAAGGCAATGCAGAATTCCCTGATGGAATGGCAAACTAGGACCTTCAAAAAAGTGAATCATTTGGGCTGATGGTGCTTGGAGGAATGGGTAGTTGACCAGGAAACCGGAAATAAGCCCTAACAATGGAGGATGTTCATACTTTCTGAGATGTAGCCTCTTTATCATATCAATCACCCCTAAGCTGTTATAACCAGCTCTGCCTATGATTATTACTTGTAAATCAGAAATTCTGGTCTGTGAATAAAGCAATCAAACATTTAAAATATTCGACTCTTGAGCTCATATGAATATAATGTGTATTTAAATATCAGAATGAGACATTGCTATGGAGAAGAAAAAGTTATCAGAATAAAGAATGGAAAAAATAATCAACTCAATAGGAATCAAACTTACTTATTGAAAGCAGGTCTGTATGTATAGATGGTGCTGCTGCTCAAGTTATAGAGAAATGGCAAATGTTTGTGAATATCTGAAGTTGCCCAGTTACTGAAGAAACTATTCAATAATCCTTGGTCAGCCCCTAAATAATTAAAAATGAAAAACACAAAAGAGAAATGTATAAACATAACAAGTAGAGACTAAGAAAATGTATACAAATGAATATTCATGATGAAGGATACTAGGAATTACTAACTTCTCTGCTTTCTGGATAATATTGTTTCAAGCTGTTCCCTCTGAAGAATTTGCGATTACTTCCTGAAAAGTTCTTACAGACAGAATCAAAAAATCAGAACAACATGACCCATTAAAATAGTAGATCAAAAGAAATGGGGTCTAAATGGTTCAAGAAAAAAAAATTGACGTAACTCCTGTGAGCTAAAACCTTATATTTAAATTTCTCTTCCGAGAAGTCTTGCTAATTCAAACTAAAATGTTAAGTACATTCATTCTTTCTAACATTATCATCAGCATATCTTTTGAGGAGAGCAAGTTGACATTTTCTAAGCTTTACTAACATGATGTCACCTTCAGTTTCTAATATTCTTCCCTCTTTATTAAGATAATTTCTATTTTCTGGCCAGATTTATCCTTCATTATTAGGATTTCAAACAACTATATTACTATGTGCTGCCTAAATTATTATTAAACTTTCCTTTCACTTTAATTCCGTTTTCTGATTCTGCATAGAAATAGAATAGTGAGTTAAGAGTTTTAATTCTATCACTGAGTAATAAGTTATTTAACTTGTCTGAGTCTGCATTTCCTCATCTGTAAAAGAAAGGGATTGATGAACAAGATGACCTCTAAAATCTGTTCTAGTTTTCAACAATCTTATCTTCTACTTTGTTGAATATCACTTCAATGACTCTTTATAGTTATGTCAATTTTGTCCTTTAAACCTACATAACCTTGTTTACTAAATTGATTAAAAACAGGTGAAAAAAATACAGATAAAATCCAAGCAGGAGTGGGTATAATTTCTAAACAAACAACTT
This sequence comes from Sminthopsis crassicaudata, assembly GCF_048593235.1. Lineage (NCBI taxonomy): Eukaryota > Metazoa > Chordata > Mammalia > Dasyuromorphia > Dasyuridae > Sminthopsis > Sminthopsis crassicaudata. Next base: position 236,739,646 of record NC_133619.1, read on the forward strand.
ACCATCAAAACTTCCACATTCTACTGCATGCTGCATCAAGAGGTTATGGGTTTCTAGAGATGGTTGGAAAACAAATACTCCACTGTTGAAACAATCTGGCCATCCAGAGTCTGGGGCTGCAGAGAGCTCTTCACGGTCAAAAAGCTCATCAATATTACACAGCACCTAGAGAAATTGAAGTGAGATGAAAAATTGCATCAATATTTTTCATATTGGTAACAATCAACAAATGAAATTGATGTTATAATTGAAAAAAGACAGACACTTTTTTTGGTTTTGTTTTGTTATTGTCCCATTTTAAATTTGGTCTGAATCATAAATGAAATTTTCTGTATTTCTAAAGAGATGTGTTCCTATAACTATGTCTTTGAAATTAAAGTAATTCTTTTGATGTTCTTAAAATACTACTTTTAAAAGTTCACCTGATATACTCTAACATGGGTGACAAATGAAACTAAGCAAACTTATAAATATACAGAAGATCAAAGAACATGTTTAATATGCTACCTCTGCTTCTAATGACAGCATAGTTTCCTCGATGACTTTTCTAAATGGTGTTTCACTTGAAAAAAAAAAGAAAAAAGAAAAAGAAAGACAGAAAAAAAAAGTATTGAATAGCCTTTTGTTCCTGTTTCCTTGCTAATATGCCATTTCATTCAGGTACCTTTTCAAAGATACATTACAGAATAAACTAGAAGCAAGTAAACTACCAGCACTCATTCTAAACTTGTTTCTGTTGAAATTTGATCATGAACTTGAAGTTTTATATTCTTTTTAAATCAACTCCTGTACTATAGAAGTTGAACATGTATTTTCCAAGTCTGTTGCCAGCTATCCCAAAAAATCAGACGGGTGATAATTGGTCAGGCACAGCAATCCTATTTATAGTAACCCTTCAGTACTTAATAAGTGCTTTATATACTTTATTTTATTTGATCCTAACAACCTGTGAGGGTGAAAATAGAAGCACTAATATTCTAATTTTACAGAGAAAACTCAAGTCTCATAATGATCAATAACTTACTCATGGTCACATGACTGCTAAGTATCAACTTCAAGATTCAAATGTGAGTTCCATCCAAAGTATAGCATACTTGACTGTACAAATATTTCTACTGCAGTACTTCTTGCTGGGCACACACAATTTTATTTTGTCTAATAACCTAGGGGTTCTTAATGTAGATTCCATGAAATTTATTTTTAAAAAATTATACCTATATTTTAATATAATTGACTTCCTTTGTAATCCTATGAATATTATTTTAGAATTAAAAAAATATTCTAAGAAGGGACTCATAGGCTTCACAGGGATGTCAAAAGTATTTATGACACACAAAATGTTTAAGAACTATTACAGGGATTTTTGGAATACCACCTGTACGATGTCTCTTCCTTGATCTAACCCAGCTTTTCCATGCCAGAATTTCTGCAAGATTCTTGAGGGTATTATGTATATTTCTGGTTTAGATAAAGGTTCATGACCTCCATTCATTACCTCTGTGTGATCCTCTGCATACTTTCATCTTTCCACAATCTCCCTAAAATTACTATGAGATTGTTTTTAGCTTTATAACATAGTAACTGATCTTCATCATTTCCTATTGTACTCACCAATGTATCAGCATCCATAAAGACACATTTACTATAATGAGTAAGAGTCCAACAGTGAAGTTTAGTGAATGTTACACCAAGTTCTGGTCTCTTCAGCAAAGCCAAGTGGACATAGTCGCCACTATCTTCCAAATCCACTTCAATTACTTCATCAAAAACTTTGTAGAGAACATCTCTGAAGAAAGAAGAAAAATGAAAATTTTTTTCACATATATAATATCAGAGCAAAGAGTAAATATTTTAATACAGTAGAATATTTTTCTTTAAGCAAATGGCCTCTTGCACTATAAAATCATAGATCACTAAATAGATTTAAATAGAAGTCAAAGGGTAACAAGCAATATAAGCATATTGTTATATAGCATATTACATTACAGGCTGCTTTCTAAATCAGTCAGAACCTCCAGGTATTATTTTCCTAGAGAAATCTTTAAAAATATTGAAATGTTCATTCTGTTGGACACACAGGAAGAGATTGATGCACTGAAATTCACACAAAGAAAAAAAAATCAGATTTCTGTGTCACACCTATTTATGCAGTAGAATATAGTTTATTTTCATGAATGGGGTGAGTGGGCTAGATATATTACATAATCTTTTTTTATTCCTGTGATAGTTAATAAATTTATTAACTACATTCCATTTTGTTTTTCACTCTTTTTAAAGAAGTTTCTCAAACAATCAATGATATTAATGCTACCACTTGCTAGTTCATACACTTATTAGTAATCAATCCAATGTTATTTAGATCCAGATTACTTTTAATTCATTAAATCATATCACTTTCTTATGAAATTTCATTATATATCATGATTTTATTTAGAAATCTGCCTTTGACCACTCATCTTTTCAATCTGTGATGTATAGATACACTCAATTAATTTTTTAAAAGTATTCCTTTATCATTTAATCCCCTTATTTATAAACTCTCAATTATTTCTCCTATGTTAAAGAAAATAATTTAACACTTTAGCTGGGCATTTAAGACTTTCTATATTCTGATCTCAATCATTTTCTCCAACTATTTGCTTTTTACTATCCCTTGACAAAAGAAGAGAAACATAGTATAATGGAAAGAAAACCAACCTTAAAAGTAAGAAAACCTTATTAAAGTCCTACCTGTGACATACTCTGGCTGTGTATACTCTATGTGAATCATTTAACTTCTTGTATTCCCTCTCTCTCCCTCCAACTCTCCAGGAATATATGATGCAAAATAAGTATCAGTCTGCAATGTTAGAGTAAGTTAACCACAAAATGAAAGTTCAGATCCAGACTAGAGAAAAATTCTCTTACATGAATGCTCTGTTCTATCCAAATAATTTTACTAACTGCATCCAAATGTGCCTTTCCCACATTGTGTCCATTCCTTTGTTTATACTATTACTTCTCAAGTAAAATGTCCTGCTTCTGCCAGATTCCTCACCAATACTACAACTATGAAGATCCTACTAATAATTCAAAATTCAGATCAAATGGAACCCCCCCCCAAGTGAAATCTACTTTAACCATTTCAAATGGACATAACTCTCCCCTTTTATACCACTGATTTAGCACACATCAGATACTGCTTCATGTTCTTTATTTAAAATCTCTTCAGGATTAGTAATGTGTTTACATAAATTATCTCATTCAATCCTCAACACTGTGAAGTAATGTTATTACTCTCCTCATTTTCAGAAAAAGAAACTGAGACTAGGAGAGGTTGAGTAACTGCCTTATCATTAGACAGGTTTTGTTCCAAATAATGGACTTTATTCATTAAAACAGATTCCTTGAGGACAGGTACGGAATTCATACTCCTTTACCCCCTCCTTGCTCTAAAATAATGTTTTGTAAATAGGATGTCCTCAAATCAGTATTTAATTATTGATTCATAGATACATAAGCCTATTTGCAAATGGCTGAGTCATGACCAAAGGTGAAGAACCAATTACAGTAACTAGAATGAGTTACCAGAGTTAACCAGCAAGCTCTGAAGTTCTCAGAACAAACAAAATTAATAATAATTTGAAAGTACCATATACTTTGTTCCCTAGGTATATTTTTTGCAAATTAAACTAGGGAAATAAAAGACAGATATGAAGTAGTGGAGTTCATAATCATACCTTTATTAGATATATGTGCTGTCAGCAATAAAAGTACTGATTTTTTTTGCTGCCTTACATGTAACTTATATTTACTCAGAAATTTAAGACTGGCAAAGAACATTATATCTCTCATTTCATCCTCACAATAATCCTATGAGGCTATAATAATGTCCATTTTACCCATGAAAAAACTGAATGTGAATGACATTTTAGAGTGTTGGACAGAATCACACTACTAGTAAATGTCCAAAGATGGATTATAAACAATGTCTTTGTGATTCCAAGTACAGGGTGCCAGATACTATACATCAAGATCATCTCCAAGGTTCTTTCCAGCTCAATGGTTCACTTTTCCCTCTCTCCTCAAAATCAGTATCTCTATTTTTATTTTACTTTTATCTATTAATATATTCCTCCTCCTTCTCTTTGAGCTTAATGGAACAACAACTTCTTGAAATAGCCATGAACTATGGGGACACTGGGCAGCTCAGTTAACTCTGTCTGCCTCACTTTCCTTAGGTCAATTTACTGTCTACTTCAGTTTCCTTATCTATAAAATTATTTGAAGAAGGAAATATCAAACCATAACAACATCTTTGCCAAGAAAATCCCATAATATATCACAGATAGTCAGACATAACTGCAACAACAAAATTTTGTTTCTATATTATTTTAAAAAGAAAACTGCTAGAAGTTGTTCCAAGATACTGACACTTGAAAAGAAAGACTGATTCTTAATCCATCTCTCTATTTCATCTTAATTTCTCCTACTTTTTTAATACTCTTGCTCTATGAATCTCTTTAAAGAGTTCCCTCTAACATAGGGGCAGGAGAGCAGGTAGGGACATATATAAAAGTCATAAGCCTAGCTCAGAAGAAAACCTTAGAGAGCATAGAGCTATTCTATTTTGTTTTATTTTTTTAAATCCCTAGAGTTCAGCACAGTACTCTGCACACAGTAAGCACTTGATAAATGTTTTGTTTTTCATGCATTAACTGATCAATAATTTTTCTTAATTATAAGTGAAGTTGAAAGAAAAAAAGGCTAAACTGCAAAATCACAGTAATGAAAAACTAAAAGTCATTAGTAAAACTATTTTTAGAGGAGAACTTCATGGTAAAGTATATTTAGCTCTCTGTCACTATACTATATTTGTGATACTTAGAGCTGAAGTCTTATTGTTCAAATCACAAGGCTTATTTACTTGGTCACACCTAAGGAGGTTCCTTGAATGTTAAATTTATAAACACATATACATATAATTATGTATATATTTTATTTATAGAAATAATATATTTATATAATATAATATAAATAGCATATAATAATACATTTTAAAATAATATAATATAAATAATATATAAAATAATATTTTATTTATATAAAATATATGTAAAATGATTTTAAAATCATAGCATATCTACCTATACATAGGTACATCTGTATACAGAGGACAGGAAATAAAATATTGAAAATCAGGATTCTATTTCCACACCCATAGACAAACATGTAAAACAGAACTACTTTACAATATTATACACATTTTGGTATATAATGACTGATTGACAGATAAGTTTAAGTTCTCTGAACTTAATGGCATATCAGGCTTTTCTCTGTACTTAGTTTAGTCAGCTCACCAAATATCAATCAAGTATCTACTAAATGCAAGGCACCTTCTAGGCATTAGAAATGTAAAGATCAACATAGAATAGTCTATCCCTTCAAAAAAATCTTACTTTCAGCTGGGAAGGGGTGGAATACATACATACATACATGTATTATCACATAGACATAGAAATAGAAACAGAAATAGTGGACTGAATAGTGGATGGAGATACAGTTTTACCTCTACCACATAACTAACTCTGTGACCATGGTCAAGTTACATCAACTCTCAAGGTCAGCAACTCTGTAAAATTTTAAGTCACAGATGAGTTGCTTAAGTGAAGGAAGTTTATTCCCTGGAGTTCCTCAAACTAATTAAATAATTAAATCAAATATTGAGACTAGCTAGCTACTAGCAATGCACTTAATTACACAGAGATATGTGTAATATATAATGTATATGCATACCTATATTTGTCACATTACAGATTACTAATAGTCCATTGTCAATATGTGAATTTTTATGAATTCTAATGTTTAATTTTTCTAGATATTCTACAAATGCCTTATATTTTTTCTAAAAGATAATATTTATCTAGAGATAGTAAGCAAATTAGGAGTATTTATGTTTAGATCTATAGCATAAAAATGAATTAGAATATCAGTTCTAAATTAATCAAAAATGTTCAAATATATACAACTTACCTCAATATCTTGGAGACCTGAGATGTAATTAGTATCACCAATTTTCTTGTTAACCTGTGATTTTTCAAGGATTGTCCAAGAACAAGAGCTCCCTGGCAGTAAACATCATTGGTAGCAAGTGTCACAAATGCCTGATCTGTAACTAAAGATTTAGAAGAAAATTAATTCTACTTTTCAGACTGGCAGAGTAGCAGACTTCTTGCCATTACCTGTCTCCCAAACGTTCATGCTTGGCATATAGGTAATAACATAAAGGTATGACTTCATGCACATGAGATATATTCATTCATGAAGCAATAATAGATATGTGCCACTGGACTTGAATTCAAATCTGAGCTCAAAAATTTACAATTGGAAAAATATCAAGTGCTCTTGGGTAGGCTGAGTGAACATTATAAAAATGACAATATTACCTAAACTAATCTATTTAGTGCCATACCAATCAAACTCCCAAGAAATGATTTTACAGATCACCAAAAAACAATAATAAAGTTCATCTGGAAGAACAAAAGGGCAAGAATTTCAAGGGAATTAATGAAAAAAAAAAGGCCAATGATGGTAGCCTAGCTGTGCCAGACCTAAAACTATATTATAAAGCAGCAAATGGCTCAGAAATAGAGTAGTCAATCAGGGGAATAGGTTAGGTTCACAGAACAAAATAGTCAATAACTACAGTGTTTGACAAACCAAAAACCCCAGCTTTTGGAATAAGAACTCACTATTTGACAAAAACTGCTGGGAAAATTGGAAACCAATATGGCAGAAAGTAGGCATAGACCCACACCTAACAATATATACCAAGATAATGTCAAAATAGGTTCATGATCTAGATATAAAGAATGATATTATAAACAAATTAGAAGAACATAGGATAATTTACCTCTCAGAATTGTGGAAGAGGAAGGAATTTGTGACCAATGAATAACTGGAGATCATTATTGATCACACAATAGATAAATTGATTATATTAAGTTAAAAAGTTTTTGTACAAACAAAACTGATATAGACAAGATTAGAAGGGAAGCAACAAACTGGGAAAACATTTTTGCAGTCAAAGGTTGTGATAAAGGCCTCACTTCTAAAATATATAGAGAATTGACTCAAATTTATAAGCATTCAAGCCATTCTCCAACTGATAAATGGTCAAAGGATATGGGCAGACAATTTTCAGATGAAGAAATTGAAACCATTTCGAGTCATATGATCAGAGAAATGTAAATTAAAACAACTATGATATACCACTAGATACCTCTCAGGCTGGCTAAGATGACCTAAAAAGATAATGACAAATGTTGGAGGGGACGTAGGAAAACTAAGACATTGATACATTGTTGGTTGAATTGTGAAAGAACACAACCATTCTGGAGAGCAATTTGGAATTATGCTCAAAAAGTTATCAAACTGTGCATACCCTTTGAACCAGCAGTGTTTCCACTGGGCTTATAACTCAAAGAGATCTTAAAGGAGAGAAAGGGACCCACATGTACAAAAATGTTTGTGGCAGCCCTTTTTGAAGTGTTAAAAAACTGAAAACTGAGTGGATGCCCATCAATTGGAGAATGGCTGAATAAGTTGTGGTATATGAATGTAATGGAATATTATTGTTCTGTAAGAAATGACCAGGAGCACGATTTCAGAGAGGGTGAAGAGAGTTACATGAACTGATGCTAAGTGAACTGAGCAGAACCACGAGATCATTATACACAACAACAAGATTATATGATGATCAATTCTGATGGACATGGATCTCTTCAACAATGAGATGATTCAGACCAGTTCCAATGATCTTGTGACGAAGAGAGCCATCTACACCCAGAAAGAAGACTGTGGGAACAGTGTGTGCCTCACAACATAGCATTTTCACTGTTTTTGTTATTGTATGCTTGCACTGTATTTTCTTTCTCATTATTTTTTCCAGTTTGATTTTATTTTTCTTGTGCAGCAAGATAATTGTATAAATATGTGTGCATGTATTAGATTTTTCATCTATTTCTACCATGTTTAACATATATTGGACTACTTGCCATATGGGGAAGAAGTGGGGGGAGGGAGGGAAACTGGAACACAAGGTTTTTGCAAGGGTTAATGTTGAAGAATTATCCATGCATATGTTCTGAAAAAATTTTTTTAAAAAATAAATATTTTCTTCTTTCCCTTCCTTCCCTCATTATACAAATGCAAACCACAATTCTTACCCATTTCCAGCTCAGAAATTTATTTAATGAGTTGCTGATTCTCTTCTTTTTCCCTTCTCCTGCTACACATACACACATACAGAGGGATGATGAAATGGATGGATGAATATGCATGTGCAAATTAACATGAGAACATAGACATATATAGGAAAGTTGGTCCTTGAAGAATCAAAAAAAAATCTAATCACAAGGTTTTAAACTAATTATAAGATATCCCTAGACCAAGTAATCACTTTCTGGTGTAAAACCAAGTTATTTAATTCAATTAGAAAGGAAGCACTGGCCACTGTCTTAAAAATGAATGCCCATACCTCTGAATAAACTAAAAAACAGCTAAGTCAAAAATGAGTAGACTCCTGGCTAATCCATTACAAGAGCAGCTGTATGAAAGAGCTATGGCTATAACAGAGGGTATATAAGAAGTAAAAATTGTCCCCTCATTGAGTACAAAGACTAAAGGCAGAGCTACTAGCAATAAAAGATACCATATTCATGAGGTCAAGAGAGTTGAAAGCATAATTTCTGGAACAGACATAACTTCCAGAAAGACAAGTATATAGAAAAAAAAATTGACTTGAAGCAACAGGCATTTAAAAAAAAAAATGCAACCTCCGCAGCAGAAAAGAGAGCTGATTTTGGATTCAGTTGAAAATTAACTTCTACAATCAAGAGTGGAATTGTATAGAGGAGTAAACTCTGAGAACCTAGCTTAGAAACTAGCCAGATAGAGACCCTGTGCCAACAATACATTATCATAAGGACTCCATCAGGAAATAATGAAGTACCTTGAGGCTCTATAGCCCAATGCATGAGTTTCCTTAGCCATCCTCACTACCATTATACTCAAAGTTTGTGCTCATTCTTCCTATGGATGCTTTGCAGGTTTTTAGGTGACTTACCCAATTTTGTGTTGGGAATGTTTTGTAGACACTGCTCTTACTGTGGCATCTTAATAAATGCTACTTCTTTAAACTAATTGTGTCTATTAGCTGACTCTCAAAAAGAATCACATAGTGGATATTCATGCGTTTTAGTTTTTGAAGCTCAGTTAGGATGGGGGAAAGGAAGATTTTTATTTTATTTCATAAATTTTCTAATGTATCTTTTTCAATTAAGTAGTGATTTTTAATTAATCATTCAGAAGACTGCTGAAAACACAAAAAGATGGGTCAAATCTAAACTAAACTGAGAGTTAGGACAATTATTTTGGCATATTAAGCAAAAGTAAAACTATTTGGGCAAAACCCAAACACCTCCATGTGCTCAAAATGCTTTGCCATATGAAAATTTTCTTTTTTTTATGTATAATTTTTTTTCACAGTATATATGCATGAGTAATTTTTTAATAATATTATCCCTTGTATTCATTTTTCCAAATTATCCCCTCCCTCCCTCTACTCCCTCCCCTTGATGACAAGGCAATCCCATACATTTTACATATGTTACAATATAACCTAGATACAATATATGTGTGTAAATACCATTTTCTTGTTGCACATTAAGTATTAGATTCCGAAGGTATAAGTAACCTGGGTAGATAGACAGTAGTGCTAACAATTTACATTCACTTCCCAGTGTTCCTTCTGTGGGTGTAGTTATTTCTGTCCATCATTGATCAACTGGAAGTGAGTTGGATCTTCTTTATGTTGAAGATTTCCACTTCCATCAGAATACATCCTCATACAGCATTGAAGTGTACAGCGATCTTCTGGTTCTATTCATTTCACTCAGCATCAGTTGATGTAAGTCTCTCCAAGCCTCTCTGTATTCCTCCTGCTGGTCATTTCTTACAGAGCAATAATATTCCATAACCTTCATATACCGTTAATTTACCCAACCATTCTCCAATTGAGGGACATCCATTCATTTTCCAGTTTCTAGCCACTACAAAAAGAGCTACCACAAACATTTTGGCACATACAGGTCCCTTTCCATTCTTTAGTATTTCTTTGGGATATAAGCCCAATAGCAGCAATGCTGGGTCAAACGGTATACACATTTTGATAACTTTTTGGGCATAGTTCCAAATTGCTCTCCAGAATGGTTGGATTCTTTCACAACTCCACCAACAATGTATCAGTGTCCCAGTTTTCCCACATCCCCTCCAACATTCATCATTATTTGTTTCTGTCATCTTAGCCAATCTGACAGGTGTGTAGTGGTATCTCAGAGTTGTCTTAATTTGCATTTCCCTTATCAGTAGTGATTTGGAACACTCTTTCATATGAGTGGATATAATTTCAAATTCATCATCTGAGAATTGTCTGTTCATATCCTTTGACCATTTATCAATTGGAGAATGGTTTGATTTCTTATAAATTAGGGTCAGTTCTCTGTATATTTTGGAAATGAGACCTTTATCAGAACCTTTAACTGTAAAAATATTTTCCCAATTTGTTACTTCCCTTATAATCTTGTTTGCATTAGTATTGTTTGTACAGAAACTTTTTAGTTTGATGTAATCAAAATCTTCTATTTTGTGATCAATAATGATCTCTAGTTCTCCTCTGGTCATAAATTCCTTCCTCCTCCACAGGTCTGAGAGGTAGACTATTCTCTGTTCCTCTAATCTATTTATGATCTCATTCTTTATGCCTAAGTCATGGACCTATTTTGATCTTATCTTGCTATATGGTGTTAAGTGTGGGTCCATATCTAATTTCTGCCATACTAATTTCCAGTTGAAAATTTTCTTAATAATGATGATTTTTGACTTAGTCACTTTAACAATACAATTTTTAGCTAGCTTTATTCTCTTCATTTAAGAGGCAAAGACTGTATTTCTTAGTGACTAAAGGCAACTATGGAAGAGAAGCCAGACTTCAAGTCCCATCATTGAAATATATCAGCTACATGACACTGGGCAATACACCTGAACTTTTAGTGCTGCAAGCAACTCTCTGAGGGTAAGTTGCAGAGAAATGACTGGCGTGCATTGGTAGACTAAGATTTCTCATCTGGGAGAGTTTTTAATACAAACTTAATTTTAAGTCTAGAGCCTATGCCTATGTAATAGTCAGGGACCATTTCTGATAAATGTGTTGTGAATACCACAAATATAGGTGATTTGCTAAATTGTGGCAGAAATCATAAATGTCAGTAGAGATAAATGATTTTCATATTAAGCATCATGTGGTAATCTAGATTTTATCATTTCAAGTATTTGTTTTATTAAAAATATACATGCCAAATGTCTTTTTTCAATAATTTGTAATATTTTATCACTAGCAATGTTTTCATATAACCGCTTCAGTAATTTTTTTTAAGCAGAAGGATGCGAATTTCTTGCCAAAATAATTGTGTTTAGGCACAGTCAAATCATAATCAAAATCTCTACTTGTTTCAAAAATCAGATCAAAAGAACACTTCAATTCTGAGAGTGAAGGTGGAGAGGGAGGTGATAGTGTTTCATTAGGAGAAAGATTCTCTCTCCATAACTCTCACTAGGGATACAAGAAATAGTGTTATCTGACCCAGTTTACAGCACAACAAAGTTCACATACATACCACTACTTTCCACTTCTATAGCAACTTTCAAACAAGTTTTTCTCTCAGGCCCCTGAGAGCTGGTTGCCAAGATAAAGACAATAGTTCTATGAGGAAAAGAGACACACTGAAAAATACTGAGCCTTGCCCAAGGCTACTGCATTGTCTTGAGAAATTTGAATTCCTAGCATGAAGCCTAGTGCCCAGACCACACAGTATTGTAGCTTCCCAAAAAAGCAGACTACAGTAATTCCTGAGATTTGTAAGACTCCAATAGTACTAAAAACCATACTAAATGAAATCATAAAAATGAAAGCTTTAGAATTAAATTTCACATAGTAGATTCTTTGTTACTAATATTTCAAAGGGAAAAAACTATATAAATGAGTCTTTCTAGACATTCTTTATATTCTCCTTCAATTTACATTGAGTACTATTGGTCTAAGAAAGAAAATTCCAGGTTCTTTCATAATGAGTATCAACTCTGGATACTAAGAAAGTATTTGTTAACTTTCAGGTGATATTCTCAAGGGAAAAAAAATTCACATTTATCTAGTGCCTAAGATTTATAAAGTACTTTCCTCACAAGAATCTTCTAAGAAAGTTACAAATGTTATTAGTCACATTTTTCTGATGGGAGAATTGAAGTAATGATTTGTCCATGTACACATGTCTGAGAAATGCCTTAGCTTTGATTCAAAACCAGTTTTCCCAAATACACCCTTTACCCCAAATCTTGATTCTTTCCTCACTATAATCTGAATTGTGTACTAAAGAAATTGTGTGCTATAAGAAACCTATTTTGGAAGGCAATTGAGAACAAAACAGCAGTATAACCTATTAAATTCTCATATGGCTAAATATGCTGAATTTCATTATTGATGTGGATACTAACAAGTCACTATTCATCCCTTTAATGAGCAAAGTTGGCTTTCTTTATCAGATTGCCATTATACAGAAGTGGTTAGATCTCATATTTAGTTTTATTTTCTTGGTTATAAGGGGAGATGAAAGGTCAAAGTAGGTTGAAGCCAGAGGTTGTCCTAAGAATAGGTAGCAACAAACTACATCCACGGTAGAACTCACATAAGCACATAATTCAGATTATCCAAAGAGTTAATTTTCTAGAGCTTTGAAGCTGTGGATCATTGTAGCCATTCCCACATTATAGATTCTTGCAAAATTTCTCTAGATGCCTCACTTGAATTCTGTTATTGTGGAAGAAATATCAGACAAGTGGAAATTTTGGCATTTTGATATAAACATCTGAAACATATTTATGCGTTTCATATTTTAAATGCCTGAAGTGTTAGGACCAGCAGCTTTCTTAACATTTCCTCTTACCAGACCTTTTATTTAGTAGGCCATATTATTTTTAAAACTTACAACATATGGCATAAGACAAATTAAATGAAGTTGAGTTTTTTAAGAACATTAGGAAAAAAGGAAATTGTAAACAGAGAAAGCTTTACAAATGTGGAAGCAGAATACAATTTTGAATTTTTATTCCTTCATCAACAAGGTTTTTGTCTTTTACATAATTTCCTCTCTAATACATATTTTCTCAACTCCAACCTTCACAACAGGCCCAAGAGAATATAACTTTTTCCTGCCTGAAAGGAAGGAAACTGCCAAAGCAGTTACTAAAATAGTAATACTCCTTTCTCTGATATACTTAGGCCTAGACATATGTCTAACCCAGTACATTCCTTTCATTATCATTTCATTTTGTCCAGAGAGTCAAGTATACTTCCCTCCTAGTTTAAACTGACTGATTAGTTCAATGGAAATGTCTAAACCTGTTCACACAGAATTTATGCCTTTTTTTGATACATTCTGTAGCACAAAAATGTTTTCCATTGAGAAAAGTATCAGGACATAGAATATCTTGTTAACTATATTAATTTAAGTTGAAAAATGTGGGACAACCATTTTATAAACAGACCAACCAAATCCCTCTTTTCTCCTTGATAAGAAATTATCTTTCCTCCAACATTAGTTTCAAAAATAAATATGTAATATCATTTGAACTACTAAATTTAAAAGAGAATGAACCTAAGAATTTGGAATTATCAGGAATGATAAGATAAGGAAAAATCATACATACTTTAATAGAGAGTAGTTCTTTCAATTTCCCTGATTTACGAAAGTATAAAAAAAGTTTTGCATACTTCTTTCTTTCCTTGTCACCTCCAGATCATTCTTCTATCATCATCCTTCATGAACTTTCCTTATTTAAGGGCCAACAATACATTAAGATCTGATGACCTTATATACATCCTCATTTACATTATATATTTACACTATTCCCAATTACTCAGTGACCACATTACTTGACTCATTATATTCTTCTACCCAGCTCTTGCTACTATCATAGGAGATTTAAACATTCATTATGATTTTTCCCCCTATCAAACTGATTGCAAAATTCACTGAAATTCTTCACCTTCAAAACCTTCTCCCTACTTCAGCTGTATAGTAAAAGGAGAACACCATGAAATTTGCCAATTCTTAGAATTTCACCATCTCTGAGATCTAGAACTTTGAAATTCTACTCTCCAACCACAATTTTTTAGAATTCTACCTATTCCATAAAGCCATATTTTTATAATGACATCTGAACCCCTAATTCATTCTTGCTCTCAAATTATCTCCCTCATTCTGGCTTCCTTTACTTACTTATTCAGCTTTGATCATATGATTAACTAAAGTTTTATAAGCTATAATCCTAGAATATCTTGCACATCTGATCTATTATTCTAGCATTGTGGGTCATCATCAACAAGTATGGGTCCTCACCCCTGGTTAACTGCCAGTATCCTATAACTTCACTGTGACTTCAGGACCACTAAACATCACTAAAGAATATCAAAGAATCAAGCTGACTTCAATTTCCATTCCAATCCTTTCTACATTTCCGGTTTATTTTTCCTAAAGCATATAATAGTATCACTCTGGAGTTCAAAAACATTAATGACATGCTCAATCCTACAAACTTATGTCTAATTTGAAGTCCTGAAAATCAAGGTCCTCCATCACATATGCCCCTAACTTTTCCTACCAAAATATCTCCTATTACTCCATTTCTATCTGTCTGACAAATACATATGGCTTCATATGTTGCATATATAAATGAATTATAAACATATGCATATATATAGTATAATAAATACTCCAGTTTTCCAGGGTCATGGGATAGATATTTAGATAGCTAAATAGGTAGAAAAAGATATCTCTGGAAAATTAACTTATATATTGTTAACTCTAAGACACTTTAAACTTTCTTGCTTCCACACTTTTGATCATGATGTTTCCTTTCCCTGAGACAAATTTCCACCTTTTCCATTATCTCCATCATATCCAGTTTCTTTCATTCCTTTATACAAGTCTACCATAATCTTATCCACAACATCTTTCCCCATCTTCCCAAATGGATGGGATTCCTTAGTTTTTTGAATGTCTGTAGCATTTTGCTTTAATTTCTATAAAAATAATCATTTATGTCATTCTACTTTGTGTTATAACTGCTTGTTTAGTAAAAGATTCACATAAAATAACATTGATTAAGGGCTCATTATGTATGAAATATCCTAGGTACTAGAGAAATTTTTAAAGTTTAAAAATAGCCATGTCCCCTGAGCTCACAGAGCTTAGGTAGGTCCCATTTAATCCAATAGTCAATTCCCCAAAACAGTTACGTGGATTTGAATTTACATTATTTAAAACTGTAATTATATAAAGAATGGTAATTAATTCCAGTCCAATGGAAATACAAATACACTTCAGAAAAGTTATCATTCATACTATTTGGGTCCTAGCTATAGTCTGGAAGGGGGAAATTACATATTACACATGTGATACAAAATAACATATAGATGTATAATCAAGTTTTTACCAAAGTGCTATGTGGAGTTATAAGAAGAAAATAATTGCCCTTTGGAAGAAAATATAAAGGGGAAAATCAGGAAAGACTTTTGAATGAAGGGACATTTGAATAAAAATGTAAAGAATGGACAAGATTTCAACAAGTTGAGTGAGGGTGGGGATGGCTAGTAAAGGAACACAGGAAAAGTACAAATAAAAGGAACAATGTGATATAGACCAAGGACCATTAGGGTAAGTGATAGGGTAAATTCTAGTGTATAAAGTATGTGAAAGCAAACTTTCCCCCTTTCCATAATCTTTGAAATTTTTGTTTCTCTTGGTCTTTTGAACCCTGACTTTAAATATTTGCTGAAATGATGGTTTCAACAGTTCAACATGCACTGATTTTTGCCACTATGAATACTCTATCAATATAATAGTAGTTTTTCTTAGTTTTCAAAGTATTTGTTTTGAGTTGCTACAGCTAAAACAACTTCATTACCTGAAGACCAACCTGATTATAAGCTTCCCCTAATTTAGCTTACTAAGCTGGACAAGAGTCATAAAATCCATTGTTTGGCCACTGTTTTAGCTAGATTTACAACCTTAAGAGACCTTAAGATCATCATATCCAATCCCCTCATTTTCAGTTGAGAATCTAAGGCCTAGAGAAGTCAAATAATTTGTACAAGGTCACAAAAATAGTTAGCATCAAAACTCAGATTCGAAGTCAGATTATGTATGTATGTATGCATGTATATGTGTATATAGATACAAATATATTATACATATGTACACATACATGTTCTTTCCAATAAACCTTCCAGCTCTCTAAGGTCAGGAAAATGTTTTACATTTGTTGTTCTATACCCAATATCTACTGAAATATCTGGCACACAGCAATAACTCAATATGCTTGTTGAACGATTTATCTCCTAATCAATGTTCTTTCCATTATAACACACTGCTTAAAATAGTCCCAACCTTGTGAGACTTATCTGAACTTAAGATTTGCTAACATAACTTTTGCAAATCCATGACTATTGTAAATACTATATTGAGACATTTGTGAAGGATGGATTGGAAAAGAAGGAAATGAAGTTATCAAGGTCTATTAAAAGGTTATTGTAATAGTCTAGACAAGTGATACTAAGCTATAGACACAAAGAAGAGGGAGTGTGCAAACAAATACAAGATAACTTTGGAAGGAAAAGACATCATGTAGAAGATAAAAATTAAACTACAATTTGAAAGAAAGTAATAATTATTCCATATGAGAGGACTACAGATACAATTATCCTTATTTTACAGATGAAGAAGCTAAAACTCAGAAAGTTTAAGAGGCTTGAATGTGGTCACACAGCTAGTAAATATCGGAAGTAGAATTTAAACTCAAATCTCTATAAGTCAATGAAGAGAAACTAGGGGAAAAGAAAAGAAGTGGGCAGATAAAAAAAAATAAAGAAGAAATACGGGATATTCAAAAGCATTAAAAAAATAAAGATCAATATGACAGGAATATAAGTTTTGAGAAAAGTCTATTAGACATAGTGATTAGGAAATCATCAGTACCTTTTGAGAGAGAAGTTTCAGTACTAAGATGATCTTATTGTTAATTCACTATAAGGTTAATTAAAGTAAACTAATTCGATAAAAATCAAAGTTGTAGTCTTTATGTTTCAATGAATTTATGAAGATTTCATAGAAATATATTCATATTATAAGATATTCCAAGGTTATGAAACAAAAAAAAATTCACAGCTTAAAAACATAACAGTTCTATTCACTTAGCTATCTGAACTCCTTGGAACATGAGGAAGATGACCTCCTTACTGATCCTTTGGAATGAATCTGGCTTACTCTTATTTAGGGACATATGTGTTTTTGTTGTTTGTACTGTCAAACTGGAGATTACATGCATTTAAAGCAAGAACATTAATTCCCCTCAGTGTTTTCTTTCCTTCCTCTCCTTCAAAGCCATGCTGCTTCTAAACTTATGGCCATCTGCCAGATACCTGGAGCTCTATGTGATATTGGATCAACATTAGTTTTTCCCCCAAATCTCCAAAGTTTACCTTTTATAAAAGAATAGAGGATAGGCCCTTTTATAAAAGAATAGAGGATAGGCCCTTTTGTTCAGATTTTTCTTTCACAACATGACTAATAAGGAAAGATGTGTAAAATGATTGTAAATATATAACCTATATCAGACTACTTGCTATCCTGGGGAAAGGGGGAGGAAGGGAGAAAAATCTGGAACTCAAAATCTTACAAAAATGAATGTTGAAAATTATCTTTACATATAATTGGAAAAAATAGTATTAAGAGAAAAAAAAGAATAGAAGATAGGAAAAAAAGTATGTATGCATCTAGTTCAAATTTTAAAAATAACCTTTACATTGTAATAAGAAAATTTAATGAATACCAAAATTTGCTGATAAAGAGGAAAGTATATGAACAGAATCTCGGTTCTAAATATTAGAGTTATCTATTTAGAATAAAAAAGGAGAATTCTTCAAAAGATTTACTTAAAAATAGCATACATTTATATGGTGCTTTAAAATTTCCAAAGCATTAGCAATATTATCCCCATTTTGTTGATGAAGAAACCAAAACCAGGAAAATAAAGTGACTGCTCCCAGTCATGTGTCACAGTCCGTTGATCTGTATTATTTTCATCACTGTATCCCCAGCACTAAAACAGTGCCTCAGTCAAGGGTTACATACATGTTTATTAAATTCAAATACATGATCATATTCCTAAGACATTTTTCAAATTACTGCTCTCTAGCCTCTTGAGACCCAAGTCTTTTACTAGCAAATGAAAGATGACATTTGGAGGTCAAATTTCTAAAGGCATCATCTTCATTTTGTAAAGGAGATAGATTCCAAGGGATAAAATGCTGCGGTAAAAGGTGATTTTGTCAAGAGGATCAAAGTGATGTAAGTTGGAATGAAAGAGTGAAGAAGCTGAGGGGACTGAAGGTATGCTCTATGCAAGATAACAGCATGTCTTAGGAAAAAGAACATGTTTTATGCAATCAAATTTGACCAATGGTACAAGTTTAAACATTAAATGGGAATCTAAGAACAGTACCTGTCTATAGCTGCTCTATCCTTCAAAATATTTCAGATCTACTAGAGAAAGAGCTTCTGTTATTTTCATTCATTGAAGATTTGGGGTTTTTTTTGGTAAATAGTTGGTGCTTACATAAAGTCTAAATTGCAAATTTCAATGTTGATTAAAATCAATTTTAAATGCTTATTTTAAATGGTTTTCAAATTGGAGAAATCCAAACAAGCAAACTACACAGACATTTTTCTGTTGCCTTACAGGAGGGATATTCTGTGGTATACTAACTCTTAAAAATAGTATGCTGTTTATAATCTAAAAAATATACTGACCACTCTCTTCTCAGAAAGGAGGAATGAAAGCAAAAAGAGCACAATAATTAGGTATAAAATTTTCTGGTTTCTCAAAACAACCTACTAAAATAGTATCCCAAGATGTCAGATATTTATTTTTACTAATATTTTAAACAAGTAGATCTTTAAAATAAAATAATAAAATATGACAGTATGAAAGTACGTTAGTGAGAGCTTCATTACTCACAAGATTGTTGTGAGGATAGATTAGATCAAGTATATAAAAGGTGTTTAAATGTCAAATCACCACATAAACATCAGTAATCATTCTTATACCTCTTATACTTCCTCAAAAATCTTTTATGATTGTGCTGAGGAGGTGACCCTGGTTTCTCAAAGACTCTCTCATTGGAACATAAGCTCTGGAAAACACTTCACCAAAATGTCTTAGTTCCAAGTAGCAAAATGAGAGCAACCTTTTTGAGGACAGCATAGCTAAGAATGACAGGCATATCATCAGCAGATTAGCCACTATGTTAAATTATGGCAACAACTGGAGTGTGATATTGGCAACAACATATAATGAAAAACATTAACTGGCCCTCAATTCTGTGTATCCTCTTTCTCCAGAAGGGATGATGAAGAAATAGCAGAAAAAGAAACAAACTATGTGCTAAGAATCAAACATTTTTTAGACAATCTATATATAATTGAGTATTGTAAACATGAGATTTGTACAAGGCCCAAACTAATGTTAAATTGATAGAGAAGAGCCATATCATCATCAATATACATGTAATTAAAAACATTTAAAAAAGGAAATGTGCAGCTAAATGAAAGGATGACTCACTGGCCTTCCTCAGAGAGGCAAGAAGTTCCTGGAATTGCTTTCAGCATGTACATAAAGGCAACAAAAAGCATCACAACAATCTTGTCATGTAGTGCTCATCATGAGCATAAAAAAAGAATATAGTAAAGACAATTGTAATTTATGTACCAAATATCTGTTACAGAGGATAAAAAGCAAAAGAATGTCCAGCAAGACAAAAAACTCTTCCAATTCAACTCAGTATATATTTTAATATTTAGTCGCTTTAATAAAAGGGATAATGTAATATGCATGTATTCCTACATATATATGTGTATACACATAAATGTGTGTAATACATGTCACATATATGGTCATATATTTTTCTATATACATATTTGTGTATAGTATATGTTGTAATTATGACAGCCTTTAAAAATTAAAGTCTCAAAAGAATTTAATTCCTTAAGCCTGGGCATATTTCCAAATTACTTAGAAACTATATGTGTGTGCATACATACATATACATATGTATGTTTATATGTGTATGTACACATTTGTGTGTACATGCACATGTATATGTGTGAGTGTATTGTACACAATGAATACCTTCATCCAAAAAGATTAGGAAAATGATGGAAATGGCAGTAGTATCACCTTTTCCAAAGCAATTGCTTTAAAATAGAACTATTTTTTTTAAAGTGAAATGCAAGCATATCAAAAACAATTTTACGAATGTTTGGCATGAAACTCAAAGTAGTCACATTATGCTAAGATCATTGATAGATAAAATGGGAGGATAAGAAAAGGAACTTGGAAGTAATGTGCCAGCACTCCATAAAAATCTATTTATATCATTAGTAACAAAACAAGCACTTCCATTGGAGACTAATGCTTTACTCCTCAATGTGTGATAAAAATAATAATAATAATAAGCAGAAATGAATTTAGGAAGAAGAAACTGGGGAAATAACCTAGACTAGACAAAATATACACTAAAGAAACTGACATAGTCTTGAAAGCATTGCAAGATCACTTCACAA
Organism: Sminthopsis crassicaudata; assembly: GCF_048593235.1. Classification (NCBI taxonomy): domain Eukaryota; kingdom Metazoa; phylum Chordata; class Mammalia; order Dasyuromorphia; family Dasyuridae; genus Sminthopsis; species Sminthopsis crassicaudata. The sequence goes on from NC_133619.1 coordinate 236,760,420, forward strand.
AATATCTCAAGGAATTTAAGATAACCAAAAGAATGAGAAAATTATACCAAAAGAGCAAAACAATAATACCTATGCCTATTTTCTTAGTTTACAAAATATTTATGAGAATGATCTACATGTACACAGAGGATGTTTTGGATAAAGCTGTGAGAAATAATTAGGAAGTTCTTTTTATGATTCCCCATAGCACATCATAACCATAAAACCGAATAATGACCAAAAGATGCATAAAACAAAAGTTTATGCAGAGGTTATTTCTTGTTGCCTGGGAATAAAGGGGGGAGGAGGAAGCATTTGACTTAGGGCACAATGCAGTTCTTCTACAACTAGAAGTCTTTCATACAAATGTTAAGATCTCAGATAAATGAAATCCTAAAGATAATTTTTTAAGGAACTTCTAATTATTAAAAAGAAAAAAAAAAACAAGCTAGGAAGAAATCAAGGAGACATATACTAGCCAAAAGTGTTCAAATTGTCATGAATAATGTCTCATAAAGAGAAAAAAATGATCAACCTATACAGATGGCAAAATCTCTTAAAATTCTCCTACTTGTGGATACTAAGAAGTGGGATATCTTGTTTTTATTTGTACCTTTTTGTTTTCATATCACATTCCTTTCCAAATATGTCCTTTCACCTCCATTCAGCCATCCATTGTAATTAATATTTTAAGGGAAAGCAGTTCAGCAAAACAACACTTTTAACATAACTGTTAAGAGTATATGATATCTCACACCCATAATCCATCACTTCATGTAGATAATATTATGCTTACTAATCAAGTACCAGAATATTCAGCACTTTCTCAATGCTGTCTAAATTATTCAAAAGAAATGAAATTATAATACAGGCCAGGAAAAAAAAAACTAAATAGAAGAAAAATTCCTATTCTCAAGATTATGGTAAGCAACTGGAATTGCATGACCATTGAGTTAGTGCATCAGAACATATAAATCACAAGTAGGACTCAGAATGAGTGAGTTGGGTATCTTTTGTAAACTATGTGTGATCCAATGGGCAAGGAGATTGATTGTGGTCCAAAGAAACAACAGCAAAATACTAATCATAATCTGTGCTTTAGAAGAGGCATAAGAAAATGATATCCATAGATATCCATTATGAGAATGTTTTTTAAAAAGTTTAACAGGAAAAGGAGATAGATCAGGAATGAGGTTTGATCAAATAATAATAAGATAAAATAAATAGCAAATAATAAGCAAATAAGTAAGATAAGAGTGATTCAATAGAATCCACAAAATGTAAGAACTAGAAGAAAGCCACAACTATATCAGGTAGAGATTTTGCAGAAGAATAAAGACAAGAATCACTTAGGATGGAAAGCATAGATAGTTGAATCAGTCTACACACATAGAATCTACAAACAATGAGATTACAGATCTATTGAAATATTTAATTATTATCTACCTTATAGCTTAGTGGAATCTTATATCTACCTTATATCTACCTTATACAGAGAGTATAAGCAATATACTTATAGTCCACAGATATAAGATATCTTTTTTCTTATAAAGGTGAATCTAAATGTCATCGCTTTGGGTTTCTAAGATCGACTTTTCATTTTTCATATTCATTATGTTTAAAAATGAGGAAATGAGTAAACTCACTTTCTGGTGATTTGATTTGACCCAAATTGGATTTAGTAATCAGAAAATGTGCAAACTAACCACTCAGGAGCATTTTTAAACTGAGAGCAAGTTGTTTGAATAAATCTACTTACTGTTCCCTAAATCCTGGAAAATCTTATTGAGATAATATCATTGACTACCTCAGATTATATATTTGTGTAAAAATATATTAGAGCACATATACACACATATTTGTCTTTGGTGATTAAAAGATACATGGCTTTAAAAATACTTCTGAAGCAAATGCACATTCATTAAGGAATAAAGATTCTGATGATAATTTTGAAATGAATTTGCTGAAAGAAAAAATGAATTAAGAAAAGTACTACTAATAAAAATGGAGACTATGTTTATGGTTGACAAAATATTTGTATATGAATATTAGTACTTATTAAATATGTTATATGCTATATGTTTGTATGTGTGTATCTGTGTATATGTATTAATGTGAGTATGTGTATATATGTGTATGTATTATGTGTGTATATAGGCATATATGTATGTGGGCATGCATGTGTATATATAGATATGTGTGTATGTGTATATGTGTGTATATATATATATATATAAAACTGGAAGCTAGGTAAATAGGCTTTTAGTTTTTACATATGAAGAAGCTTTTAAACATGAAGAAACTGATCATAGACCTTGCCTAGAAACCCACATATACAGAGTGCAAAATCTTCTGGCTCCAAGTCCAGAGATCTCTCCACTGTGCCATGCTTGCCTCATGGCATTCTACAAATATACTACAAAAGAGACCAACACATGGAGAGAGAAATTCTCCTTACTACAGGAAACCCAAAGATAGGAGGAGTCTAATTCCTATCAGCTCTCTAGCCAGATGGTAAAATTTCTACTGTGTCTGGTCTATTTATGACAAAGCATCCTGATAGCAGTAAATAACTGAAAATGGTTTTCCTTGCTTTGCTTCCCAACAAGGGCAGTCAAGGAGGAAAAGTTAACATGAAATATATACCCACAGCAGAATCAATTACGGGAACTGCAAATTTACCCCTGAATAAGACACTCAAAATAAATGGCTTGTTTACCACCCCCAGGGTTGAGAAGGGAAGAAAATACACCTACTTACCAGACATCATCTAAAGCCAACAGGATAAGGGGATGAGAACAGGGGGCGTGTATATGTGAATGTCTGCACTCCAGCCCAGAGTGAAAAAGCAGCGACTACAGAGCCTCAATAGCTCCCAGAAGAGGCCCAAGATGAACAGATGAGGTTCCTCCAGAGGAAGAGGGGTGTGGGGGATGGGGAATGGAGGAAAGCATAGAAAACCTTGTCTGATTTTACAAGTCTCTTGCCTGCAAAAGAGAATAAATTAATTTCCCTCGATCTGCCCACTGCTGCAAATGTCCCCTCCCCCTCCAAGTCAGCAGAAGCAGTCAAGCATACCCCCGCCTCCGAGCGTCCAAGCTCTCCCTCAAAAGCTCTGATTGCCAAGGGCAAGACATCCCTGGGACTGAGCTGCTCTCGCCCACGCCTCTCTCCTTCCTCCCCCTCTACACCTGTGAGTGGCTCTCCCTCCTTTTTTGCACTCGGTCAGTGCCCTTTCCCCAGCGCCAGTTGTGCCCCCAGCCCCGGCCCCGAAACCTATTGGTGCTGAACAGGGACACGCTCAAACCCGCTCCGGCCCGGAGTAACCCTGCACCCGGCTCGCCTTCCTCCCTCCCCCCAGCTGAATCAGGGGCTACCTCTTCCCTACAGTACTTGGGCAGCCTCTGTAGTCCAGGTCTGGAGAGCAGAGAGTCCCTGGAGCCTTCTGCCCGCCGGGATTGGTCGCTAGCTGGAAAGTCGGCTCCGCCCCTGCCTCCGTGCAGCCGCCCCCAACCCTAGTCCAAGCTAGCACTGTAGCTTCCAGCCCCTTCGGTCCTCTCTGCCCCACCAATCGCCCCTAACCCCAGGATCTTTAGGGACAGAGGTACATCTCGTTATTAATTGGAGGAAGATGAAGGGAAGGAGATGAGCGCTCCCCTTTCCAGTCCTCTAAGTATTCGGTGACTTCCACGCAAGAACATTAACCTTTAACCCATCAACCCCAAAGTCAATGTTTACAGTGGCCTCAGGGGGAATGGGCAGAAGGCCAGAAGCCTGGTCTCTTGCAGAACTCTATCCTTCCTAATAAATGGAGAACAATCCCGTAAAACTTTACTGACTGAAAACCCAACTTCCTACTTGTAGATTGGGAAGACAAGCGAGCCTAGGTTCTCAGGTGGACTGAATGAGGAGCTGGAGATGAAGATTGGTGGATTTCCCAGAAAAAGACCAAGACTATCCTAGGAAGACTAGGGCCAAGAGGAATGGACTATGTGGTCAGGGCAGGTGTCAGCATGAATAATTGACTTTATCCTATTGCCGGTAACAGTAAGCAAAAAGGAGACACCAGTGACCTATACTGAGTAGATGTAGTCAAAAAAGTAAACAAACTCTGCTCTTCTCAAGCTTACCATCACCCTAGATACAAAAAACAATTCTAGTATACTACAAGTCTGTGATGAAGTGCTAAGTGATGGGAGTGGCCACACCAGAGTCAGAGTGCTAAAGACAAGGAGATAAAGCAGAGATCCGAGTAGAGAAGATTTATCTAGGAATGAATACTCCAAGAAGTAAGTGATAGTTGAGCTGGGCCTTCCAAGAAGGGTAAGAATTAAATTAATAAAGGAGAACGAGGTCCTTCAGTAACTATCACCCAGGACAAGCACAGACTGATCTTATTTGCCCTTATGATTTATAGGCACTCCAGAGACATTTATTGGCAAAGAAATATTTTGCTCTTCTAATAAATTTGTTTGCTCTGCACTTAGGGTATCTAGCTAATTGCTCTGAGGAGAACTGGACCATTTCCACAAAACAAATTGAGCAAATCCCCCTGATGCCAGGTCATCAGGCAATTTGTAGAGGTAACATGCCTTTGTTTTTCCTTTCTTCTTCAGTCTTTCTCTTATATACTGCCCCTATCCAAGTACTCCCCAAAAGACATAAACATGAAAGGACTTGTGTGTACTTTGTAAAAAGGTGGGGGGAATAAAGACTGCCTTGCTCAGCATCATCAAGACCTTTCATCGAGTCCCAGAAGCAGGAGAGAAGATAAGGTTATCCTCAGGCTGTGGAAAGCTGGAGAATAGGTTGCTACTACACAGAAGATAGCAATAGAAGAGCAAAGAAAACACCTTTCCCCAATACCTTGCATAGATCAGTTTTAGATACCTAGTGGCAAAACTTATTTCCATTGAACCCTAAGTTGCTGCTACTACTATAGGAAAAAGAACACATTTTTAGACATTTCAATCCCAATCTTTCGATATTATTTGCCTGTGTATTGGTGCAGATACGCACACATATGCACATATATTTGTATATGCATTGTGAAGTATGTACATATATATGTGGACATATATTCACAAATGTCTGATCTTGCATCAGTCTTAATATGACTGTGTATGTGAGTACTCATGTTTGCAGATATCTTTTAGTATGAATCATTGTGTATGTGTCTGCTTCCTGTTCTCAATTCACACAGGTAAAGCTGTCTATAGAGAGGGAGATAGATGAGGAAAAGATTATCAATGTGCACATTTTACTTACCTTACTGGACTGACTTTTGAAGTTCTGCAACTCATTCATTAGGAAAGAGGTGCCTCTGGAGCATGATGGCATTAAATAAATCGATAAACATTTATTAAACACCTACCATGCATGTGTCAAGATTGTGCAAAGTCAACCAATCAAATTTGATTACTTTATGTTGATAGACTAATCTTAGTTTCTCTGTCCTCTCACTATTCATTGGGCTTTTACGTGTTTAAATCCTTTCCCTCCTCTTTTTGTCAAAGGCAAACTAAAGGGTTGTAGTCTTTAAATAGCTGCCTTACTGTTGGATTGTTGACATGGCTGTGGATCTATGCTTGGGTCTCTGCTATTTGACATTTTTATCAATTACTTGAATAAAGGGACAGATGAAGAGGATTATGAAATTCTTGGGGACCATGATTGCCTTTTGTCCCTTTTTGTCCTTAGTGCTTAGTACACTGCCGGCACATAGTAGGCACTTAATAAATGTTTATTGATTAATGGACATGTTCATCCAATTTGCAGTTACTGAGGGCTAGGAAACATACCTATAATATACTGTATAATAGAGGTAGGATCCAAAAATCTATATAGCCTTGGGTTGAGTCTAATTAACAAGGAATTCAAAAGGAATAAATGTACAAAAGAAACAAAAATACTTTCACTGATACAAAATGGGAAAGACCTAATTTGTAGCAGTTGTTTTTAAAATGATCTGGAAATTTTAGCGGGCTGACAATTTGACATGTGTGATTTGGCAGCCAAAAAAAGATAAAGTAATTTGGAAATATATCTTAAGACATAGCTTTCAGGAATAAGACAGGTGATAGTCCCATTGTGTTTTGTCCACTTCATACCTCATCTGAAACACTGAATTTGTGGTGCCATAGTTGAAGAACATAAATGTGCTGGAAAAATCGAGTGGAAGACAACCAGTATTGGTTGAGAATTGAGTAAGAATTGAGTCAGTGGGGTCATAAACGTTGTTATTAAGTATCTGAAAGATTCTCATGTGGAAGAGAGGAAGTGGAATATAATTTCTCTTTCTTTTGAGGTCTTCAAGCAAAAGCTGGTTTTGGCTCTCACCTAAATGTAGTTTGGGCTACTTGCCAAACTGATGTGAAGACATTTCTTTGGATCATTTGGTTGCACATTTTAATGCATTTACAAGTATTGCCAAGCCCTTATACAAGAATTAAGTGTCAGGAACTAAGAAATACGTAGTTTTTTGTTAAGTTGGATATGCTATGTTCTCCAATCACTTTTTTTTTTTTTGCTATTATTGTTTGCCACAAAAATGTAAAATCCACATTTGCCTCTAGAAAGAAAAATGAATGTACATGGTACCTAGGATCCATTTGATACAAGCAGTAATGAGCTCCTAGAAATCCTCAGTGCTTCTAAGAAAAGAGAATACATATTTTCTTGGAGGGAAATGGGGAGAAAGAGTTTTTGCTGTTTGCTCTAATATTTAGCAAATATTTCAACAGCCTATTGTGTTACAGGGGTAATCAATTTCAATTCTTCAGCTCATTCTTTCTTCTTCCTCTTGTCTTCAAATCTCTCCAATGTAGAATCACTATTTTACTTTAGTATTATATGTTAGAGAAAGAAAAATTTCTTTTTAGAGAAAATTATTAATATATATTATAAATGAAAAGGAGAAGCAATTAGCCATAGTGGATAAAGGGCACTTTTAAAAATAATTGTCAAATAGTCAAATTGTAATGGGAAATGTAGAACAACTATAGCTCTTTGGAGAGTTTCCATACCAACAATGTATAAAATCAAAGAGTTTTGACTTTAAAGGATCTCTGCTAAAGTCTTACATTACCTGGTATTATCTGAATGACTTCAGAAAAGTTACTTAACTATCCTGGGCCTCATTTTCTTCAACTGTAAAATGGAAAAATTAGACTAAATGATCTCTCAGGTCATTTTCTTCAGCTATAAAATGGAAAAATTAGACTAAATGATCTCTCAGGTATTTTCCAGCTCTCAATTTAAGCTCCTAATAACAATGTTGATTTATATTTCTTTTCAAGAAGAAGAATATAATTTAAAACAACAGGCAGCTAATGACTTCTCTGGCTTTTGGAGATGAAAGATTATTTTAGCTTTGAACTTTCCTTGAGGTTCAGAAATTGCCCCACTGTAAAAGGACCCTTAACTTCAGTACAAAAAATCCTGTGGATCCCTTAGCACAGAAATGGGCCTTCACTTTTTATACTTTCTAGGTTTCTACATAATTGTCTCCCAGAATCCTTAAATATAGTTGACAGAAAACTAACACAGAAAAAAAAATCTAATTACAGTGGAATATTATTTTGAAAACATTTAAAGAGGGGACTTAAAGAGCTTTTTTAAAGAGAGAGATAAAAAGAAAGGTTTTCTTTACTTAAGTCTGACTTCTCTTTTCCCTATTTATTATATTTTCCTTTTGCAAGCAGGGCAAAAGTTTCTGAGCTTCTTGCCACATACAACTCTGAATTAGGCATTCTTACAGAGGCCGAATAACATATCAAATTCCAGACTCCTTACTTGTCTTTCACTTCTTAGAGTACAAAGTATGTGACAGAGGGCTCCCCAACAAAGGATGAATTAAGCTGAAGGATGAAGCCAGTTTAGCTGACAAGAAGAATTACTAATTATATTCCCTCACTTTCATATTGTCCCTTATTAAATTTAGGTATGAAAAGAATAACTTGAAATCTAAAAGCTCTGGCCAGGCCCTTTCTTCCATTTCCCTGAAACTAACTGATTAATGACAATTATAACAATAAAGATACTCTCAGAAAGCCATTTTATTGTAAATTTAAATTGTTCTTCAGACTTCTAAGAAAGAAATGAAATTCTAATAAAATTGAATTTTTTTAAAGCAAGATTTATTATTGAGTACAGCTACTATATCTCAAGTGAGAAGAGACAGATATCAGGAAGACTTTATAAAATAACTTAGTATTTTATTGAACTATACCAAGTACTAAAACTTATCAGTTGCTATAGTATTAAGGTTCTGCCTCCCTCACATATTTTAGTGAAGTCATTAACAAATGATGTTTGATGTCATTTTATAGAACTGTAGAATTGAAGAGCTCAAAGGGAGTTAAGTGAAAATCTTAAATACTCCCAGTTTTACAGATAGGGGAAAATGAAAATTTTGAGAAGTTACAGGACTTGTCCAAGCATATAGATAAAGCAAGATTAGCAAAACCAAGAAAATCAGATGTCTTGACTTCTTATCCCATATTCTTCCATTATGCTTCTTCTCACACTCCTGTTCCAAAAATATCAGGATACAGATATGTCCAGATTAGTGCAAATAATAAATCCAGCCAAGCGGCCATATTATCTAAAAATTTTAAAATTATAATTAGATGTAAAATATGATCATTGGTTTCAGTCTAGTGGAAATATACAGTACAAATTATAAACATCAATAATTCCACCACTATATGGAATTCATTGTGCTAATCAGGATCTAGTTCTATTATACTAGAAGCTCTATAAGGTATAACCAAAAAATAACTTCAAGAGACAAAATTTGGGGGCAAATTATACTCAGTTTTACCAATCACACCCAGCAAATGATTAACTTCTCTTTCTTTATCTTCTCAATGGTCAAAAAGAAAGCATGGTCACTTCTTAAAGTTCATATGCCCTTGAAAGGGGAGTGATCCAGCAGACAGCAATCAACTCTGATTGGTTAATGAGAGGTACACTTTACAAAAAGAAGAGAGCTCACTCCCAGCAGTCTAGATAAAAAGATCTTCATCCAAGCTTGAATGAGTAAAATTCTTCTTAGACTTCGAGATTCTTTGTAAGGTTGGATGGATCAGTTAGAAGAGGAAGCTTAACCTTCACAAACTGAAGTTTTGAAATGAGAATAACAGAAAAAAGGGAACTTTGGATCTTTCCAGATAATTGATTATTAATAATCATTTCTCTCAAAGTAAACAACATCTTTTCTAAATATTTATAACAGTTTCTACACAGTAGATGTTTAATAAATGTTTGCTTAAATGAATTGAATATGATGTTGCATATATTAATTTAGACATATTTCGTTTTTATGTTCTTATTCATTATTTCTAAACACAGACTGATACTAAATCTGTGTAAAAAGTTTGTGAAGTCTGTGAAGATTTGTGAAGTCTGATTAGAACTTCTTCAAGATTTTAAAACAATGTCATATTCAAAAATTCAACTTAAAGTAACTTTGTAGTATGAGTATTTTCCTAGCCATCTGCTAGTTAGCTTCCATTAATTCCTGTTATTGATAGAAAAAACTCACCCTCAAAAAAACAAAGAAATTCTCTTCAACTTTTTGAAGGCTGTGTGTGGGAGGGGTCCTATCTAATTGTCCCAGCTCTGAAAAGAACTTCTGAGTATCAATTGAGGACTAAGCAAGCATGGATAAGTTAGCCTCCATCAACACCAGCTTAGCTGTAGTCAAATGTCCTACAAGTGATCTAGTAGATATAATAACAATATCAATTTCAGGATTGAGACAAACTTGGGGAATTGTCATACTATTTTTCATCCATGCATCATTTTCTATTCATAGAAGAAAACTTAATGTTTTGACTAGTATTCCTTTAACCAGCTAAGGAACAGAAGGTAAGGATTAGGAAATGAGACAGAATGACAGATGTGAAAACAGTCAGCTAGAAATAAGAGTGTTCTGAACTTATATGTGGAACTGGATGCTCCAAAAGTATCAGTCTAAAATTGTGCTTCAGTCAGGTAGTTGAGACTTGGATTGAAACCAAAAAAGTAACAGGAATATGATTACCCTAAAACTCTTCCACATTACACAGAACAGTTTAGTATTTTAATATGACTGTAGGAAGGATTTTTTTTGTTTTGGCTTCCTATAGAAAGCAGAATAAATTCATCTCTTTAACACATTTAACATATTGTTATAGTTGTGTATGCATTATTATTCTTTTAATCCAGCTTTCTGCATCAATTTTTATAAATTTTCCTGATTTTTCTCAACTTTTCATATTTTACATTTCTTATTGAATAATAATATTCCATTATGTTTACAGATCATATTTATTTCAATTATCATTGGATAGTGACTTTCCATGAAGAGCACTATTATACATAATTTGTTTATATTGAACTTTTGTTTCTGTCTTTAACTTTCTTTGGCAAATGCACATTAGTGGGATTGTCAGATTAAAAAATATAAATGTTTGATTATTAAACACAAAATAGATAATTTTGATTATATTAAGTTAATCAGTTTTTGTACAAACAAAACTAATGTAGGTAAGATTAGAAGGGAAGCAATAAATAGGGGAAAAATCTTTACTTTCAAAGATTCTGATTAGAGGCCTCATTTTTAATATAGAGAGAATTAACTCAAATTTTTAAGAATTCAAACCATTCTCCAATTAATAAATGGTCAAAAGATATGAACAGAATATTTTCAGAATTAAAACCATTTCAAGTCATATGAAAAAGATATCTAAATCATTATTGATCAGAGAAATGTAAATTAGAACAACTCTGAGGTACCACTACATACCTCTGGGAGGACCAAGTTAGCATCCTGAATACCTTAGACTCAGCTGGAGTCAGGATAAGCAAAGGTCCTTGGTCTTTATGCTTGGTTTTAGGAGTAGAAGTGAACACAGGATCTGCAGGACCACTTTTCTCTTTCTTTACTGCTCAAGGTGACTCTGTCTGGCCTTAATCCACCCCCTAACCCTCCCCACAATTCTCTGCATATACCAAAAGATTGAACCAGCACAAAATAGTGGGAAGGACTTTTTCCAAGCATATGCTAATAGAGTATTATCCAATTGGTAATTAGCCTTAAGTGCTTGGTTGTCCTACCTCAGTGCATCAACTCAGAGTTTTAGCCCTTTACATACCTCTCAGATTGGCTAAGATGACCTGAAAAGATAATGATGAATGTTGGAGGGAATGTGGGAAAATTAGGACACTAATATATTGTTGGTGGAGTTGTGAACTGATCCAACCATTCTGGAGAGCAATCTGAAATTATGCCCAAAGGGTTATCAAACTGTGCATACCTTGATCCAGCAGTGTCTCTACTGAGCTTATATCCCAAAGAGATCTTAAAGGAGGGAAAGGGATCCATATGTGCAAAAATGCTTGTGGCAGCCCTGTTTGTAGTGGCTAGAAACCAAAAAGTGAGTGGATGCCCATCAGTTGGAGAATGGCTGAATAAGTTATGATGTATGAATGTTATAGAATATTATTGTTCTACAAGAAAAAATCAGCAGGAAGATTTCAGAGAGGCCTGGAGAGACTTACATGAACTGACGCAAAGTGAAATGAGTAGAAGCAGGAGATCATTTTACACAGGAACAACAAAACTATATGATAAGCAGTTCTGATAAATGTGGTTCTTCTCAACAATGAGAAGATTCAGACCAGTTCTAATGATATTGTGATGAAGAGAACCATCTAAACCCAGAGAGAGAACGGAGGGAACTGAGTATAGATTACATCATAGCATTTCCCCTCTTTTTGTTATTTGCTTGCATTTTGTTTTCTTTCTCTTTTTTTCCCTTTTTATCTGATTTTTCTTGTGCATCACAATAATTGTATAAATATGTATACATATATTGGATTTAACATATATATATATATATATTTTTAACATATTTAACATATATTGGATTACTTGCCATCTAAGGGAGAGGGTGGAGGGAAGGGAGGGAAAATTTTGGAACACAAAGTTTTGCAGTGATAAAGGTTAAAAAAAGTATCCATACATATGTATGTTTTAAAAATAAAAAGCTGTAATAAAAATAATAAAAAAAATTTTAAAAAGAATATAAATATTTGGATATCCCAGACTACCCTCAAACATTCCAAATGACAGTTCTTAACTTTTAAAATTTTAATAATTTGAGAGGAGTAGATGAAAGTTTAGAGTTTTTCTAATTTGCATTTTTCTTATTATTAGTGATCTGGCATATGTTTTCATACAGAAAGTAAATTCTCATTGTTTTACTATTTATCTGGTATTTAGACAGTGGCTCTCTTGGTCTTAGACATATATATATATGTCAAATCTTTGTATGTTTATTTACCAATTTTTTATCAATCAAATCAAATCAAATCAAATATTTATCAAATTTTAAACATTTAATGCAATGCACTTTTCTTTTCTTTTTTTCAAAGTTTAAACATGTACCATTCTTCCAAATGTATTTCCACTTATCATGCTGCACAAAAAGCAAACAAAAAAAAAACCAACAACAACAAGCAAGCAAGTGAACAAGAATAACAAACGTGAAAATACTATGTTATGATCCACATTCAGTCTCCACAATCCTCTATCTAGGTGCATATAGCTCTTTCTATGACAGGTCCACTGTAATTGCCCTGAATCACCCCATCGCTGAAAAGAGCCAAGTCCTTCACAATTGATCATCACATAATTTTGTTGCTGTGTAGTGTTCTCTTCGTTCTACTGACTTTCCCCAGTATCAGTTCATGTTAGTCTCTCCAGGCCTCTCTGAAATTATCCATGCAATACATTCTTCTGATTATTTTAATTGATTTTGCTTGAACAAAGTATTTTAAATTTTATGTATTTGAGATTGTTCATTTTATCTTTATGATCTCCTCTATTCATTGTTTAATTAAGAAATCACCATTTAACCATAACCATTATTTTCCTTGAAATTCTAATACATTTGTTTCAAATTAATTTTTTATTATTTTATCTATTTCTTAAAGTGCATTTTTAGTAATTTTATTGCTATATTGCTAATGACTCTATTAATTTCAGAAATATATTTATTTTTATTTATATTGGCATAATCTGACACAAGGAGTAGAATAGCTTTCCAATTATTTATGTTTTTAAAATTTCTATGTATAATTATAACTGATATATACATATATATTTTAAATTATGAATCTGTGCTTTAGTTGCTAAGTATGTTAATCAACTTTTTGCATAACTCTTAATTCTGGAAAGCTTTTTAAAAATCATATTTACATAAATCATATACATGTCTTGGTAGGTTAATTGCCTGCCATTTTATACATTTTATAATTAATTTAAATGGAAATTCCTTCATCATTTTTTCTTGTTTTTTTGTATTATGAAAACTTGTTGTAACTATTATTTCATTTAGTTTCTCCTCTGATTTTCTGGGGCTATCTAAGAACATCATCATGTCATTTGTTATGAGGGTAAAATTTTTTCATAATATTTATAAAGTGCTTTGTAAATATTAAAATGCCATGTAAATGCTATTATTGTTACCCAAAACCAAGTTAAATATAAGAGGAAGAGTATGTACCCAGCTGCTATGACTCTAAAGCCAGTATTCTTTCCACTGTAATACACTGCCTTTTAAAGGGAATTTTAATTTTTTTACTGTATTTAATGCGAAAACTTTTATTGTCTCTCCATTATAAACAATGCTAATTCTTGGTTTTTAATATATGATTTTGTCGTATTAAAGGATGACCTTTCCATGACTAAGCTCATTAGTTGTTTTTTTAATATTAAATTATTACTGAATTTGAATGAAAACATTTTTGTATTTATTAAAAGAATTATGTGATTTCTGTTATCTCTGTTATTTATATGATTAATTATACTAATTATTTTCCTGATGTTCTTGATCTTAGTGAATTATTGAAACTTCTGTGATGATACACTAAGAAAAAAATCACATTAAACAATGCAAAGTATTAGTGATGATACTGGTACTTAAAGCAACATTAACTTAAATGTTAGAATATGTTATGATGGCTCAAAAGCAGCCATAATTTCTGCTTTTTATTAAAAATAATAAAAATAAGTCCTGAAAACCAGTGATAGGGTTCCAGGGAAGCGCAAGTACAAAACCATTGCCCAGTGAATTGTTTGAGCAGCTTCAATTTATAACTTAAATTCAAAGCAATGTTGGTTAATGGAGTTTCCAGGCAGCCAGTGTTGAGTTAAATAATCCTGAGCTGACTCACAAAGAATTAAGGTTGAAATACATAAGAAATGTATCATTGGTTTGTGACACTTTCCACATGAAAGTATATTTTGGATGGGTTAGATCTCTTCATCTTTACTATGTCTGAATATATATATATATATATATATATATACATATATATATACATATATATATATAAAATGTCATGAGATGTGAATATATATGCATATATTATATATATGCAAGTCACTTTAACTTCTGCCTCAATTTACTCATTCTGTAACATGAGGATAATAATAGCACCTACTTACCAGGATTGTTATGGATGTAAAGTTATATATGTATACATATACACGTGTATATATATATACACACACATATACATATACATGTATATGTATATGTGTGTGTATATATATATATGTATATATGTATATATCATGGGATATGAAAACAGGGTTTTAATTTTCCCTCCCAGCTTGATAATATCAGCTTTAGAGATTGAGTGCCTCCTACAACTAAATAAATATTCTGGAATAATAATAATTTATGTTATTGTTATTACAAAAAGAAATAAGATTAACTGAGTCTACTAATATGCGCCTGGGCAGACTGACGCTGGAGAATCATTTGAGCTCAGGATTTTTGAGCTACTGTAATGCTAAAGCAAATCAGATGTCCACAGTTAGGCTGACACAAATTTAATGAGCTCATCTGGGTGGGCCTAAGGAGAGTGAACCAGTCCCGTTCAAAAACAGCTGGTTAGAGCTTTTTGCTGATCAGCAATGGGATTGAATCCAAGAGTGAATGCAGCACTTACAGTCCGGGCAAGATAAGGAGACCCAGAATCCAAAAAAAGCAAAACCAAAAACTAGGAATTAAGTCATTAGGGTCTAGATTAGTGATATTATCACTGGATCAGAAAATATCAATATGTTGGGTACAAGTCATCCAGAACACTAAGAATTAAGTGTTATATGAAAAAATTGTTTTGAGAAAATAAAATTTTAAAAGTTAGTGGATATCCTGATTTATAGTCTGTGAATAATTAATGTTCATAATAAAGTCATCACTAATCTCTGCCATTCTCAGACATCATTGGCTCTGAAATAAATATTAAAGAAAATGCCATATTTGGAATAAAGTCAAATTTTAAAATGTTTCCTTTTACCACTTGTAATGTGTTTTTACTATCATAATTACTAACTGTTACAGTCATGCCAGCCTTTCTCTTTCATACACATGTTCAATTTCAATTGACCCCTCAATTATTCTTAAGAAGACGCTCCTTCCTACCCTGCCTTCCTCATTCTAGTATCACCTCCATACCATTTCTTTTACCATCTTCTCTGACAAAATTTTATTCCAATTTCATTCCCTTTTGCTGCCAGTCCTTCCTTATCACATGCCAGTTTTGTAGCTAGAGTATGTGATCAAACATGTAACTTTCTCAAATCAATAATGAATCCCAACTCACCAAATCCATAAACTTTTTGACCACAAGTATTTGACAGTATTGACTATCTCTTCCTTCTGGATATCATCCCTACCTTTATTCACTTTATTTTTCCATCTATGGCCATACTGATACTTTCAAACCCATTTCAAATGCTATCTAATTCATATTATTTTCCTAGATCTCTTCCTCTTCTCTCCAAAGTCATGTCATTTTATTTTGACTTTAATGTTCTTATTCATAATGAGATGATGTATTTCAATTATCTGTTTCTTTCCTTTTATTAGACTATAAGATTCATGAAAGTAGGGACCATGATTCACTTAAATTCTGCACCTCCTTCAAAGTAAAACAGTGTTTGTAAAACAGTGTTTTATAAACAATAGATATTGGTTATATAAAGACAAAAATAGGAAAATCCCTTCCCACAGGTAGTTTACGTTTTATTAGGTAAGACATATATATATTTACCAAATAAATAAATAAAAAGCAATAATTTGGTAGGTGGAAGCACTATTAGCTCAAGATATTCAGGAAAAACTTCATATAGAAGCTTAGGGCTTCCTGTTTCATTTTGGTTTTGGTTTTGGTAAATAATATTTAAATTTTTTCCAAATATAGTAAAAATAGTTTCCAATATTCCTTTTTATAACGTTTTAACTTTCAAATTTCCCCCCTCCCTCTGATCTCCCTTTCCAAAAATGGCATGCAATCTAATATAGTTTATATACATACAATCATGTAAAATATTTCCACATTAATCATGTTGTGAAAGAAGCAGCAGAACAAAAGGGAAACAGATATATATACAAAATGAAAATAATATGATTCAAACTACATTTTAGACTCCATAATTCTTTATCTGGATGTGGGTTACATTTTATATCATGATTCTTTTGGAATTATTTTGGATTATTATATTTTTGAGAAGACCTAAGTTAATCATCATTAATCACCACACAATATTGCTGTTATATCAATTCATATAAGTTTTTCTAGGTTTTTCTGAAATCCACTTGTTCATCATTCATTATTGTGCAATATTATTCCATTACATTCGTATACCACAACTTATTCAGCCATCTCTCAGTCGATGAGCGTTCCCTCAGTTTCCAATTCTTTGTCACCACAAGGAGAAATGCTATAAAAGTTTTTTGTATATATAGGTTTTTTTCCCCCTTTTTTATAATGTCTTTGGGATGAAGATCTAGTAGTGATATTGCTGACTTGAAAGGTATGCAGTTTTTTTGTTTGTTTTTTTGTAGCAAAAGTTTAAAATTGTTATTTGTTTTTTTAGTGGGTGACCCGACCTGCGGGTCTCGAACTAGGGGGGTCTGAAGCCGCGTGCCAACCTGTAAGCAAAGCTAGTAAGGCGACAACCTGGGAATGGGTGAAAAAAGCAAGAGGCTGAGACAACTCTGTGCAAAGCAGAATAGCTCATTTATTGAAGGAAAGTACAAGGCTTATATATGTTTCCATAGTATAGGTTTGAAAAAACAGTTCTGTGACTACGTGACTAGGGGAACGTTTGGTGGTTAAGGAACATCTGGTGGTAGATATGTGTGACCTTATGATATTTTATGGCAGGATGTTCTCATGCTTCACTGTATTGCTTATCAGTTCTTTGGTATTTGGGGTGTGGGGCAGGGGCTCCAGCAAGTGGGACCATATAATCAGTAAGTAGAGTAGATGCAATATTTTACTTTTATTAATGGGATACATTTTTCATTATCTACTAAAGTTTCTATTATTTAAAACAGTTATACCTTTTTATATGGAAGCAGATCAAAGTAGATTGAAATATTTACTGTTCTTCATAGCAGCCCATAATTTAAAATCTTTTTTCATCATGAATTTAACAAACACTAAAGCCCACAAATACTTCCACATACAAATAATAAGATAAAAGAAGATTGTTTATAAAATTAAAAAGAAATAATTCTCTCCTGAATTTTCTCTTTTATATTCTCTCCATGCTACTTCATTTGATGATCTTATCAGATGCCATGGATTTAACTATGTTATGGCTAATAATAATAAAATTTATGAGAATCATCATATACTGATGATTCTCAAATCTAACTTTTCTGCCATGATCTCTTTGATGACCTTCAATCTTGCATCTCTAATTGCCTCAGAAACATGTTAAAATAGGTGCCCCGTGGACAAATTTAACTCAACATTTCCAAAATAAAATGTAGTATCTTTCCCCCTCCACCTTTTGCCTTGCCTCCAATCTTCACTATTTTTAAATAATAGCCTTTTAATTTCAAAACACTTGCAAAGATAGTTTTCAACTGTGAGGCTGGGAAGGAGCACTAGCACAGTGGAGCTTGTGGCCACAGAAGATCAGGGATCTGGTCACAGTTGCAGGAAAGAATGACTGTTGTCACTCACATATCAGAACATAGGCTGGGAGAGTAGTAAATACACCTCTCTTTAGGTCACACAACTTTGGAAGAACTGA
Source organism: Sminthopsis crassicaudata (assembly GCF_048593235.1). Taxonomy (NCBI): domain Eukaryota; kingdom Metazoa; phylum Chordata; class Mammalia; order Dasyuromorphia; family Dasyuridae; genus Sminthopsis; species Sminthopsis crassicaudata. The sequence goes on from NC_133619.1 coordinate 236,778,511, forward strand.
AGCTTAGGACAGTGCACCCTTCACCTTGGAAGCAGTGTTAAACAAAAAGTTAAAAGTCAAGTAATAGGCTGGGGAAAATAAGCAAACAACAAAAATAAAAGTTTGACTATAGATAATACTATGGTACCTGGAAAAATCAAAACACACAATCCAGAATAAAACAATAAAGCCTCAGAGAAATATATGAATTGGTCTCAGACCATGGAGGGACTCAGAAAGGATTTTAAAATCAAGTAAGAGTTAGAAGAAAAATTGTGAAGAGAAATAAGAATGATGCAAGAAAATCATGAAAAAAGGTCTCCATTGTCTTAGGTCTCTTGGCCCCCTTTAAATGTTCTCCTGAATTTAATTTAAGACCTTATCCTCCACCAAGATGGTCCAATGAGATTAACTATGGGGAAATAACCCCACTGGGTACCATCAATGTTACTCCAAAATTAAAATATCTGCCTTACCCCATCCCAACCACCTACTTTGTCCCTATTATTTAACCTCAGAAATAAGGAAAGTGGCTGAGCAATTCACCCAATAGGCTTCTTTTGTTGCCTGCCCTAAAAATTATATAAAATCCTAAAATCATATCTATCTTCCTCTGTTCAGAAGTGTTGCTAGCTACTTGATAACTGCCCATTAATTGATGTCAATTCATCTTTTTATCTTTTGATCTTGCTTCTTGATTTATTGATCTCCAATCAAACCTACCTAGTGGGTAGAAATACCCTCCTGGAGGATCTTAAGATTTCTTTCTAGCTTGAGAAATTCCCCAATTGAGACTAATGTAAAGTCTAGTAAAGAGGTTTGAAGTGGTGATCCTTGGTAGTGATCACACCAGTAAGGAAAAGGGGACAGATTGAGAAATGTTGTTGTGGTTAAAAAGATAATAATTACCATAAGAATCTATATGTGGAATAAAGACAGGGTAAAGAGCAGAAAATTTCACTGAGATTGTGAACCTTAACAACTGGAAGTTAACAATAATAGAAAAGTTAAGGGTTTTAAGGGGGAAATAATGTGATTAGATGATGCTTGCTCATCTTATGCCATTCATTTTAGCTCATCAAAAATAAAATAGTGGTACACAGGCAATTGCTAAGGATCCTTGGATTAAAATTTGGTGATAACTGCCTTAAGAAATCAATACCTCTGGGTCTAGTGGTGAGAAGTACCAAAGTTGGGGAATGCTAAATGATGAGTGAAAGAGTACACTTTTGTTGCATAGAAGACCAAGAGCAAGATGGTCTTTAGAAAAAAAAATAGTCATATTAGGGTTGTACTTCATTAGTCATTATTCTTTTCTAATTAAAACCAAAATAGCCTCTGTTAATCCAAGTAAGATTTTTCTTTGTGTTTTTTTAAATGGAAAAAAGTATTTGATATCTCTATTATAAAGAATTAGTGAAAATAATTGTCTTTGTCAGTGGCTCTTAAATGCTAAACAAATCAAAATAATCTAGTCTTGGCTATTAGGTACAATCATTCCTGCAGCAGCTGTATCCTGTAATCAAAGGCAGTCATGCCAAGTGTGCAGTTTATGGTAATAGAAAAATTAGAGGAGAAAAAAAAGGACTATAATAGCTCCTCTCCACCCTGCAAGGCACAGTAGCAACAAACATCACTAAAAGTATTTTTGACAGATGCGTAGGCTCCAAGAATGTTCAGCTGTTGCCAAGAAAATATTTTATCACGACTTCAAATGCTTTTAAGAATCTATATAGGTGTGTATATTTTGCTCATGTAAACAAAGACTATTCTTTTGTTGTAATATCCTTCAAATTTCCTAGTTACAATGATTTGTGGTTCTCAATCATGATGTATGAATGAGTTCTTATTACTTAGCACAGTATATGACACATAGAAAACATTTTTAAAATGCTTTAAAATCACTTGTAATGATTTTTAATTATTAATTAATTTTTAAATAATTTTAAAATTATTGGTGATTGATTAATTGCAAGGAAATATTTGAAGCATCTCATAAACCTCTTTAAAGAAGCATTCACTACCACATGTGCAAAACTTTGTAGCAGCACTTTTTGTGGGTGACAAAGAATTAGAAATTGAGTGAATTCCCATCAGTTGGGATGCCAGAATAAGTTATGGTATGTGAATATAATGAAATATCATTGTTCTATAAGAAATAATGAGCAGGGTGATTTCAGAAAATCCTGGAAAGACTTATATGAACTGATTCTGAGTGAACCAGAAAAACATTATAGATAATAATAAGCAAGATTATGTGATAATCAACTATAATAGGCTTAGCTCTTCTCAACAATATAGGGATCCAATGCAATTCCAATAGATGAGATGGAAAATTCCATATGCATGCAGAGAGAGAACTCTGGAGCCTGAATGCAGATTGAAACATCACTTTTTTTTTTCCTTTTTGTTTGCTTTTTTTCCTCTTCTGGTTTTTGTTTCACAACATGACTAATATGGAAATCTGTTTAAAGTGGTTGTACATGATTAATGTAGCCTATATCAGATTGCTTACTTCTTGGAGAGGGAGAAGGTAAGGAAGGAGGGAGAAAAAAATTTTGGACTTCAAAATCTTACAAAAATGAATGTTGAATAAAGAAGATCCAACTCATTTCCAGTTGATCAATGATGGACAGAAACAACTACACCCAGAGAAGGAACACTGGGAAGTGAATGTAAATTGTTAGCACTACTGTCTATCTATCCAGGTTACTTATACCTTTGGAATCTAATACTTAATGTGCAACAAGAAAATGGGATTTACACACATATATTGTATCCAGGTTATATTGTAACACATGTAAAATGTATGGGATTGCCTGTCATTTAGGGGAGGGAGTAGAAGGAGGGAGGGGAAAATTTGGAAAAATGAATACAAGGGATAATGTTATAAAAAAAATTACTCATGCATATATACTGTCAAAAAAATTTATAATTATAAAATTTAAAAAATAAAACAAAAACAAAAAAAGAAAAACAATCTTAAAAACAACAACAACAAAAAATGAATGTTGAAAACTATCTTTACATGTAAGTGAAAAAAATACTATTGGTATTTTAAAAGAAAAGAAGCATGTCCCTAACAAGAAAAGTCTCACTTTCTCAAACTCTGAATGAAAGCTGAACTTTTATTCATTTTTCTGACATTATATTGGGAATATTCTGTAAAGGTTTCTTTTAATGTTATGAATAAATTAAAAGCAGAAAGTGTCTGTTTTTCTTCCTTAATCTTTCCCAGTTAAGGATGGCATCTTTCTCAGATCCCACAAAAACTTAAAAACATTTTTGATAAATCAATCAAATACATTTATTATGCGTTAGAAGTCAAAATTAGGAGTAACAAATATAAATAAAGGACAGTGAGATGAAAATTCATTCATGATGTCTGAAAAAAAAGTTCCTAATAATCAGAATTTTCTAAAAATAGAATGGATTGCCTTGTGAAATAATGAATTCCTTAATAGGTCTTCAAAAGCAATGTCTTGGAAGGTCTATAGATGAGAATGTTATGCAGTAGTAGAAAATTGGGAGGGAAGGCATTTGGATTGGAAAACATAGCTGCTGGGATCGCATCCAACTCTAAAATTCCATGATTCTGTAATAAAAATATTATTTATATTATATACATATCTATACATCTATGTCTATCTTGTTGAAACAATTTCCTTTAAAATATAGAAAGCTAGATTGCTATCTTTTAGTTTACTTTGAAATTGAGAAACAAAATTTCATTGTACTCAAGAAAAAAAAATGGAACATTCCTATTTAAGAGAATATATATTTAAGAGAATCTGCTTATGTCATAGTTTTCCAGGAATGTGAAGGAATGATAAAAGGTACTAATTTCTGCCTTTTATGACATGATATGTTCATTCTTGAAAAATGTTAGGATTATATGTAATGGGAACGATCCAAAAAAGAAAGTGAGTATCTACCAATTGTGGAATGTCTGGGGAAAATATTGCACATGAATGCAGTAGAATACTATGTAATAAAATAATAAAAAATAATGAATTCAAAGAAACATGGAGATATTTGTAAATTGATACAAAGCAGTGTCAAGGGCTGTTTTTGTGTCTTTTTATATTTCTAGTGCTTAACATGGTACCTGGTTCTTGATAAATGTTTATTGATTAATTGATTACATAAGAAAGGGAAAAATAAAAATATAACAAAGTAAATTTGAAATACCACTAAAAGGAAACTAATTATCCTGAAACACACACACACACACACACACACACACACACACACACAAATGAAAGTCTTGAGAACAGATAAACATTTTTTCTTTCTCATGACCAAGAGATAAAGAAATAATAGGATCCTGTATATATTGTCATATATTGGTACTCTATGATAAATTTGTGCTATTTGGGGAGGGCTCACAAGGGAAGGTTGAATTTTGAGAGAGTGAATGGCAGGGATTTTTTTCCAAACAGAAATGACTAGTTATTATCCCTTCCACATCCCAACTTTCCCCATCATAGTTTTGATATATCCCAGGTTGGCATTATAAATTAAATTAAATTAAATTTATATATATATATAAATATATATATAAATTTTTGAGGAGGGGGGAGATAAACTATAATACATACATACATATATATATATATATATATATATATATAAAACACTTTGCCAATCTGAAAATACTATAGATATGTCATGTATTATTATTATCATGTTAATGCTAATTACATTAATATAACTTAAATTTCTATAGTATTTTAAGAATTTTAAAGCATTTTCCTTATAACAGCCTGGTGAGGTAATTCGTATGGTTGTATCCATTTTTACATAAAAAGAACCTGAGCATGGTCACATACCTCCTAAGGATCACAATTAGAATTAAAACCATATCTCCTGATTAAAACTTCAGAACTCTTTTTCACACAATAAGAAAATCTCTAGGATAACTTTAAATTTTGAAAAAATCTAAATAAAGATGTCAATTGTATGAAGTCTTTATGAAAAAGTTTATGATGCAAAACGTCTCAAAGTCTAATAAACCTCCAAATAAATACTCCCAAAATTTATAGGGTTAAGCTTACCTTGCAAAAATAATTGGATTTTCACATTTTCAATGAATAAAACAAATATATATTCAGTTATAGCTGACATAGAAGAAATGGTGATTGTGTATCATTTTTATCTTGATGCAATCCAGAAAATGAATTTATTATCACTTCCCTTGAGATTTCTGCAATTCTAGGTTTTATTTCTGACTAAATAACTGATTTGCATACACACACACACACACAAACATACATACATACACATACACATACACACAAGGACCATTCACTAAAAACTGTTTTTTGAGGAGGGGGGAGATAAACCATATAAAAGAAGGGAGTTCACCACACATAGACAAAAATGCCTTAAAAGAAAAGTGACAACTCTTACCTCCACAATGAGTCAGTTCCAACAACTAATTAATCAACAAACACTTAAGTATTTTATATATGCCAGGTACTGTACCAGATACTGGAGATAACTGTAATGAAGCAAACAACCTCCATATTAAGGAACATGCATTCTAATGGGGAAATTATGTGTAATATATATATATATATATATATATATATATATACATGATAGATTACTAGAAAGATATTGAGAGTAATGATTATTAATAATCAAATAATATTACTATTAGATAATAAATTTGGGGAGATCCAGAGTTGAATTTATTAGGAAAAAAAGTGAGGGTGGTAATCATTGATCTTAGACAAAGTCAAACTTAAAAAAGATTCAATCAAAGAGAGAAAGCTACATTATATATCAGCTACATTAATATTGTCTTTAGTGTGTGTATATATATATATATATATTTATTTATATATAAATGTGTGTATGTATATATAAGTGTAGGTATATGTGTATATATATATATATATATATATATATATATATGCATGTGTATACACATGTATAAGTATATATGTTTGTGTGTATGTATACATAGATATATCCATGCTTAACATTGTAGCTTGCTTGAGGAAGATGGAGGGAGAAGGAAAAAAATACACTCTGTTCTCAGAAGTTGATGTTTGGTGCCTAAGCTGCAATTTTTTTCAAGGTGTTCTTTTTTTTTGTCATTATAACAGATTTTTTATTTTCAAATCACATGCAAAAAATAATTCATTCACTCTTGCAAAACTCTGTTCCAAATTTTTTTCTCCTTCCCTTCCTCTCACCCTTTCCCTGAATCAACAAGTAATCCAATATATGTTAAACATGTGCAATTCTTCTATACATATTTCTTCAATTATCATGCTCCACAAGAAAAAATAAGATCAAAAAGGAAAAAATGAGAAAAAGCAAGCAAACAACAACAAAAAGACAAAAATAATAAGTTGTGATCCACATTCAGTTCCCACAATCCTCTCTCTGGGTGCAGATGGCTCTCCCCATCACAAGTACATTGGAACTAGCCATCTCATTGTTGAAAAGAGCCATGTCCATCAGAATTGATCATTGCATAATTTTGTTGTTTCTATGTAAAATGTTCTCATAGTTCTAGTCACTTCATTTAGCACTTAGCACAGTGTATGGCACATAGTAAGTGCTTAATCAATGTTTAGCTATTTATAGCTATTATTATTATTATTGTAGCTTTTGAATATTAAAAAAATTCTGCTAACAAAGGAGTACATTTAACCATCCTTCTATTTAGCTATAACTTCCATCTTTATCCATTTCTTCATTTATAGCAAAATTGTCGATTAGTATATATGATTCAGTGTATTTTTCCAAGTGATTCCAATACATCCATTTGTTGGTCATCAGAAAAGGATATTACATTTAGAGTGTCATCAGTCATATCAAATTTTGTGGACAAAATAAAAATTGTGTGAACATCCTATTATGTTTGTCACTACAACATCACCATTAATTCAGGAGCAACAGGGGATCAGTTTTTTTTTTCCTATTTCATAAGTTATTATTGCTATTCAGTCATTTCAGTCATGTCTGATTCTTCATAACGCTATTTGGAGTTTTATTGGCAGAAATATTGGAAAATTTTGTCATTTCTTTCTCCAACTCATTTTACAAATGAGGCTACTGAGGCAAGCAGGTTTAGGTGATTTGTCCAGGATCACGCAGCTAGTAACTGTCTGAAGCCAGTTTAAACTCAGGAATCTTCCTTACTCAGGACCCAGCATTCTATCCACTCTGTCACTTCAAGGTGCTCCAGTTGCTTGTTTTTATTTTTTTCTAAATCAATAATATTTTATTTTTCCAATTATATGTAAAGATACTTTCAACATTTATTTTTCTAACATCTTGAGTTCCAATTTTTTTTCTTTCTCCTTCCTTTACTTCACCCTTCTCTAAAACAGCAACCTAACTAATAAGGAAATGTCTTATGCATGTACAATCATTTTAAACAATTTCCTTATTAGTCATGTTGTGAAGGAAAAATCAGAACAAAAGGGGAAAACCACAAGAAAGGAAATGCAAACAAAAAATTTTTAAGATGAAAATACTATGCTTTGACCCACAGTTCTCTCGCGTGGATTGGCATGGTGTTTTCCATCCCAAGTCTATTGGAATTGTCTTAGATCACTGTATTATCTTGCACTTACTGTGTACAGTGTTTGATTCTGTTCACTTCACTCAGCATCAATTCATATAAGTCTTGCCAGGCTTTTCTGAAATCAGCCTGCTCATCATTTCTTATAGAATAATAATATTCCTTACATTCATATACCATAACTTCTTCAGTCATTCCCCAATTGACAGGTAACCACTCAATTTCCAATTCCAAGGCCCCGAGTTAATGAGTGTCATAATGGGAATCTGACCTCAGAGTCTCTAAATACTCTCCATTGCCAAACCATTCCTGGGTACCGTGATCAGAAAAAGGTTGTACCACTTACTGGATGATAGGTCTGACTATATATATAGCTATATATATCTGACTAGATAGGTGTATATATGTATATATATATATATAATGTAGCTATTCCTATATTCTCAAAATAATTTTAAAAGAAAATAATCCAGTAGTTCTACTTGTTTTCTTGTAAATGAGAAATTTATCACATCACTACCACATTGGGTGGCAGAAGTAGTAACTAAATAGGGAGTCAGGAGATAAGAAACTTTGTTCTAGCTTTTACACTAACCAATTGTATACCATTAGACATTTCACAATATCTCAGGTTCTTTATAAAATCATGTCTTATTCTAAATCTAAAGTTTCTCCAAGGTCTTTTCTTCCTTGGACAATTTATATTTCTATAAAAATCAGCAGGTGGCAGTCAAGTTGTATAATTAACTACAGAACTTCTGCATGGAATGCATAATATTAAGATATCATAGTCTAGAAACTAAAGAATGCCAACTACAATAATATCAAATGAAAATTTTGAAATTACCTTGGAAGAATACCCGAGGGAGTCATTTTTATGTAGTCGTTACTATATACTGACCAATGATTTAAACAAACAAATAAGAACAGAAAAATTTTTAGAAAATCTGCCCAATTTTTGGTTGCAGTTCCTCTCTGATACTCTCTGTGGAACCTTGCCAAATCAATTAACATTTCAGCACCCTATGAACTTTCAAATGCTTCAAGATGCAGAGAAAGTATTGACCTTTTTTGCTGGAGAGAATTTCTATATCCTATGATACATTTTGCTATACCAATGAAATCATTAAATATCTTAACATCAAAAGGTATAATTCTTAAATAATCCAACTGCAAACTGACAAGTTGATTCTTCCCAATCTAATCTAAAAAATTAGACAGGCTTTATTTCACTTTTGTGAGTGATATTCTAAAGGTCAATTTCAAAACTTTATCCTTTAGCAAAGAAGGAATAAAAATCACTAAATATGCTATTTCAGCTCAGTTTTCACCTTCAGAGTTTAATAGAGTGCTATTTACTTTGGATATCTCTGTGAGATTTTAGCAATCCAGAAAGTGTTCCTGAAGGAAGTTTCATATATTTTAAATTTTATTTTTGATAAAATTTCTGGTGTTCTACACGGAACTAATACTACAACAACTATTGATTGAATCCTTTAAAGTCAAATGTTACACCCCCTTTTAAAAATCTGTTAGATGCAAATAAAATATTACTTCCTTTTATCACTCTCCTACCCAATTTGATCTCTATGTATCAAACAGGAATCTGTGGAAAGGAGATAAAAAACAAGGCAATTCTTTTACAATGTGGTTATTGAAAATCATGTACCTATTCAAACATTATAGAAAACCACTCAAGTTTGAGACCACAGAATAAGACACATACACCATGACTTTAATATAATTTTTTGAAACAAGATAATACCTGTTTTTTCCTGCTTAATTTAAATTAATTTATTTCCTGCTTATAAATTTAAACCAATTCATTTCCTTGCATATACAATCAAGTAAATTAATAATATTTTAACATTACATATGTATATTATTCATTTTAAGTAAAATGCTTTATAGAAGTATACTCTGAATCAGATATTTTTGGAAACAATTGAAGGTACCACAGTATAAAGAAATAAATCATATGTATTATGTAATTAGGCACTTTGCTGTGTCAATTCAGTGCACAGTGGCATAGGGCTGTGTAACCATTTGTATAATTTAAATGTATACTTATAAACTAATATGCAATAATTATCACTGAACAATAGTTTTTGTTTATTTTTAAATGCCAGTTTATGTGCAATGTGTACTTCCATAGAAGTGTAGTGCAGAATTGAGCCACCAGATGGCAGTACTTTCATGCTTCCAACCAAAGGGTTTCATCAGTGTTTGTGTGTTAACTTTTTCAGTTTTCAGCATTTTCACAGATCACCAGAGGGCATACAGCCTACTAGGGTTTAGGTTACTCCTTTTCCCACCATCTTGAGTTTATATCTCTATTTGATGACTCTAGTTCAATACCAATCTATAAGTATAGAACCAAAATAAGGAATATTACTCTACAATATTAAAATTATCAAACTCATGGCTTTCACAGTCATTCTAACCCCATTACATATTTGGCAAAACTTCTATCAATCAATCTCCTTCACGAGACTTAGATAAATGACTTTTTATTGGCCATATGATTTGTTAAATAGCAAAATAACTGTAATTGAACTTTCACATAGCAAAATAATAATGACAAAACCAGTTCACCTGATCATTTCTCTTTTTAAAATCTCTCAGATAGAGAACATTAAAGAAATTTTTGGAACCTGCCAATTAGCTTTACTATTATAGAAAATGTTAAGGGATGGGCTCAGAAGAGGGTTGGAATTCGCTTCTTGACCTGATCTCATTAATAGGTTTTCAAGGTAGTTGCTCATGTAATCTCTCCCAGAGCTCATCCCTCACTACTTTCTCACCACATCTATCCTGCTGTTTACATACTTTTCATGGATTAGTAATCAATAAGCATTTATCTAGTACCTTTTATGTATTTGTAATTTTTATTCATTTATTTATAGAGAACTTATATATTTAAATAAGTACATTTATTGAGTGCCAGACCCTGTGTAAAGTACTAGGGATGCAAATTTGAAAAAATAAAAAAAGAAGAAGAAAAAAGACAGACCCTGCTTTCAAAGAGTTATAATCTAATAGGAGAAGATGGTACACAAGAGAAAAATGAAAAGAGAGAAGTTGAACTTGAACCAGAGGCAAGTGAAGAATTCTTTGTAAAGAATTACAAAATGAGTACAGCTGTCTGGGAAATGAGATATACTTCCTGTGTTTCCTCCTTAAATGAGGGTTGAGAAGTTTATAACTATACCCCATTAAATGAGATAATATTTGTAAAAGTTCTTTGAACATTACCTGGCACAAGTAGTTTGTTCCATCTTCTCCACATTTTAATCATAGTGGCAGAAAGTACTGTTGAGGTATGAGTACCAGGACTTATTGTATCTTGGAGGATGATAAACTCCATATTTTTACCTTTGATAGCTTAGTTCACCAGCGTCTAGTCAAACTTATCTTTCACATACCCCACTTAAACTGTAGTTGCAGTCATAGGCACAACAAGCAAAAGGCAAATGATAGAAAGCATCTAGACAGCTGCCTGTCTTGACACTAGCAAGGAAAGAATGAACTAGGGATCTGGTAGGACAAAAAGATGTTAGAAACATACTCCCACATATATCTTCTATCCCTTTCATTGTCTTGCAGATACAAATTTCCTCAGTCAACATTATGGACACCTGTTACAAGCACTAATAATATGAATCCAAAGTTTTAAAAATTGTGCCTTACTAAAATTAAGCCATTTTCATATTTCTTCTCTAATGCTGTTATGTACTCTGACAGGTGATAATGAGATTTCAGTTAATTTTTTAGTGGGAGGACTAGAAACCTAAACCAAATCGCAAGGATAAGCCTGCATAGAAGCAAAAGTAGCATAGAAGAAAGTTAATTTTTTAGACCAAGGTACCTTTTGTCTTTGGGAAGTTGAGGTTGGCATATGAGTTTCAGAAACCATGAAAAAGACAGAGAAGGTGAAGAACAAAAAAAAGCTGTTAAACGAATATCATTTCCAAAGCAAAGCAGACGTGATGTTTCTACTTAGTCATGTCCCCTAAACAGCATACTTTGCTCCCTCTGTACTACATAAAATTACATCTCCTATCCTTGATTCTTCTGGAGAGTAAGACAAACTAATTCCAATGTTTCCAACAGAGAAAAACTAATTAGCATTTCCAAAGAATTACCAATGTCAATAAAACATTGTGAAAACAAACAAGAATAAATTCCACAGAATTCAGACAATGAAACTTCATACTTAATATTGTGACAATGTCATGTTTTTTTCAGAAGTACATTTCTTATATTGCTAAGTTCCATAAGTTTCCACAACTATGCACTCATGGATCACAAATGCTTAATAGTTTCCCCTCTATTAAGGGCATCTATTATTTCAATAAATAGAACACTGGGTATCAGAAAGACCTAAGTTTAAATACTTTCTCAGACATCTATGTGCTAGTGACCCTAGGCAAGATGCTTAACCTCAGTTTGCCTCAATTTATTCATCTATAAATTGGGGGTAATAATTTTTTGAAGGTATAGTGAGGATAAAATAAGAAATTTTAAAATGTTTTGCAAATCTTAAGGTTCCATATAATGTTATCATCATTATCATTATGTGTTTATTATTTATTATTGTTATAATTATTATACTAGGCCCAAAGAGAACAAAATTTTTAGTAAGCACTAAGCAGCTTCTTCAGAGATTCAGTCCATATGCCTTAATTAATTACTTATTTCAATACAAACATTGGGCTAAGCATTTGAAACTCAAAGAGAAGTAACATAGTTCCTTTCCTTGAGAAGTTCATGTTCTAATGGAGGAGCTCACATTCTAAGAATTCTAGTGCACAATCTTGGAAAAAGAGTTGTTGATCATTACTTAAGAAACCTATTTAAATAAAGAACTATAGTAGTTTGTTCCTTTTAAGAAGAGTATTCATTACTTGAAATAGGAAAAGTTTATGAGAATTTCTCTGGTTTGGGTAGGATGATATAATGGAAAGAAACATTAAATTTCAAGTCAAACTATATGGATTTGTATCATAGCTGTGAACTTTTCTTGGCTCATCAAAGTGCCTGGCACATAGTAGGCACTTAATAAATAGCTATTGATTAATGGTGATTTATATAACTTGTAAATTGTGTTTGGTGAAATGTATATTTTTCTACTAAATTTTTCACCAATTTCAACTAAGGAAGATTTTCAATGTATCCATAGTTAATCAGATTCATTCAAAAGGCCTTTGAACCTCCATTTGTGCATAAGAAAAATGCTTATGAGATATATCTTTTCTGTCCTCAAGGTAAAAGAATTTTCTAAATATTCTCTTAAGAATCTATGTTCAAAGCAATATTTTTTTTCTTTCTTTCTTTCTTCTTCTTCTTCTTCTCCTTTTTTTTTTTTTTTTTTTAACAAAGAGCTAGTCCATATCAGATTCCTGTCTAAGGACTAAAATAATCAGTCATGAACTGAATAGTGACAGATAAAAGTAAATTGACCTTTGACTGCCTGCTATGAATAAGTAAAAATTATGATACATTCTAAAATATTGATTACAATTTTCCAGCTAAATTATCTCAGTGTTCAGCGTTTATTAAAATATCATATCACAAGGCTACTAAAACTCTGAAAATGGTGAAAACTGTGCAACAGTAAAAAGAAATATATTCATGTGTATATGAGAGAGAGAGAGAGAGAGAGAGAGTGTGTGTGTGTGTGTGTGTGTGTGTGTGTGTGTGTGTGTGCATGTACAGATATCAATCTATTATCCACAGGGCAGATTTATTTATTTTAAATATACTAAAGAAACATTGATATTTTAAAATACATTTATTCTAGTCATTAAATAGGGGGAAAGTACAATCTACACTAGGTGTCAATCAAATAATTAAATAATCCTCTTGTGGTACTTTCTCCCATTTCTACTTCAAATTTGACATAAAATGTGAAAAAAGAATCCACTTAAACTAAATGGTAATCAGCAATCTACTTTAGCCACTTCTATATTAGTGGTTTTTTCTTTGATGAGAGAGCTTGATAGTAATATTAGCTGCCAATTTAAATTACTCAGTTGTGTTTCAATATCAGCTACCAGAGCAGCATCAATTCTACAGCTCAACATTCTGTCACTGAACCATCTGTCTTTGTATTCAATAATTTTTAATCAGTATTTTCTTCACTATAGTATTATTCTATTCAAAATGAGCAGCCAGAATAATGTTCTTTATACAGAAAATGAATGAATTATTCAACACTTACAGTTTATATATTATAGTTCATGGAAGTCTGGACTTAGACTTGGGAGACATGAGCTTTAATTCTAGCCCTGCTATTTACATTACTTGAGCTTCATCTTCCTTTTTTGTAAAATAGGAATAAAAATGTTTGTCACAACTACTTCTTCACTGAATAATTTTGTAGAATAAATTAAGTCATATGTATTAAAGTGCTATGCCAACATCAATTGTAATTATTATTATTGCATGTGATCAATTTCATAAAAATAGTTAGATTTTGGTTGCTGTTTTAGCAAAGACAATAGCTAACTGTCTAATCTTGAGATTTAAGCTCTTCAGTATATTACATTTTTAAAACAAAAGAAAATGCTAACATCATACATGTTTGACTAGATGTTAAGAGTCTTAATGAAATAAGGTAGATAAAAACTTCTGTGAAAACTGAAAAGCTATTTATCAGAAAATTTTATATAAATATCAGAAAATAATATGTTTGCCTAGTCATTTAGATTTGAGATTAGAACGACATGAGATGTCTATTTAATAGTTAACAAAAGGAGGCTAATTTAGCAATTATATGGAAAAGATCCCCAGTAAAGTTATAGCACTGGTAAAAATCAATATGATATATATATATATACATATATATATATATATATATATATATATAAATGTATCAGGTTAGAGGGTAGCATGACTTAAGCAGGCTGACTCCTTATAGGTCCCTTTCTTTCATACTCTTAGGTGACTAGGAAGCCTCTTCAACCCATAGACCCCCAGACCAATCAAGTGTTAGGAAGTCTTTTCTCACCTTTTAAAGATAACTAGTCTATATTAATGATAGAAAACTTAATAAATATTGCTTCTAATATAGGCTCTTTGGGTACCAAAATTGGGTGAGGGTATCTCACTTCTGAGATATAATGCTTATCTTTTCTCTTCAAGACCTATGTTTCAGAGTTCATTACTGTTAATCAAGAAGTTAAAGGTGGGACTGGTTAAATTCATGCTTTGCCTCAAAAGATGTAAATTTTTAACCTCTGCTACATGATTTTGAAGATGTGACAGGCAAGTCAAAAGGTATTACAAAATCATATATGACTATATATGTGCATATGAATGTATACATTCTAATAAATGTGAAAGCAAGTATACTGTATGTATATGTAATTGCTAATATAAACATCTCTATTTTTACTGAAATACCAATCTATTAAAAAAATTGATTAAATACTAAAGCACTTGAAGGAATCAGGCCAGTAAGTGGTTAACTTAGGAATTGAGCGAACCACACTGACTCCATCTTGTGATTCATTTCTGAAACTAGCTTAGTTTCTATTCAGGTATGGATCTGGTACAGTCCTTTCTTGTGAGAAAAGTTTTTTTCAATTATGAAAATTGGGAGAAAACCTTATTATATTGTTTGAACATAGTCATGCATGGCTGGGAGGCTGGACCACTTGCAGTGTTGTTTAGAGATCCTTAATGAAGGGCCTTGGTTATTGACCAGAAATCTAATCATATCCAAAGATTAATGCTAGGAGCTTTTTCACAATTACAACACATTTCACAGTACATTTCAGACATGTCATCTCAAAATTGGCCCTGTACTGATCAATCAGTTATTGTTTCTGTATTCCTTTGATTGTTTATCGATTGGGGAGTGGGATACCTCCTTTTTTGATTCAGGAAATTGCATCAATCCACTCTCACCCTTCTAACTTGGACCTAATCTTAGATTAGAAATCAGATTGTCTGTGTTGTATTGTCTCATTTTAAAAATTGGTCATATTTGATCAATTTTTTAATTGTATAAAAGTCTGCCTCCTCTTGTATTCAGGATCCAGTTCTAAGCTGAGGTCAGGTCCCCCTATAGGCAATTAGAATGTATTGCTTCATGCTTATGCTTAGAAGATCAGACTTTTTTTTTTTTTTTTTCCCCTCAGTCATTTCATCCTCTACACTATTATGTTCCAGGTATTATGTTATGCACTGGGATATAAAAGAGACAAAAAAGGTCCCTGGACATCTAGGGAGGAAAACAACATACAAATAAATATTTACAAAGCTAGATATATACAGAATAAATAGGAAATAATTGGCAAAGGGAAGGCATTGGATTTAAGAGAGGTTAAGAAAGGCTTCTGTAGTAGGTGAATTTTAGTTGTTTCTTAGAGTAAGACAGGAATTTCAGGACTCACAGTAACAGCACCTCATGTGGCTATAATTTATGCCTTCTCTCTCTTTAATCATATAAAGATCAATATATCATATTCCATATGTACAAAAAGGCATACTTTTATTATCACATTCTATAAGTTTTCCTGAAACCAAAGTCAAGTTCAATGTTTCATAAGGGGAAGAAGTATTAATCAAAGCCATTGTCAACTCCTCATTCCTTCACCAAATCTTGACAATTCTACCTCAACGATGTTTCTTGCATCAGTCCCTTTTTTTCCTACTACATAGCCAATAGCCCGTGTCAAGTTCTAATTATCTGCTGCTTGGACTAGTCCAATAGCTTCCTAATTGGTCTCACTGCCTAAAATCTCTCCCCTCTCCAATCCATTCTCCACTTAAATAACAAAGGGATATTCCTAAAGTATACATCTGAACATGTCATTATCCTATTTTATAAAATGTAGTGACTCCTTATTACCTCTAAAATAGAATATAAATACCTCTTTTTGGAGAGCTTCATCTGGCTGCTTCATACTAGTTTTCAAACCATATTACTTATTACTCTCCTTCATATGCTTCTAAGTCTAGCTCAAATGAACTTCATGATATTCTTCACACATGTTACTCCATCTCCCATTTCTATGCCTTTTATATTTTATCCCCTATTTCTGGAATGCACTTCCTCCTTATCTCCACCTAAAAAAATCCTTTTTCCTTCAAAGTTCATCTCAAGCACCTTTTTTCTTTCCCTTTTTTAATCCCCCTTAGCTACTCATGCCCCCTACCTAAATATATGCAACATTTCACACTCATGGGCTTTTTGCAAAGGAGTGGAATGGGATTATTTTCTTTTAGAACTATGTTTATTCTTTGTAATTTTGCCAACATTCATGTGGGATTGTTTTATAGTGGTGATTATTCTTTCTCTTTTCATTGTCACTGTGTATATTATTTTCTCGATTCTATTTTACAACACATCATTTCATGTAAGTTTTCTGATGCGTCTCTGTATTAGTCATATTCTTAGTTCCTCACAGCACAATAATTTTATATTATATTCCTATTCCATAATTTGTTTAGTCATTCCCCAATTGATGGACACCTAATGTGCTTCCATTTCTTTGCTGTTATAAAAAATTGGTCTGTGAATGCTTTTTTTATGTATATGGGAGAATTCTTCTTATGGATGACCAGTAGAGGAATCATTAGGTCTAAGAATATAGACATGGCTTAACTTTAAATTGTTTTCTAAAAACTGTGTTGATACATAGTTCCTCTAACAATGTACAATGTATGTACAATGTACAATGAATGACAATAATGAAACATCATGCCAAAATGTGTGGGATGCAACCAAAGAGATAAGGGGAAATTTTATATCCCTAGAGGCTTACTTGCATAAAATAAAGAAAGATAAAATCAATGAATTAGGATTTCAACTAAAAAAGCTAGAAAAAAGAGCAAATTAACCCCCCCAATCAAACACTAAACTTGAAATTCTAAAAATAAAAGGAGAGATCAATAAATTTGAAAGTAAAAAAACCTATAGAATTAATAAATAAAACTGAATTGGTTTTATGAAAAAAATTACAAAATAAATGAACCCTTGGTAAATTTGATTAGAAAAAGGAAAGAGGAAAATCAAATTGATAGTCTTAAGAATAAAAAGGGAGAAATTTCCACTAATGAAAAGGAAATTAGAACAATAATTAGGAATTTTTTTGCCCAACTTTTTGCTAATAAATTTGATAACTTAAATGAAATGGATGAACACCTTCAAAAATATTGCTTGCCCAGATTAACAGAGGAAGGAGTAAATTTGTTAAATTGTCCTATTTTAGAAAAAAGAAATAGAACAAGTTATTAGTCAACTCCCTAAAAAAAAAAAAAAAAAAATTCCCAGGACCAGATGGATTTACATTCGAATTCTACCAAACATTTAAAGAACACTTAACTCAGTACCTCTCCAATACTGATTATTTTCATCTTGTATAATCTTGGCCAATTTTAAGAATATGAGGTTTGACCTCAAGATAGTTAGGATTTGCATTTCTCTTATAAGTAAAGATTTGGAGTATTCTTTAATGTAGTTGTTAATGGTTTACAATTCTGAGAATTTTGTTTCCATCTTTTGAATACTTATTTATTGGGAAATTCCCCCATTCATTCAAAGAAGATTTAATAACACTCCTTAACACTCCTTTCCCCTCCCATGGAATGCAAAAATATCTTTTATATTCTTTCAACTTTTTAAGTGAAAAAAGACCAGTTTGAATTTGATGCATAAGTAGATGGAACTAGGAGATTTAAACACACACACACACACACACACACACACACACACACACACATACACACACTCAAATCATGCTGTCTGCATGTCATTCATTGCAAAATTTCACAATTTCTAGATGTCATTTTGTTGATACCTATTGTGACCAACTTCCACACCCAATTTGTCACTATTCCTATTAGTAATATTTAGTCATAAGATGTTAGTAAGAAGGTTTTTCTGCCTTTTCTCAGAATAAGATGCTAACCTTCTCAGCTGTCTTTGATCAGTAATTAGCAAATTCATTTGAAAACCCAACAACAAACAGAAGATTCCATCAGATGTTTCAAAGAAACTTCTCATTTCTGCTTACCTATTTACTCTTCCTATTGATTAGACTTCAGATAACTAATACTATCCCGCATCATAGTAGACACTTAACAAATGCTTGTTGATTGATTACTACTTCTGTTATGCAATGTTTTCTACCCCACTAGGAAAATCAATTTTGCACTTACTAATGAGGACACATCCAGGAAATGTATCAAAGTATTTGAAAAATGCCCCAAAGATGTTATTCCTTACTTTCCATGACTTTGGTTATTGAAAAATCATTTAGTTCCTCACTTATTATTTTTAGCTTAGATTAAGGTTACTTTTATTATAACTAAGGGAAAAATCAAGAATTGTCATATTTCATATGCCATCATGTGGACAGAGAATTATGGGACTTTGGTTTTAACCTTGGCTGTTTATCTAACTAGATGTGGAAGCTAAGGAAATGGATTTAACTTCTTTACAACAAAATCTTCCATCTTCTGAATTCTATGAGACATTCCTTTCCCCCGGCCAGTGTGCTATTCTAAATCTTTGTCACATAAATATGCTCAGAATTTCAGAAGCAATCACTAGCATTAGGGCAGAACTTCTGGCCTGTGGCTTAAACAATAAAGCATTTCCCCTCAACAATGCTTAAGGTCTATATGAATTTATTTTGTGTTTAAACATCAGAGACAAACTGCAATGAAAAGAGGAAAAAACTGCTGGAAGATCATAAAACTGCAATAACCCATCTGTAATAAACCTTATTTTTTTTTTTTGCAAGCAGAGCTATCTGCATAGATTGTGCTATATAGCTCAGGTTGCAGATAAACAAAGGTGAATATTTTTAATAAATTATTTTGTATTAACTTGATATATATTTTATTCAAAATTCTTTTAAAGACTAAACAGAAGGGCAAAAAATACTGTTCAGTAGTCCTCTGGTCAAGAAAGGCATAAAACAGGGAGATTTATAGTACATAGACCAAAACTAAATCCAGCAAAGAATTAAGATCCAAGAAAGATTCACTGTGGAAAGTGGAGTCCTGTTTGCAAATGACATTGTGCAGAGTGCCTCAAATCCCAAAAATAGCAGAGCCTCCTGGAAAAGATTAATAATTACTCAAAGTAGTTTGATCTATTTCTTTAAAAAGGAAAGACTAAGTAGATGAATGGTATTTGTTGACAGGATTTCAACATTCAT
The DNA here is from genome assembly GCF_048593235.1 of Sminthopsis crassicaudata. NCBI lineage: Eukaryota > Metazoa > Chordata > Mammalia > Dasyuromorphia > Dasyuridae > Sminthopsis > Sminthopsis crassicaudata. Next base: position 236,798,215 of record NC_133619.1, read on the forward strand.
TTGAATGGATAACTTATAGAACTTTTCTAAAGTATTTAAATAGGAAACAGATAGTAAAGGTGTTCTGCAAGTTGGGCCTAATGTTGCAAGATGGAAAGCAATAGGCTGGATTACTTTCAGAAAACTAAATTTTCTTTACTTACCCATATCCTACTTATGGTAAGTTTAGGCAAGTTACGACATATAACCAATGAGGAACTTCAAAGATGAAAATAAGTTTTTTTTTTTGTTTTGTTTTGTTTTTGTTTGTTTGTTTGTTTGTTTTTTAAGTCACCAAGGAATATAATAATAAAAGAAAATGGAGTAGTAATTTGACAAAAATGAAAGATACCAGATTGAGAGCCAGAGTGTTCCATTATATTCCCTATGTGTCAGAAATGATAAAGGTAGATAGCTGTTGAATATGTTGAATATTGCTTTGATAGCAAACTTAAGGGAAGCTGTGAGCAATAATTGCACATGTGGGCATAAGTTTTTTATTTACTTTTTTGTAGAGAATTCCAACTTCAGAACTTTTTGACTGTTACATCTACTTTGTTTTTCAGTTGTATCCCCTGGCAAGTTCCTTTAAGGGAAAAGACTGCTTCATATTTATCTATGTATTGCCAATATCCAGTATAGTAGAAATCTAATGTATACTTGTGGAATGGAATTAGATCTCACAATTACTGAGGCTTTGATTGACTTCCAAATAATTAAAAAGAAACCTCCTTATACACAAACATAACCACTAGAAGAGTTAGAAAAATTGTTCAAAATAAAACTCAAAATGTTAATCATAAAGATTATTCATGACTTTTTAATCCTCTAAAGGCATTAACTTACCTTGGTCAGTTTAGTTTATTATCAGAATCATGTTGCTTCATGCTATTAATTTCAGAAGAATTTACAACCATTTCCTTGAAGTTTTTCATAGAAAAATCAGAAACAACAGCATAATAGAAACTTGTAAATATTTAAGAAAAAATTAGTCCTAAAAGCCTAAGAAAACAGTAAGGTTCAACTCATATACTGCTTTTAACTAAAATATTATCTTTATTTTCTTTCTTTGAGGATTCTATTAATTCAAATTACCAATATAACATTCTTATAAAGTCTTTATCCCATCTCCTAATAGCATTTAGTTAGTATAAACAATGCTTTTTGAAGCATTGAGTCATTTTTAGATATCTTTTTTCCTTACATTTTCTCATGTATAAATAAAGAGGCATTTCAGTATTCAAACTCCCAAGTCTGTTAATGTTCTTCTTCTCTATATCTCAGATGGTACTGACCAGATTTGGAGGAATTTATGGAACCAAGAAACCTGAGTGGACTAAAAATTTGTTATTTAATATCAGTGAAATGACCACTAATAATACAATCTCTTTACTTCTCTCTAATTGATTATCTAACCCAATCTAGCAGGTTAGATCTTCCAGAGCTCTTTTCTCCTCAAGCTTCTATTGTTTCCTTCCTTTGTTCTCTAAGCTGGGGACTTTGATTAATACTCACAAAATAGACCCTGTGAGCTCTCTCCTCTTCTGTTGTTATTGCAAAAACCCTTGACCTCCATTCTCATTCTTTCATCTTTTTATTCCAGACTCCAATGGGACTTCACTCAATCTATTCCTTCAACAATATGTATCTTTAATTCCATTCCTTCTCCCATAATTTTTTTTCTCTGTTCTTTTCAATCTCTTTGTATCTACCGATTTCTTCCATGCTCCATGTGAGGAGGGGAACCTCTAGAACTCTAATACCCCTTATTATCTATAATTTTATTTACATTTTTATATTAACTTTTATCCTGTATCTTTTCCTTTCCCATCTTCTCATCAGTCAAACCCTAAGCAAAAGGAGAAGGGGAACTATTTATATCCATTGGGGAAAAAATTACATCATTCTCTTCTGATGTTGAGAGAGTACAGTAGAGAACTCTCTCAACTTGATATCTTCCATTCTTACCAAATTACCACCCCCAGTTTCTCTTCCTAACATATTATTAGATGATTATTAAAGTCCTTTTCCACTATATTCTTCTTAATTATTAGGTGGCACCCATAATATTCTGGATATTTTCAAGAGTATCACATAAATGGTCCAGCAGCAGAAATTACATAGGGAAAATTACATAGAAATGTGGTCCTTAGAGAAATAGATGACCTTTTATCCTTTTTTCTTGCCTCTCTTGAGTAGCCAAAAGAATCTGAAATCTAAGAGATATGGATTATTTGGATTTATGATTCTCCAAGTCCCCACTTTTGTCAAATGTTGCTTCTTCTTTGACTTTAATATTTTTCACTGAGACCCAATGATGTGATTATGAAACAAAATAAGTTTACTTCACATAGTGATGATTGGTAACATATGGAGTCTTCATACAGAACTTCAGCCTTATCAGATAAGCAATAAAAATAATAAAATTATGCATAATAACAATGAAACTACACATAACAAAACACCACTCATTTACATATCAAATCCAGAAAGTTTCTAGACAGCATATCCACTGACCAGAACCTTGTAGTTATACCCAAAGCACAGTTCACCCTGATTTACTATATCTCCACTGCAATGTCTCCTGTAAGTAGTGTGGTGCAACCAATAGAACATAATTTTGTAATTTAGACATGACCTATAAATCTAGTAGGGCAAGTCTTTAAGTGAAACCTCAGGAACTAGGAACCCAAGGTCTGTCATAGAATGTATTGGGGACTCCGAGTCCAATGAAAACTGGGTCTTCTGAAGCCCACTATTTTTTGGTCACTAACAAGAAAACCTCTGTTTCTCAAATAAAAAGAATAGATTCAGTAACAAGGCCTAAGAAGGAGAGCCTGCTGGTCAGTCCGTTTTGGTGAACAGCTAATCATTCTGACCTTTCAGACATTCAGTCTATATTTTCTCTTTACTGCTGCCACATCACATCACTTTCTATTTCATCCTAATTCTCTATGCAGGGCATGGCAGATTGAGCAGGAGAGTTAATATAATTCTATTCTATATTATTGCTGTTCATTTTTAAATCCTTTCAATAGTTTCTTCCAGCACCCATATCAATTTTATATTTTTGTAAGCTCTCTTTACCCTGCTTCCTACCTAGCTTCTAGATTGTTTGATTTCTTTTTTCATTTTACATAGGTCTTATACTTAGATCCCTTTGTCTAATAGCAATAAACCTTTAATGGATAAGAAAAGTCAGAAATGAAGACAGAAAAAATAGTATTACATAGACAAAATTCAAGAATTCATATCTCTGAATTCTATCATCAAATCTACCACATAGCACTGCTGTTACAGGGGGCGATAGGTTTCTAGAGAAGACTGGATGAAAAATACATCACTGTTGAAATAATTTGTGTAGAACCTAGGGACTACACGAAGCCATTCATGGGCAGATAGTTCACAGTTCTTAGAGATACAAGTAGAGAAGGAAATGGCAAAGCACTCCAGCATCTTTGCCAAGAAAACCCCAAATAGTGTCACAAAGAGTAGAATGAAAACAACTGAGCAATAACAAGAGAAGCAAAAACCAGTTGTAAAGTTATATCAGATTGTAGATCTAGAGCTGGAAGGGAACTTGAGGGTGATAGAGCCCATTCCTATGATTTCACAATTAAGGAGACCGAGGCATATAGAGGTTAAAATGACTTGCCTAAAGTTGTACATATATACATATCAGAGGGAGGATTGGAACTCAAGTCTTTGGACTCCAGAGACTCTTTCTACTTTACTATCCTAACTCTATCTCAATATGCCTCAGGGATTTGTGAAAAAAAAATAGAGAAAAGAAACCAATGCTTAGGAATATATTGAGGTAGCTCAAATGACATTTTAAAAATAACTATTTTAAGTCCATTCTTGTTCAGCCATAACTTTTTTTCTCTCACCTGATGAGGATAGAGGAGAGTTGACAAGTATGATTTCTATGTGTCTCCTCTCCATGGTTATTTTAAAATATGCCAGTCACTCTGCCTTTGGAATCAGAATTATTTTCTTTAACCTGACAATTTACATTATTCTCAATGAAACTATACCAATAATCACTAGAATATTGATACTTTTGTGCAGTGTGATTTCCTCAAACTTCCTAAATGAAGCAAAAAATCTTTTGCTCTTCATCTCAATGCTCAATTCCCAATTATTTCAAAAATACTTAAAAAAACAACTAAGTTACAGAATATTTTGTTGTTCCGATGTGTCCAATTCTTCATGACCCCATTTGGGGTTTTCTTGGCAAAGAAACTAGAGTGAATTGCCATTTTCTTTTCCAGCTCATTCTACAGTTGAGTAAACTGAGTTAAACAGGGTTAAGTAACCTGTACAAGGTTACACAGCTAATAAGTTTCAGATTTTAACTCAGGAAGAGTTTTTCTGACTCTAGGCTCAGCATCTAACTGCCCCACACTATGGAATAAACAAGCACAATATACCAGCCCTTCAGAGTCCATTCTACTGTGGAACACAAACTCATGCACAAGAAAAATGAGTAAACATTTCAATATTATCATTTATTGTCAAGAGAATGGTCCCTTTTTGCCTTGATAAATCACGGAATGTAGAATTTAAATGTCTATCCAGAAGACCAATGATGACCATGTCCTAGTTCTAGCTTTGATATTCATGATTTATTTTCTTTATTTCTCCAGGAGCTTACCAGAGGCTCTTCTCTCATCTAAAATAACTACAGACAGTAAATAAGCCAACTGAACAGATGGGCCTTTTCCTGTACCTTCAAGACAACAGAAATTGTTCTCCAAATCTGGAGGGGGGAAGGATAAAGAATTATGATTCCAATAGAGGAAATATACTACCTCCAGCCTTTGTGCTTACAAATTTAATTTGTCTTCTATCTACCCTAGACGGTTTGGTTAACGATAATTGCCTAAAGCAATATTTTTGTCATATTATTCCCCAGCTCAAAATTTCTCAGTACATTATCATTATGTACAGACCAGAAATTTTGACTTCTAAGACTGGCATTTTTAATTGTTCAACTGCATCTGACTCTTGATAACCTCATGTGTCGTTTTTCTTGGCAAAGATACTGGAGTAGTTTACCATTTCTTTCTTCAGCTCATTTTATAGACAAAGAAACTGAAATTAAAAGGGTTACGTGATTTGCCCAGGATCACATAGGTAGTAAGTTTCTGAAACAGATTTAAAGTCAGGAATATGAGTCTTCCTGACTTCTAGTCCATCCCTCTTTCCACTTCATCACTTAGCTGCCTTAGGATTTAACCTGGCATGTAGTACTCTTTATAACCTGTTTCTAATATACCTTTCCAACCTTACCTCCAAATATTTTTCTATATGAATCTCTTGCATGAGTCAAACTCATTTATTCACTATAGCCCAGTGTGCCTTATCTGTCCTATCTCCAGGTCTTCCTTCACACAGTTTCCTCCTATCTGGAAAGCCTCCTTACCAACTTTCAGACATCCTTCAAAATTCAGGTAAAAATAGGAGCTTCTGGTGATATAATGGAAACATTTGTTCCCTTCTGTACCACACATCTGATACATAATATACTATTCCAAATTGTCATGGAGATGTTGAAATGAGGGGAGGCAATATGAGTTGATAAAATCTGGCCTCATAGTAAAAAAGATCAGGGTTCAAGTTCAGCTTTTAATACATATACTCTAAGACCCTAAATAAGTCATTCAATTGCTCAGTAGGGAGCTCCCTATGCCCTTCTAAATCTTTCTATAAATTAATCTATCTGCTTCCTTCCTTCCTTCCTTCCTTCTTTTCTTCCTTCCTTCCTTCCTTCCTTCCTTTCTTCCTTCCTTCCTTCCTTCCTTCCTTCCTTCCTTCCTTCCTTCCTTCCTTCCTTCCTTCCTTCCTTCCTTCCTTCCTTCCTTCTTTCTTTCCTTCCTCTCTCCCTTCCTCCCTCCCTTCCTTCCTTCTCTCTTTCCTTCCTTAGTTACAAAAACTATATATATATATATATATGTATATGTGTATGTATGTATGTATGTATAAATCCCTAGGTGCAGCAATTGTCTTATGCTTTTTCATACTTTCTCCTTAGCATAATCCCAGTACAGAGGAAAAGATTAATTAACTGTTAGCTAATTGATAGATATATCATCAATTTGGTGTTTCTGAACTAAAAGACTATTAACTTAGATACACTTTAGTTCTTTTCCTCTAGAAAATGGAAATAAAAAAACATATCACCAACTTCTCAGAGTAATGTGCTTTTCTGCAGATCATACAAGTAAATGTCACCTATTCCTTATCATTTTGACATTTTAGAAAAATACCAATTTTCTTTTTCTGAATGCTTGAGAAAGGCTAATTGTAATCTATCTTTTACTTAGGGTTGCATGTCAAGTATATAATATATACTTGATACTTTCATCATTGTGGGACATTACCTCCACAGTATATCACAATCTCTCAACATCTAAGTTAGTAGATTGTTGTATGAGAAGCTATGGCCCAAAAATTCACTACCCACTAGCCACCCCACTAGTGATCAACCTCTTTCCACAAAACCTTTCTTATAATATTGCCTCTGACTGTTATTAATATAGCAACAATGATTCTTTGAAGAAAAGGGATATTAATGAAAGAAGAGTTGAAATTTGAAATATGTGTATCTATATAAAGAGATATAGATAGATATGTTTATGTGTATTTGTGTATATGTGTGTGTTTGTATACTAAAAGTATAAAACAAAAGTTTGTATACTAAAAGTAAACAAAATGCCTAATCAATCATTTCCACTGGGGCCTTAAACTGAGTATGAAGTTTTGCGCACAGTATAGATTTTACTAAAGAATTTGTTCAGATAGCTTAGGGAAACTTGAATCATGTACAAATAACCAATTTAGTTAAAATCACATTAATTCTAGAGGCTAAGGCAAAGATAGAAGTCTGGGCCTAGGAACTGCATTCAAAATCAGCCTCAAACATTTAGTAGCTTGGGCAACTGACTTATCCTGTTTGTCTTCGTTTCCTCATCTATAAAATGGATAGCACCTATCTCCTAGGGTTGTGAGGATCAGAACATACATGTATGTTCTGAACACAGTTCTACACAAATGGGCAGTGAGGTGGCACAGTGAGTAGAGTGACAGGCCTGGAATCCCAAAGATTATTTTTCCTAAATTCAAATCCAGCTTCATATACTTACTAGCTTTGTGACCCTGAACAAGTCATTAAATCCTGTTTGCCTCAGTTTCCTCTTTTTTCATCTATCAAATGATCTGAGGAAGGAAATGGAAAAACCATTCCAGTAACTTTGCCAAGAAATCATCAAAAGGGATTAGATATAATTGAAAAATGACTAAAGAGCAATTCAAATGTCAGCTTTCATTATTAGCATTTTAATTATTTCAGAATTTCTCTGAGGAAAAAAGTAGGACTAAGCTATGATAGAAGTACTGAAGGAGGCTATTGTCTCTACAAGCTTTTCAGTGCAAAGGACATAAGTTAAGGGAAAATCTGAAGAAAAGGATATTTCCCCACACACACATATACACCTTCTCCTAGTGCACATCTAACCATAGATAGTATAATACAACCATCTGCTTTGTTTCCCAAATGTTTCCAATAAAGCAAATTTTGTCCCAACTCTGAGAGATCAGAGGTTAATTAGAAATAGATATAAATATGAAGTAGACCAAAAGCCCAGACTCTGCTTAAATGTAAAAAAAAAAAAAAAAAATTTAAACTGTAGTCTTAAAGTCATAGTGATTGAATTCATTGAATTCATAACTTTGCCTGAAATAAATTCCCTAAAGCCAAGAAGGAGGAAATCATGTAGAATCTAAATGCCATTATATTGTGAGCTAAGTTTAAAACAAGCTAATTATTATAATGGTGGTAAGGATACTGTGGATTTTGCCTAAGATGAGAGAGTACTGTTTTAATAAATTAGACTATCTAGGCTACAGGATATTGTTAGCGCACAGAATTTCTAGTTCCCTATTTCACAAGAAGGAGAAACTTCTATATAAATTAATTCCTTACTGAGATTTGTAGAAATGTTACACTTAAATTCAGAAGTACTACATAAAAGCTTCAAAATAACAGATTTTTTTTCTCCTTAAATTCCAAAAGTCTAAGTTCATCAAACATTTATTAAGTACTTTAACTATGAGCATAGCACCGTGCTAAGTATTGGGTATATAAAGAAAAAAACAGTCCTTGCCATCAGTGAGTTTACTTTCTAATGGAGAATTTGTAATAATAAGGGCCAGTTCTGGAAACTTTGACAGATATTCTCTGCCTGGCTTTAGTCTTAAGTGACTACATGGAAGCTTGGGATGAATCAAGTTGGAACTGTGTAAAAATGAAAAGTTTTCTGACTTAGGGAGTTTACTTGGAACTGAGTATATATACAAAAGGGATAACTCTATCTTTTCATCTCTCTTTTTATTTTGCAGCGCAGTATCATCCTTAATTCCTCATTAACTTAACTTTTTCCACCCCTATGGAATTTATGCAATTTAATTGCCAAGTTCTGTTGATTCTGCCTTCAGAAAACCTCTCTTATAGATTCCTTTTTTCTCTTACACTATTACCATCATGATACAAACCCTCATCAACTTATGTCAGGACTATTGCAAAAGCCTTCTGATTCATCTCTCTGACTCAAATTTCTCTTCATTCCAGGACATCCTTTATGCAACTGTCAAATTCAAATTTATCTTCTTAAAGTCCAAGTCTGAACATGTAATCCCTATTTAATAACTCCCTATCACCTCCAGGACCAAATGTAAAGTCTTCTATTTGTTGTTCAAAGCCTTTCATAATTCAACCCTCTCCTATCTTTCCAATCTATTTAATGTATCTTCCTAATATATTCTGTGGTCCAATGGCACTGACATTCTTGCTGTTCCTTATGTAAGACATGTCATCTTCTGGCTATTTTGCTGGCTATCCTCCATACCTGGAAATCCTCTTTTCCTCATATATCACTTCCAGCTTCCTTAGTGTCTTTCAGGGTTAGTTCAAATTCTCCCTTCTATGGGAAACCTTTCCTGATCTCCTTTAATACAAGAGTGCATCCACTCTGAGATTCCAATTCATCATCTATATGACATATAATCATGCATATATTATATATTCATATATAATAAATAATATATACTATGTAATTATATATCATATAATTTAGTTATATATCATAAATACACACATCTCTTATCTTTATATAGTTCTTTGCATGCTATCTCTCCCAAAAATCTATGGAAGATCAGGAACTGTTTTATTTTGCTTTGTTTTGTTTTTTGCTTTTGTGTATGTATCCTCAGTACTTAATACAAAACCTGGCAGATTGTATATTTAATAAATATTTGTTGGTTAACTGATTGACTACTACCCACCTAAATGTGACTCTTCTCTAATACATATCTCTCAGTTTTCTTCCTCCATTTTTTTCTCTATGCCTCTTTAATCACTAGGTGGCACTGCTAACTCCTGAAGTGATTCAGAAATGCAGATTACAATCCATTAATTCCCAACCAATTATAGACTTGTTTCAACTTTCTATAAATTTAGCGAGTTGGGGAGGGAGTGGGGAAAGGGCATACAATTTGAAGAGATCTTTCTTATTTCTCCAGACGTCTTGAGGATATCAATGGAACACTCAAACTGCCTACTTGCTATACCTCATCCTCCCCATACAACTAGATTATTTTCTTTTTCTATGATATATTTAATAATGATACCTTTTATTCTTGATCTTCAAAGTTTTTCATTACCTATTTGTTGCTGCCTGCTTACACCTATCAAATATCTCTCCATAGCCTTCTTTGAGATAATTACTTTCATTTCTTTAGATTCTGTGTTCCATATTTTGCATTTAAATAACAATGCCATCAGAATACGATATTTAAAAATGATAGGTCTTTGTTAATGGGTAGAGATTGGAGGATAGCTCCATTAAAGAAGTTTTGCAATTTCCTGAAGGCGATATAGTCAACTCTCCTTTTTATCTCCCATAATAATAATAATTATTTGAATTTATAGAGCACTTTAAGGTTTATAATTTTTTTTTACTCAAAGCAATAAAGTAAGTAGCAGCCTATTTGGAGCCTGAGCTGATCACCCAGCTCTATGATTCTATGACTATGATGTTCAATTATTTTTTCAATCATATCCAACTCTTCATGACCCCAATTGTGGTTTTCTTGGCAAAGATACTAGAATGGTTTGTCATTACCATCTCCAACTCATTTTACAAATGCAGAAATTGAGGCAAACTGTTCATCAATTTGCTTAAAGTCACATAGCTAATAAGGCTGTCTGAGGCAGGACCTAAACTCAGGAAAATGAGTCTTCCTGATTTTAGGTCCAACTGCCCCAGCTTTATGATACTATCTTCTTTTTCACATTTGTAAAGTTTTTGTTTTTTTTTTTAAATTTAATCCAGGGTTCAAGTCCAGACATTTATTTGTATGAGATACTTCTTCTGATAGAAAGAATTACTTGATTATAGGGCAGAGTTGATGAATTATTGTCTCCATCAAATGTATAGGCTTAGTCATGAGTTACTTAAAATTATTTTAGGTCCCTGGGGTCAACTGTTCAGCACTTATATCTATAAAGTTCAGATTAGAAGAAAGTACTTACTCACTTTCCTTTGATTAGGCACTCCTAAAATGCTTCTGGTAGTGTGAGAATATTTAAACTAACTACCCAAAAATATTTTATAATGGATCTCTGAGCCAGGTTATATATTCATTTTCCTACATGGTTTTTTAAAGATTTTTTTCATTTTTTTATTCAAAGAAACAGAATAAGAAAAAGAAAAACAGAAAAGCAATGCAAAAAAAAAAATGAAACAAAACAAAAGAGAACATTGTCATGTGGTCAACAGAACATCAAGGAGGCTTTAAAATATATAACAACAAATACCAGTTTAAGAAAGTATATATACTAATAGAAGAAATTATATTGAGTTTTTGCCTTTTCTTTATTTCCTTGCAAATTATTTTTTGTTCTCTGCTGTGCACCTTTTTAAGTTTATTCTTTTTTCCCCCTTTCATCCCCTTTATCCCCAGACTATAACTAATAAAGGATATATTTGTATATACATATGTAAATATATACATACACATAGACACACAAACACATACACACACATCTCTTTCATCCCTACTCCCCAAGCAAGCAACAGTAAGAAAAGATATATTTATGTATATATGTGTAGATGTATACATACATGCACACATTTGTACATACATCCACCTCAAATACACACACATGTCTTTCCTATCCCTACTAACTTTTATTAAATTCTACTCTATAACTGACCTACTATTACTATTACCTCCAACCCTGAGTTCCCTCTCTTTTCTTTCCTTACCCTTTGCTTCCCCATCCACCCATCTCTTCCCCCTTATTTCTTTATAGATTTTAAAGGGTGCTATACTCTTCATGATATATATGAAGTATTGCCTACTGAACCCATTCCCAATGTGAGCAGGTTTTCAGAACTACGAGGCCTCTTCCCTCCTCCAATGTCTCTGTGTCTATTCTTCCTCTGCCCCTCATTTGTATAGCATGATTATTATTTTTACCTTTATTCTGCCAATCTTTCTTTTGAGCTACCTTATTGTTGATGTAAATCTTGAACATAAAGTGTGCATTTCCAATTTGTCCTTGTTTAAACTGTTTGTCCATGTTGAGTTCCTTAAAACTGATCTTGACTCTTACATGTTAAATTTTCTGTTAAGTTTGGATTTGGTTGATAAAAAATCCTGAAAATCTACAAATTCATTGAATGTCCATTTTTTCTCATTCCAAATTATAGATAATTTTGCTAAATATGTTTTGGCTACAGGCCTAGTTATTTTGTTTATATGTAGATATGATTCCAGAACCTGTGGTCTTTTATTGTAGTTGCTGATAAGTCTTGTACAATTCTAATTGGAGAACCAGTGTAGTTTAATTTTTTTTTTCTTGTTTCTTGCAAAATTTTCCCTTTGATCCGGGAGTTTCAAAATTTGGCATTAATATTCCTATGTATTTCCCACAAAGGATCTCTGAGGTGGTGATGGTGGATTTTTTTCTATTTCTACTTTCTCCTAATATTCTATCACTCCAGGACAATTTTCTAAGATTATTTCTTATATTATTTTGTCAAAGTTCTCTATTTTATTACCACTTTCTGGTAGTCCAGTTATTCTTATATTTTCTCTTCTTAATTTGTTCTCCAGATCTGTCATTTTTCTTATGTTTCACATTCTGTTCTATTTTCTCATTTTTTATAATCTGTTTTGTTATTTCTTGATCTCTCATAGTTTCACTGGCTTCCTCTTGCCCAATTCTAATTTTCAAAGAGTTATTTTCATCTTTGAGACTTTATATCTCCTTTTCTAATTGGTCAACTTTTTTTTTCATAATCTTCTTGTTTTTTTTGTTTTTTTTTTTTGTTTGTTTGTTTTTTGATGGCTTTAATTTTTTTCTTTAGTTTTTTTCTCCATGTCTTTCATTTGATTTTTGAGTTCTACAAATTCTCTCTGGGCTGGGAATCATTTCCCATTACTCTTTTGGGTAGAAGCCTTTTTTTTTTTTAACTAAAGTGTCCTCCCCTGAAGATGAGCCCTGGTCTTCCCTATTCCCATAATATATTCCAATGGTGGGATTCTTTCTTTTTTGCCAGTTCATTTTTTTAAAAAATAAGAGATATTAGTGTAAACACCACTAATTTTGGGGTGGGGGGATGGTGCCTCAAGCTTCCCATCAGCTCTTCACTCTGACCAGGAACTCCAAACTAAGAACTCCATGCTCCTGCAAAGTGCCAGCAGTCAATAGCACCCCTGTCCCACTGCTTCTGCACTCACCGGGTGCTGGTTCACTCAGTCTTCTTGGACTTAGACCCCAATTGGACAAACATGGGAGTTGAAAGTCTTTGAGATTCCTACAGAGGTTCCAGCCACACTCAGCTAGCCTGAGAGGTCCCTACTTGTTGTTTCTAAGGAAGTAGCCCAGAGGTGTTTGCACTTTAGGTAGGTTAACCTGGCGTCTTCCTTTAGATCTTCTTGAGTTATATCAAGAGGACCCCCATTTTGCCCCAAGTCTTCTGGATTTTTCACCAGTTTATATTCACCATGAGGCACAAATTTGTACTATTTGTGGGGGAAATCACAAGAGCTTGAAATTTACCAACCTATTACATCATCTTCCTAGAATCCTCCCCTCTCAATATGTGTTAAAGATTTCCACCTAGACAATCTCAGAGTTTTTGAAAAGTACTGATAATCATTTATCAATTCACAAATCAGTAATAAAGATACATGTTTTGATTCAAATCCCAACACTGTTTTTAGTGGGCAAATTTAATTTAAACTATAAGAATATCAATGCCGCTAACATTAAAAAAAAAAAAGTTTGCGTTTTATAAATACAATATAAATTCCTTGAGGACAAGGACTATTGTTATTTTGTCTTTGTATCCCTGGAAATATCCACCACATTTTTAATTGTTGTTATTATTATTGTTGTTATTTTTTTGGATCTATGATTTCATTGATGGGTAGTAAACCCTCCCTTCCTTCCCCAAACCATTGCAGAAGGGCAATTCCTTTTCATCTTAGTGTCTTTGCGAGTTTGATGAGGGGGGGATCCCCTCGATTTCCAGTCAGGGAACTAAATGATGAGATTTGGCTCAGGACAGAGAGTTGTGGGAACCCCTTCTGGTCAGAGCGGGTCCTTCATAAAAGAATTTATGAACCCAAAAAGTTAGACTGGCAAAAAGAAATTTATTGGCAGAGAAGTCATCTTTTGCTAGTAGGCTAACTTCCTCAGTGGCAAGGTCCCTACAGAAAGAAAGTTCCTAGCAGAGAAATCTTGGCAGAGAGAGATAAACAAGGGATGTAGAGAAACCCTGTCAGAAAGATAAAGAGGGGTTAATGTTGAGAAAAGGGTGGCTTCTCAGCGGGCAGGGGGTCCTCATAGGCGGCTATGCCAAGGAGAAAGAGGGGTTCCTTGACAAGACATTGTCCTGCTTTGGCCCTCTACAAAGAAATGAGCCCCAAAGTTGCTCTTTTAAAAGAGCAAGTGAATGAGATTACTGCCACCAGGTCTAGATAGATTTCCAGTAGACTGGTCCTGAGCCAATCTTCAGCTCAATAGGGGTGGAAAGAAATCTAGATCTCCATCTAAATGAGATTACTTAAATTTGAGCTAAGTAGGGAGTGGTCCTGTATTCAACTTGTCCCACCAAAATAACAGAATGAAACCATTTTATCTTAATTCCCTGAGGAAGGCCTCTCCCAGGAGAGTTTCAAGGACAGTTTCTCAAGGGTTCCCCCAACCTCAGAGGACAGCTTCAGGGTTCCCCCCATCAAGTTGACTAGGGATTTAAGGAAATTAAATGATTTGCCTGTGTCTTCCTGATTCTCAGACTGTATTCACTATGTCAGAGTTCCTCTCTCCTTGCTACAGCAGGCTGTTTAATGTTTATGGAATTAAATTTTAAAAATACTTTTGCAAATGTCTCATTGATTCTTATAAACGATATTGGCAGATATTGTAATTCCCATTTTTTATACATAAGTAAACTGAGAGGTTTCTTCTAGTTCTCATATCTAAAGCTCAGTCAGACCCAGATCTGAATCCAATTCCAGTGAACTTTCCTCTATATCATGAAACCTATTATAGTATGGTAATGATATAAAAGTACTAATACATGGCAAATGAATTTTCATTACTACATAAATCTCAAAAAGGAGTCCACTACTCTCCCCAGTGACCAGATGGTAGAATGCTTAATGTGGCTGTGCTATTTATGACAATGCATCTTGGGAGCAGTAAATAACTGAAAGCACTTTTCACTGCACTGCTTCCCACAAAGGAAGTTGAAGAAGGAAATGTTATTGTGAAATATATACCCAAAGTAAAATCACTACAATAACTTTACAAACTTCTCAAGATAAATGTAACTTTTAGCACTCCAGGATCAAAAGGAAAGAAAATATGCTTCTTAGGCATCATTTAAAGTCAAAAACAAAGCTGAGGGTGAAGATGTGATTGTAGTACAATTGCAAGGATTGTTTGACAGCCTGCCACTGCAGAAATGTTTGAGTCATAGGCTTGCAGGCATAGAAATGGAAGTGATATGGGCAGATCATCTTCCCTAATTCTGATTTCACAGATGAGGTACTTTTACCAAGGTATGATTTACCCAAAGTTAATCAAATAATAAATGTTAGGGATGATCTTTTGCTTCACATGAAGTAACTTTCTAATTAGGCTATTCACCTGGAAATTATTCTCTAGACCACCACCTTCCCCCCTTAATTCATCTGGAGATTGTTCCCTAGTCCCAGAAGACTAAATAAAATTAAACTCTGCCTCTCAATTCCATACTACTTTCCTAAACGGGATCTTAACCCACTGAGAACCCTCAGAGTCAATAAACCCTTTTTTGCCAAACTTAACTTGGAGATTGGGACTGTGAATTCTTTTGCAAAACCTGTGACACCAGCCTGTGGATCCTCAACTGTTAGGGTGTCTTATCCCTCAACAAAATGGAACTACCGTGTTTCCCCGATAATAAGACCTATCCTGAAAATAAGACACCCACATACTCTTTAATATTCCGCTAAAATAAGCCCTCCCCCGAAAATAAGCCCTATCGAACTTACTATGAAAACGGTCATCATGGTGATCCCCTGCGCTATATGCTGCGTAGCAGTACCTTCAGTAAGCAGCGCCGCCCTCCCCTCCCGGGTGAAACGCACGTCGCGCTCCGAGCTGCATCCAATCAGAGCTGCAGCAGTGAGCGCGTCATCCTCTTCTTCCCTGGTGATTTGCTTGCTGGCGCTACTGAGAGCAGCGCCGCGGAGTAGAGCTGAGACAGGACCATCTAAAAACTCGGTAAGTTCAGTAAGCGATGGAGAATAAAATAAGCACTCAGGGGGCATGATGGAGGCTAAAAGGGGCATGATGGAGGCTAAAATGGGCATGATGGAGGATAAAAGGGGCATGATGGAGGATAAAATAAGCCCTCCCCTGAAAATAAGCCCTCTGGTGTTTTTTAGTCCCAAAAAAATAATAAGACAGTGTCTTATTATCGGGGAAACACGGTATTCCCTGATAGATATGGTAGCTCTATTAAGTATATGGTTCAGTTGGTTCCTTATGGTCATCAATGAAGAAAATAATCACTGTGAAGAGGGGGCTCATCTTCAGTACTACTAAAATCAAGCACTGGCCATCATCCACAGACAGGTAATTCCAAGAATTCTGGGAGTGGTATTTCCCCTAACAAAATCATTGGTTTTGCTTCCATTTCAATCCCAATAGCCAACATCCTAAGAAGCAACTGTTGTGGAGGAAGGACCATCCATTCCCACCAACTGCTGACCCTACAGGATAGGTATGTGGAATTAACTGAGTGAAGACACTCTCATGGGAATATGGCCTTAAACTATAACCTTAATTGTGACTTGAGACTTTATAATAACAAATAGAATTATGGCTAAAAGTTGCAGATATTTGTTCCCTCCTGTTTCCCACTACCTCTTATTTAGCATGTAAGTATTTCTTTTAAAGAAATGATGATGGCTTTGAATTCTCTTATGAAAGAATATCTTCTTGTATAGCAGTTCTCTAGGGAAATTAAATTAAGAGTATATTATTTACTTATCCTTCTTTTGTTTCTGGGATAGATTTCCGGGCTTGGAGTGTAAGCCTGGACTCCCCCAAACAATGGGAGAAAAGGTCAAGGAGGGGGTCTTCTGTTCTATTTAATCTGGTGTTTTGTGCTTTATGCTTTGTACTCCTTTTGCTGACAGACACCTTGTCAGATGGTAGATGCCCTTTCTTGTAAGATTGTAATAAACAACTTTTTGCTTTTTCTCACTCTGATAGTCTCTGATTGTTTTTGTGGTCGATATAGTCCCACATAGTAGGCAAATCCACCTGTCTAAAGCAAGAGGACATCTTGAAGGACAGGCAAAAGGTTATAAGTGCCAGAAAAGTCATATTATCATCTCTACCTCTACTACAACCTCTCCTACAATCCCCTAGTGGAAATAGGATGGGACCCTGAACCTAAGATCTTTGGCAACAGCAGTGCTTTCAGTCCAACCCCCAGAACCATCATCTTGGGAAAAACCCCAGTGAAGATGTGGCCCCGGCAATACCTTCTGCAATCCTATAGCCATGGCTATTAAAGATCTGAAAAAGAAAGTTTTTTTTTCACCAAAATTTTTGGCATTGACAAATGTCTAGCACCACTAGAAAGTGTTATGACTTTATAAGAGGAAATAACATTAAAGAAATGGACATTGTTATTTTCTTTGTCATTGTACCCTAAGAACCTTGGGATCTTACAATCTGGTTTGCAGTGTAACCCATGTGTGTTGTCTCCCCTATTGGAATTTGGGCTTCCTGAGAGTAGGGACTAGCTTTGGTATTTGTATCCTTGGGTGGTAGACACAGTGTTCACACATAGCAAATGTTTAGTAAACACTTCTTCATTTGTTCATTCAGAGACAAACAGGGAATTGCTTAATTTACTCTGGATAGCTGCTGGATTCTCTTCTTTGGGTTGGGGGGGGGGTGTTGTTCTCTTCTGGGCATAATCTCTTCAGGACTAGGTTTTAGCCATCTGATATCTACTCTTCTATAACAAATATATAAATACAAAGATACCAAAATTTAAATTCAAGTGCCACCCAAACTAAATCAAAATATAATTGGGAAATATTTAACAAAAAATAAAAATGCAATGAAACATAAATAATATTAATATGTGGTTTTCTAAGTAAATATGCAGTCTGAAGGGATTATTTTTATTTAATGCCCCACCCTGTTTCTATTTGAGTTTTATACCACTTGTTTTGAATATAATCACTATAATCTTTCCAAACTAAAGGCAGGCTGACAGCTCATAATTACCACAACTGACTAATAAAAGCCAGACAGAATACCTCAGGTTAAGATGATATTTTTTTCTTTTCATTCCCTAAGTTTGGATAGAAATCTCAGCCCCTTCTTTTAGATAACTATCTCACATGTGCTTGGACATTCTCAAGAAATTCTCAGACTTAGCTCAGAAATAAATGTGAGAGATACCAAAATATAAAGTATGAAGGCAAGGGTAATTCTGTACCCCCTATGACCACATTGCTGACTTTATTATGAATATCATAGGAATTTTAAATGTAGAGCTGGAAGAGCATCTCAGAGGTTTATTTGTCATGTGAAAAATAAAAGGAATTTAAAAGATAATTGTTTTATTGCTATATCCTGGCCAGCACCAAAACAAACAAAAAATACCTCAATGTCTCTCCCTTCTATAGAAGTGACAGAAAGGTAATTCCATCCTCCTTCATCTTGCCTTTACCATCTTAAAGTGCAATGATCACTGGTAACAAGTAAATATCAGCTTCTCTTTGAGGTAATCAGCCTAGTAATAAGAAATTGGAATTGTTGAATCAACAGTTACTCTATTATATTAACAGAAGTAGCTCTCCAGCTTCCTTATTTATCCTGCCATCATGAATCAGTTGTTAATTTTTATATTTTTCCTTTCAGAATTTCTTTTTGACTGGAGAAGGACAAAAAAGAAAAAATCTAGCCTTTTACATGTCAGTATACATGAAACTATCCTATATATTCAGGAAAACATAGTCACAGAATATATATTGTTGCTTGACTGTCAGAACCCATGAATATTGGGAGTATAACACATTACCAACAAAAAATAATCCTGAAATTCTCCAGCAAATCTCTGTTTTGCTCCCAGGCAGGGATGAAACTGGCCAGGCACAGACAGACTCAGGAAGACAGTGAGAGTTCAGTCATGCTGAGCAGACCAGAGTGGGGCAGGATGTGATCTCAGTTGACAGAAAAATCTGTGTGAGAATTTTACCACAGTGTGAGCTACTTTGCCCTGGCAGCAAGCCAGTAGATCAGCAGAGAAGCTATAAGCACAGAGGGTAAAGACTATAATCCTGAAAAGCTAGGGTCTCTCTGGACCTGGCCACATCCACCCAGCTCCAAGAGTGACTCACTGTGATCCAGGTGCAGCCACAGTTGTTGGTCCCAGCACAGACCTAATAGCTGCCTTTCCACTGCTGCTGATTTCAGGATCTGATTTCAGGTTCTAGTGTAGCCAGTGAATGCTGTCCCACTGCCCCTTCACTGCCACTTCCTGTTGTCTGTAGAAGCAGCTTGGAAATACCCCACTGCCCCAGATAAACAGACCTTATATTTTTTTTGTTTTTTTTTTTTGTTTTCAAAATGAGCAAAAAGGCAAAATATGCTCTAACTATTGATAGCTTCTATATGGAAAGAGAGCAGACTTCAAACTCTGAGGAGATGAAAAGCAGTTTGTTTCTAGATCCTAAGGTGGATATGATCTGATCCCCATAACACAAAGCTCTCATAGAAGAAATTAAAAAGGATCTTAAAAGAGAGCTAGAAGAAAAATGGGGAAAGGAAAGGAAAGCTTTGCAAGAGGGTCAGGATGTCATTAAAAGAGTAGATAAAGAAACCAATTCCCTAAAAAACAGAATTTGCAAATTGGAAAAATAAACAACTCCCAGGAAAACTGAATTTGTGAATTGGAAAAGGTAAACAATTCCAAGGAAAACATAATTTATGAATTGGAAAAAGAAAATAATTCTTTTTTAAAAAATTTTTAATAATTTTTATTTATCAGATATATGCATGGGTGATTTTGCAACATTGACAATTGCAAAACCTTTTGTTTTAATTTTTCCCCTCCTTTCCCCCACCAGCCCCCAGATGGCAGGTTGACCAATGCATGTTAAATATGTTAGAGTATAAATTAAATACAATATATGTATACACGTCCAAACAGTTATTTTGCTGCACAAGAAGAATTGGACTTTGAAATAGTGTACCATTAACCTATGAAGGAAATAAAAAATGTGGATAAAAATAGAGGGATTGGGAATTCTATGTAATGGTTCACATTCATTTCCCTGAGTTCTTTGACTGGGTGTAGCTGGTTCAAATCATTTCTGTTCAACTGGAACTGATTTGGTTCATCTCATTGTTGAAAGGGGCCACATTCATCAGAATTGATAATCATATAATATTGTTTTTGAAATGATCTCCTAGTCCTGCTCATTTTACTCAACATCAGTTCATGTAAGGCTCTCCAGGCCTTTCTGAAATCATCCTGCTGGTCATTTCTTACAGAACAATAATATTCCATAACATTCATAAAGCACAATTTATTCAGCCATTCTCCAATGAGGGGCATCCACTCAGTTTCCAGTTTCTGACCATTACAAAGAGGCTGCCACAAACATTCTTGCACATATAGGTAGGAGAGATAATCTAAGGATTATTTGGATTCCCTGAAAATCATGATTGAAAAAAGGGCCTAGACACTATTTTTCAGGAAATCATCAAAGAGAACTGGCCAGATGTTATAGAAACAGAAGGCAAAATAGACATTGAAAGAATTCACCGATTACCTACTGAAAGAGATCACAAAATCAAAAGTCCAAGAAATATTGTGGCTAAATTGCAGAACCATCAGACTAAGGAAAAAAATACAATAAGCAGCCAGAAAAAACCAATTCAAATACCAAGGAGCCACCATAAGGATCACTCAGGATCTAGCAGCATTCACATTAAAGGATCAAAGGGCTTGGAATCTGATATTCCAAAAGGCAAAAGAACTTGGTATGCAGCCAATAATAATAAACCCAGCCAAAATGAGAATTTTTTTTTCCCCAGGGAAGAAGATGAACATTCAATGAAATAGGTGAGTTCCATTTATTCCTAATGAAAAAACCAGAGCTAAACAAAAAGTTTGACTTCCAAATGTAGGACTCAAGAGAAGCATAAAAAGGTAAAAAGAACTCTTGAGAACTGTATTTCTGTTATGGGTATACATAAAGAGTACATGTATAATTTGGTTTTATTATTATAAAAAAGGACCTAGAAGAGGAAAGGAAATTGTACCAGAAAAAGGGAAAAGTGGAGGTAAAAAGAGGGAAATTACATCTCATGAAGAGGCAAAGGAAACCTATTATATCTGAGGGAATGAAGGGATGGGGATGAACATAGTGTGAATCTTAACTCTCATCAGATTTGACTAAAGAGGAAATATTAAACATATTTGGTTTACATAGAAACTTCTCCCAACTCATTGAAAAGTGGAAGGGGAAAAACAAAAAGATAAGGGTTAGGGTAAATAGAAGGGAATATAAAAATAGTAAGGAAAAGTTTTAAGAAAAGGGGAGGGACTTCAAGGGGGGAGGGATTCTAAAAAGGAAGTGCTGCATGAGGCAAGTGGTGCTCATTAGTCTAATACTGGGGAGAGTGGTAAGAGGAAAAGGAAAGACAAAAACATAATTTGGGGATAATAAGATGGCAGGAAATACAGAATTAGTAGTTTTAACTATAAATGTGAATGGGGTAAAATCCCCCATAAAGCAAAGGCAGATAGCAGACTGGATTAAAAGCCAGAATCCTACAATATGTTGTTTACAGGAAACACACTTGAAACAGGGTGAGATATACAGAATAAAGGTAAAAGACTGTAGTAGAATCCACTGTGCCTCAGGAGAAGCCAAAAAAGCAGGGGTAGCCATCCTGATCTCAGATCAAGCAAAAGCAAAAATTGATTTAATTAAAAGAGATATTTTGCTAAAGGGTAGCATAGATAATGAAGCAATATCAGTACTAAACATATATACACCAAGTGGTATAGCATCTAAATTCCTAAAGAAGAAGTTAAAGAGCTGCAAGAAGAAATAGACAGCAAAACTATAATAGCAGGAGATCTCAACCTTGCACTCTCAGAACTAGATGAATCAAACCACAAAATAAATAAGAAAGAAGTTAAAGAAGTAAATAGAATACTAGAAAAGTTAGGTATGATAGCTCTTTGGAGAAAATTTAATGGAGACAGAAAGGAGAACACTTTCTTCGTGGCAGTTCATGGAAACCATACAAAAATTGACCACATATTAGGACATAAAGACCTCAAATTCAAATGCGGAATGGCAGAAGTAGTAAATGCATCCTTCTCAGATCACAATGCAATAAAAACTACATTCAATAAAAAGCCAGGGGAAAATAGACCAAAAAGTAATTGGAAACTAAATAATCTCATCTTAAAGAATGATTGGGTGAAACAGACAATCATACATGAAATTAATAATTTCACCCAAGAGAATAACAATAATGAGACATCATACCAAAATGTGTGGAATGCAACTAAAGAGATAATAAAGGGAAATTTTATATCTCTAGAGGCTTACTTGCATAAAATAGAGAAAGAGAAAATCAATGAATTAGGCTTTCAACTAAAAAAGCTAGAAAAAGAGCAAATTAACTTCCCCAATCAAACACTACACTTGAAATTCTAAAAATAAAAGGAGAGTCAATAAAATTGAAAGTAAAAAACCTATTGAATTAATAAATTAAACTGAGTTTGTTTTATGAAAAAACCAGCAAAGTAAATGAACCCTTGGTAAATTTGATTAGGAAAAGGAAAGAGGAAAATCAAATTGTTAGTCTTAAGAATGAAAAGGAAGGGGCAGCTAGATGGTGCAGTGGATAGATCACCAGCCCTGAAGTCAGGAGATTCTGAGTTCAAGCCTGATCCCTGACACTTAAGACTTTCTAGCTGTGTGACCCTGGGCAAGTCACTTAACCCCAATTGCCTCAGCAAAAAAAAAAAAAAAAAAAAAAAAAAAAAAAGAATGAAAAAGAAGAAATTTCCACTAATGAAAAGTAAATTAGAGTAATAATTAGGAGTTACTTTGCCCAACTTTATGCCAATAAATTTGATAACTTAAATGGATGAATACCTTCAAAAATATTGCTTGTTCAGATTAACAGAGGAAGAAGTAAATTTGTTAAATCATCCTATTTTAGAAAAAGAAATAGAACAAGCTATTAATCAACTTCCTAAAAAAAAAAAAAAAATCCCCATGACCAGATGGATTTACATGCAAATTCTACCAAACATTTAAAGAACAATTAACTCCAATGCTATATAAACTATTTGAAAAAATAGGGAATGAAGGAGTCCTACCAAATTCCTTTTATGACACAGACATGGTCACTGATACTTAAACCAGATAAAACAAAAACAGAAAGAAAATTATAAACCAATCTCCCTAATGAACATCAATGCAAAAATCTTAAATAAAATCTTAGCAAAAAGACTACAAAAATCATTTCTACAATAATACACCATGACCAAGTAGGATTTACACCAGGAATTCAGGGCTGGTTCAATATTAGGAAAACTATTACCATAATTGACTATATCAATAACCAAATTAACAAAAACCATATAATCATCTCAGTAGAAAAAGTATTTGATAAAATCCAACACCCATTCCTATTAAAAACACTAGAGAATATAGGAATAAATGGACTTTTCCTTAAAATAGTCAATACCATCTATTTAAGACCATCAGTAAGCATCATATGTAATGGTGATAAATTGGAATCATTCCCAGTAAAATCAGGAATGATACAAAGTTGCCCACTTTCACCATTACTATTTAATATTGTTTTAGAAACGCTAGCTTCAGCAATAAGAGATGAAAAAGAAATTAAAGGAATTAGAGTAGGTAATGAAGAAACCAAATTATCACTCTTTGCTGATGATATGATGGTATACTTAGAGAACCCCAGAGATTCTAGTAAAAATCTATTAGAAATAATTCACAACTTTAGCAAAGTTGCAGGATACAAAAAAAAATCCACATAAATCTTCAGCATTTTTATACATCACCAACAAAATCCAACAGCAAGAGATACAAAGAGAAATTCCATTTAAAATAACTGCCAATAGTATAAAATATTTGGAAAAATATTTAATGGTCCTAGATAGGTCAAGCAAATATAATAAAGATGACAATACTACCTAAACTAATCTATTTATTTAGTGCTATACCAATCAGACTCCCAAAAAACTATTTTGATGACCTAGAAAATATAAGAACAAAATTCATTTGGGAGAACAAAAGGTCAATAATTTCAAGGAAACTAATGGAAAAAAAAAAATCAAATGAAGGTGGCCTAGTTGAACCTGATCTAAAACTGTATTATAAAGCAACAGTCACCAAAACTATTTGGTATTGGCTAAGAAACAGACTAGTTGACCAGTGGAATAGGTTAGGTTCACAAGATAAAATAGTTAATAACTATAGCAATCTAGTGTTTGACAAACTCAAAGACCCCAGCCTTTGGGATAAGAATTCATTATTTGATAAAAATTTCTGGGAAAATTGTAAATTAGTATGGCAGAAACTAGGCATTGGCCCATACTTAACACCGTACACCAAGATCAAATCAAAATGGGTTTATGATCTAGGCATAAAAAAATGAGATTATAAATAAATTAGAAGAACCTGGGGTGGTTTACCTCTCAGACCTATGGAGGAGAAAGGAATTTGTGACCAAAGAAGGACTAGAGGTCATTATTGATCACAAAATAGAACATTTTGATTATATCAAGTTAAAAATCTTCTGTACAAATAAAACTAATGCAAACAAGATTAGAAGGAAAGCAATAAACTGGGAAAAACATTTTTACAGCTAAAGATTCTGATAAAGGCCTCATCGCCAAAATAATATAAATGACTCTATAAGAAATCAAGTCCTTCTCTAATTGATAAATGGTCAAAGGGTATCAACAGTCAATTTTCAGATGAAGAAATTAAAACTATTTCCAGGCATATGAAAAGATGCTCCAAGTCATTGTTGATCAGGGAAATGAAAATTATGACAGCTCTGAGATACCACTACACACCTCTCACATTGGCTAAGATGACAGGAAAAGATAATGATGAATATTGGAGGGGACATGGGAAAACTGGGACACTGATGGAGTTCATGGAGTTGTGAACAGATCCAATCATTCTGGAGAGCAATTTGAAACTATACTCAAAAAGTTATCAAACTGTGCATACCTTTTGATCCAGCAGTGTTATTACTAGGCTTTATATCCCAAAGAGATATTTAAAAAAGGAAAGGGACCCATATATGCAAAAATGTTTGTGGTGCCCTTTTTGTAGTGGCTAGAAACTGGAAATTGAAGGGATGTCCACCAATTGGAGAATGGCTGAATAAATTGTGGTATATGGATGTTATGAAATATTGTTGTTCTATGTGAAATGACCAGCAGGATGAATACAGAGAGGCTTGGAGAGACTTACATGAATTGATGCTAGATGAAATGAGCAGAACCAGGAGATCATTATACACTTCAACATCAATACTACATGATGATCAGTTCTGATGGACATGGCTTTCTTCAACAATGATAGAATCCAAATCAGTTCCAATTGATCTATAATGAACAGAACCAGCTACACCCAGAGAAAGAACACTGGGAAATGAGTATGGACCATAACATAACATTTCCACTCTTTCTGTTAATGTTTGCTTGCATATTTTTCCCTCTCAGGTTATTTTTACCTTCTTTCTAAATCCAATGTTTCCTGTGCAACAAGATAACTATATAACTTTATATATAATATATATATACATGCATATATATATTATATATAAAGTTATATAGTTATGTTGTTATAGATATATGTATATATATATATATATTGTATTTAACATATACTTTAACATATTTAACATGTATGAGACTACCTGCCATCTGGGGGATGGGGTGGGGAGAAGGAGGGGAAAAGTTAGAATAGAAGGTTTTACATGGGTCAATGTTGAAAAATTACTCATGCATATGTTTGTATATAAAAAGCTGTAACAAAAAATAAAATTAATAAAAAACATATATATAGTATACTACTATCTTTCCAAGTGAAAGATACAAAAGCTCTTCTCAAGTATATAAGAAGTTGAACTTCTTGGCCAATATAGGGCTTGACTAATCATTATTCTTTTTATGCTTTTCTGATGTTGCTGTTGATGTTGTCATTGTTGCTGTTGTTTGGTCATCTTCAGCCTTGTCCAACTCTGCATGACCCCTTTTGCAGTTTTCTTGGCAAAGGTACTAGAATGATTTGCCATTTCCTTCCCTAGCTCATTTTATAAGTGAGTAAACTGAGGCAAGCAGGTGTGATTTACCCAGGGCCACATAGCTAATAAGTATCTAGGCCCATTTTGTCCCCAGTCCCAGAATCTACTGTGTCACATTTCTCCATATTTAAATTCTTCAAGTATGATGACAGAGGGAGAGAATACAATAGATATAGTAATGTTATTTAAGGTCATATTAAGGGTGTATATATTCTGACTTTGTCCCTGAGCTAAATGCAGAGGTAAGTACTCTGGGTTTTTAAAATGTGAATCAGAATTTCTTCTGAGTAGTTTTTTAATTTTAATTTTCATTTCATTTTCGAAATGCTCTTAGCCCTTAATACAACATTTAAGTACCCAGAAGCTGAGCAATATCTGGAAAAATTATCTCTAATCTGCCATTGTTTTCTTGACCAGCGTGAAAACAGACAATTCAAGAGTGCCGGTCAATTTTGACCACAGTAATAAGGAATATCTGACACTTTCCATAACTTCCAGGAAAAGTGAATACATGTTTTCTGGTCTTTTTTCTTCTCTTATTTTTTTTTTTTTTTGTTAAATGTTGCAGCAGCATATCACAGGAGTAATCAGTCTCAGTTTCTCCAGCTCCATCCTCCCATTCTACTTTTCTTTTCATTGAAGAATTACTATTTCATTGTATTAAACTTATCTCTACGTATAGTGGTACGAAGTAGCTAAGTATTCTTAGCTACTATACATAGTTCATGTTGGGATCTTTTACTCCCAAATGAATAGTGTTCATTTCCTTCTCTACCAAAATAATTGGTGCTTGTGAAGGAATAAATGATTGCCTAATG
The DNA here is from genome assembly GCF_048593235.1 of Sminthopsis crassicaudata. NCBI lineage: Eukaryota > Metazoa > Chordata > Mammalia > Dasyuromorphia > Dasyuridae > Sminthopsis > Sminthopsis crassicaudata. The sequence continues at coordinate 236,824,990 of NC_133619.1, forward strand.
TTTGCACAAATCTCCCTCTACTCTTTTTTTTTTTTTTTTTTTTTTTTTTTTAGCATTAATAACTGGTGAGTGACTTTTATTATTGTTGTTCAGTCTTGTTTGACTCTTCCTGATCCCCTGGAGTTGTTCATAGTGTTTTCTTAGCAAAGATATTGAAGATTTCCTTGTCTAGTATGCCCTTATTTTACAGTTTACAATTAAGGAACTGAGGCAATTAGGAGTTAAGTGACTTTCTCAAGATCACACTGATTATTATTATATTATATTAAATGACTGGTTTTGAATTCAGGTCCTCCTGATTCCAAGCCCAGTACTCTATGCACTAAGCCAGTGAGTGACTGAGGTGGGATAAAAACTAAATCTTTCTGCCTCCAAATCCAAAGCTACATCTAGTATGTCATGCTGCCTCTCTAGGCTGTGCCATTTCTAGCCATAGAAAGGAAAGGATATCCTTCAAAGGTATAGTGCTCCTTCATTTGTATGCAAAGCTCTCCTTCCAATCTTCATAAGAAACCACATCTGGTCAAAAGAAACCAGTGCAACCAAGATCAAAAGAAAAGCAGAAAGCTGAGAAACAATTTTTATTGCAAATGTCTCTGATGAAAGACTCATTTCCTAAATACATAGAAAACTGAGTCAAATCTATAAGAATACAAGCCATTCCCCAATTGATAAATAGTTAAAGGATATGCAAGGCAGTTTTCTGATGAAGAAATAATCAAAGTTATCTATAATACATAAAGAAGTATTCTAAATCGCTGTTAATTAAATAAATGAAAATTTAAAAAAATGAAATTTCTTACCTATCAGATTGGTCAATATGACAAAAAAGGAATGTGAAAATATTGGAGAGGATGTGGGAAAATTGGGACACCAATGTATTGTTGATGATGTTATGAACTGATCCACCCATTCCAGTGAAAATTTGAAACTATGCTCAAAGGGCAACTACACTGTGAATGCTCTTTGATACAAAAACATGCCATTACTAAATCTTTATGCCATATAGATCACTTATAAAAGTGCAAAAATATTTATAGTAGCCCTTTTCATGGTGGCAACATATTTGAAATTGAAAGGATTATCGTTAATTTGTGAATGTCTGAACAATCTGTGGTATATGAATATAATGGAATTCTATTGGAATGGAATACTAAGAAATGTTGAATAGGCTGACTTTAGAAAAAACTAGTATGAACTGATGCAAAATAAAATGAGCAGAATCAGGAAAACAGAGTATCAGATCAGCTGTGATTGACTCATCTCTTCTCAGCAGCATAATGATACAAGACAAGTAGCAAGGACTACTGAAGGAAAATGCTATACATTATCAGACAAAACAAATGGACTCCAAATGCAGATCGTAACTTGTTTTTTCACTTGTCGTCTTCTTCTTCATGTTTTTCTCTTTCTTTTGATGTTTCTTCTTTCACAATTCTGATTAATATAGAATGTTTAAATGCTAGCAAATGTATAAACTATATCGAGAGGCAGCTAGGTGGCACAGTGGATAGAGCACCAGCCTTGAATTCAGGAGGACCCGAGTTCAAATCTGGTCTCAGACAAAACACTTCCTAGCTGTGTGACCCTGGGCAAGTCACTTAACCCCAGCCTCAGGAAAAAAAAAAAAAAAAAAAGTTAAACTAAACTATATCAAAATGTGTAACCCTCTTCAGAAGGGAGAGGAAACAGAGGGAGGAAGAAAAATTTGGGATTCAAAAATCTTGGTAAAATGAATGCTAAAAAATTTCCTGACATGTAACTAAGGTGAAAAAAATAAAATAAAATAATATTTTAGAAAAAAGAAGAGTATGTTGGCTATCACATCACTCTAAAGGGCATTGATTCCTCATGGGCTGGCCTCTTTATGAACCCAAGTATTCAAGCATTAGCAATAGCTCATATTTTAAATCCTAAAAGTCTCAGAGACATTTCCCCTGAGTTTTTAGGGAGGGAAATTGTCCTAAACAAGATTCAAGTGGATATCACTCCTCCCATTAAAAAAAAAAAAAAAAAAAAAAAAGCTTGAAACTAGAAGTTCAACTAAAATATGAAGCTGATATAAAAGTATATTGTTGAATAATCTTCTTTTGAATAAAATATTTTATTGAATTAATTTTAAACATTACTTTTTTTTACACGCAATGGAAAGAGCACTAGATCTTCAGTAAGAAGACCTGTTTCAAAACTATTGCCTAAGCCCCAATTTCCTCATTTGTACAATGAGAAAAATGGACTAGATAGACCTTTTTAAGCTCTGAATTTATATCTTATCATCCTATGAGCTTTGAGGACCAAATAATGAATATTTACTAAGTCTGAAAGACGTAATTACATCCATAACTTATATGGAAGTATTCTTGGAAAGAATGCTGATGTCAGTAAACATTTATTTAGCACCTAAAAGTGTAAGACTGAATTCATAGTTTTATTTCCTCTTTCTGCCCTTTCTCTGAAACAAAGTAAATAGTTTTACTTAATAAATATGCTTTCAGAAAGTTGGTTGATTTTGAGTATAAATATATCTCCAGGCTACAGAGGAATAGAATGAAACCTGACTTTATACTGCAGTCTCTTCATTGTTAGCACAGCTTTGACACTTGAATTGAAGAGAAGTGGATGTCAATAAACCCTCATTAGATAACTTCAGGCTTTAAAGAAAAAAGGAAAAAAAAAAAACTTCTCATAGAGTCAAACTTATGCTTGCAGCTACTATATGGAGATTTTGTTTTCCTCCTGTACCTCAGGAAAGTCATTAAAACAGTATGGGCATCTTGATTCCATTACCTAAGGTCAGAGTTGAAAGAGACTTTGGTGATCAACAAAGATTCAGACTCTGACTCAGCTTCCCATATAATTTACAAAATGAGGAGATTGAGAGACAAAAAGTTTAAGTTTAGCATTATATCCAGGAATCAACCCAATTCTCTTGATTCCTAGTTCAGTTTCTTTATATTCCCAATAAACTTCTTACACTTTTGTACTTAAGAAATATAATACTCTGTTAGATGGTAAGCTCCATAAAAGCAAAGGCACATCTAATTTTATCTTCCCAATTCCTAACAACTTTCTTTATAAGATTGGTACCTAATAAATAGTGGTTAAGTTGAATTGAATCAGATACCACATGTCATGCTAAATGTATTTCTGTTTTAAATTATTTTGTTGATATTTATTTTATAATGACTTCATTTCATATGATTTCCCCCCACCCACCCTCATTCCAACCTTTGCAACAAAGAATAAAAAAGGAGAGGGAAGGAGAAAATAGTTCATGGTACCTATGGCTTCTCAGAGTATACAATGTTCCACTGTCTAATGACTTTCCCTATATTTAAAAATATACTTGTGAAATTATTTTATAGATACAAAGTATAGACTGTATCATGACATAATGGATAGAGGATCTGCTTCAAAGCAGGAAGATCTTTATCACATACTGACTGTGATTTTAGGTAAATTTCTTAACTTCTCAATGCTCCAAGGTAATATAAGTTACAAATGAGATGCTAATCTGAATTAGTAAAGGGAGCTCCTTATACTAGGGGATTCATGTCTACATCCTATCCTGTTCTGCTGTCTTCCAGTATGTCCTTGTGATCTGCCACAAAACCTCACATGGTTTTCCACCTAGCCAGAGCACATAGGGGAAAATTCTCCTTCCAACTCTTTTGTGTTTCCTATGGTGGGGTCCAAAAAGTTTATTCTAACTCTGAAAAATACTTGATATGTAGACCACCAAGTCAGGAAGGGGCAAACCTACACACGCTGTTCCCACCTCTGCCATTACCAACACTAATCACCATCCTGCCTGACTTAGCTGTCATGAAATGCCCTAAGAGTTCCAAGTTAGATATTAAAACAATGTTAGCTTTGGAAATGAGGGAAAGGTGAGAAACTGTCATCTTGTTTCTTGTCTATGCATCATTTTCTATTCAAAGAGAAACACTTGTGTTTTGACTAGTGTCCCTTTAGCTAGAAAAGGCGCAGGCGGATGGGATTGGAAAATGAGACAGCTGAGAATGACAGATGTGAAAATAGCTAGCTGGAAACAAGAGAGTAACCTGAGCTTATATTTGGAACTGGCTGCTCCAAAAGTACCTACTTAAAGTTGTCACCCAATCAGACAGATGTGGTTTGGCATCAAGCCAGTAAAAGTAACAGAAAGTCTGTAAAATTAGAACAATATATACAGGAAGCTAGGCTATGTTGAGAGGATTCTTCTGTTGGTTTCCTAAAGAAAAAATATTAAGTAATATTTAATCTATTTCTTTTTAAATTATTTATTTATTTTATTTTTAATTTATGGGATCAAACATTTCCATAATATAATATAATTAAAAACAAAAGATAATTGCATATGAAACTACTAATCTATTATGTATAACTTGCAGTTTCTTTCAATAAGTAATAAAATAGTCATGTAAGTTTATTTTTTCCTTCCCTGAAAGTCATTCAAATAGTTAAAGCAAGAGGTACCAAATGGGCTGGTAACCATGAAATATTTAAAGATCTTGAAGTTGTGTAGATTTTTAACAAAGCTTTATGGTAGGACTTGGCTCAGCCTTAAACAGGTCAGACAATTTCCAGTCTTCATTATGGAGGTAGTGTCCATATTGATGAGATTCTATGTAATTCATTTCAATAAGTGATTGATCTAAAATTGAATTAGAATTTTGAATAAGCCAAAAAAAAAAAGGAAAAATATATGAGAATATAAACCTATTGCCATAAGTTAACATTAATAATTTTCATGCGATGTATAACATAAAAGATGTTATCAGGGAAATATATAACAAGAAAAGGAGATGGTCCAGCAATGTAATGAGAATGAGAAATCATAGAACAGGGGTTCTCAAACTACAGCTCAGCTCGCGGGCCAGTTGCAGCTGGCTGAGGATGTTTATGCGGCCCACCGGGTTATGGCAAATGGGCTGAAGGGAGGAGACAGAGTGTGAGTTTTTGTTTTTACTATAGTCTGGCCCTCCAACAGTCTGAGGGACAGTGAACTGGCCCCTATTTAAAAAGTTTGAGGACCACTGTTAGATATTCATAGGGAATTTTGGTACTCTCAAGAAGCTAAAAAGAACTAGAAGGGAGACTTATAACATGTTGGGTAGCAACAATAATAATGTTAGCTCATATAGAATTTACTATATGCTAAGTACTATGCTAAGTGCTTTACAATTATGTTCCATTTCATTTGATTCTCAAATAATTCTGTGAAATAGATGCTATTATCTCCACTTTACAAATGTGAAAACTAAGGCAAACAGAGATTGTGACTTAAAGTAACACAACTAATTAATATCTGAATTTGGACTTGAACTCAGGTATTCCAAACTCCAGATCTTGTATTCTCTCCACTGCACAACTTAGTTATTATAGATCTTTTGTGGAGAATTTATGGGAAAATGATCAGAATAGGCAGCATGAGAAGGATCTGAGGAGGTTTGGATCAACATTGTTTGCAATAACATTTATATTGATGAAATCATAAACCTCTTAAAGTATGGCCTTGCAGGTAATGGTTAAAGGTTTGGGGCCTGAAGTATTTCTCTGGAAGATGTCAATTTATATGTACATTAAAAGAATTCTTCATGAACTCTTCATATCCAGCCTTGCACACCCTGTAATTGTATGACTTTGAATGAGTTACACTATTTCCATCTTCCACTCTTCTATTCTCTTTATTTAAAAAAAATAATTAATCTAATGCTAAATTTCTTAGTAATACTTTATAATAAAATTAAATAAATTATTAATAATTCAATAATGATATCAATAAGTTATTATCAATTTTTAGTAATTCTAGATCTCTGTCAGTATTCTTTTTCTATTCACTCATTTGCTTTTTCTTTTATCTGCCCAAAATTAGCATTAGTGTTCTAGGTTTCTGGTTTTACCTCTTTGGGCTTTCTCTGGGCAAATACTTTCATAGAAGTATTTGTAGTTTTCTTTTTTTTCTCAAACTTGTTTATCGTAAATGAATTATACTACATGAGTTTCACAATTTATTTAATCATTCTCCTTGTGTTAAACATAGATTTTTTGAAAGTTTTACAATTAGACATAAATACTACTATAAAAATATGTTAACAATTAGCTCTTTTTTAGAAGAGAAAAAATTGAAACACAAGGTTTTGTAGTGGGGAATGTTGAAAACTATGCATGTTTTTTGTAAAATAAAAAGCTATTATTATTAAAAATATGCTTAGCATTTTTTCAAACTGTTAAGGTCTATATAAATGTTTGCCATTGTTAGTAGATATTATTTATTATCTCTCCTTCACTTTAGTCCAACATACATAGGAAATTAGCCAAGATATTGGGGAATAGCTAAATAAATTGTAGCATATAAATGTAATGGAATATTATTGTGTTAAGGAATTGATGAAATTACCAGTTTCAGAGGACAGAGAAATGAGTAAAAAATATAAACGATAGATCTAGAAGACAAAAGATGACACCTACAATTCACCTCCTGACAAAGAAGTGATAGCTTCTTAAAATGAAGAATATTTCATATGTTTTTGGACATGACCAAAGTCCAAACTTTGCTTTGCATAACTATGGATATTTTTATGAGAGTTCAATTTAAAAAATGTCCAGTTAAGGAATGGGTGAGAGTGATTATAAATGCTCATAATTTTTTAATTGTCTTAAGGTAATGTCCTTTACATTTGATGGAAATCTATTAGATTATGAACATTTTCTTCTGTTCAACCACAGAAGATTCTCCCATGGTGACTAAGTTGCTTCTCAGAAACTCAGAAGATAGTGTAGATCCTGATAATAATTGAATGTCAGATTTGAAGTTAATTATAAACTCTATACTTTTTCCCTATTTCTGACATCTTTATCCCAAAATTCTATAAATGTCCTTTTTAGGCACGTAGTGATTATTAAAAATTATTTCATTTGGAAAGTGCAAAGAGATGTCTCCCAGCTTCTTATTTCTACTTATGACACTGTTTCTTGAACCTTACCTCTGTTGAAATCTAGAAGGATATGAAAAGATCAGTTATATGATATATTACTAAAAATAAAATACTAACATGCATGGAATTTAAAATAGGTGGTTTATTTTATGTAGACATAGGTTGACTATATACAATGATAATTGGTTTTAGAACTTTGATACTAAATGATTTTCTCAATAAATCTCTTTTTAAAAACAATACAAAATATATAAGTAACAAGCAAAAGATTGTTTTTATTTTAATTTATCTTTAAAAATTACTGGGACAAATACATAATAGTCCTATAAGAGACTGAAGATTTCATTTTTTAAAAAATCTTCAATGTTCTATGATGTTTTAATATGTGTTGGGCACGATTTTCATCACATAGAGTGATTATTATTACATTATATTATGGCATTATGTGTAAGATACACATAAATGTCAGAAGAGCATTTTCATAAGAGGCAAAATAAGGATGAATTCAAGTTACATGATAATTTACATGTAATTCAGTGTTAAATGGTCATGATACTCTATTAATGTTTTAGTTGATTTTGGTGTTTCATTTTGTTTTCCAATCTTCCTCAAAGTATGAAATCTTTTAAAAAGTTTTTTGATCCTAACTTCTTAAGATGAAATCTTAAAAACCAATAACATATAGAACAAAGCAATGTGTGGGTTTTAGCTTTATAGAGCCAGTTGGTAGGATTTGGAAAATTCTGTATCCATTTATATTACATAAAGTTTCATTTATTAATAAGCACTTATACCAAAGCATTCTCCTTTTTCATTCCCCCAAAACCAATATGTAAGTAAAGGTAGCAGGCAGTAGGTTGACCAGATTTGGTCCATTTCTGAGTTTTAAATCTTAGGAAGAGTTTAGCTTTTCCACTGCACTAAACCAAGGAGGTGACTGCCATTTTTTTCCAACATTGCTGAGCATAATTGCCATGAACAACTAAGTACTTCTTTAGTTTTCCCTCAGAAACTAGTACCATATATGTTTTATTAATTAATTGATCAAAAAGGATTAATAAGTGCCACTGAAGTGCCACGCACCATGCTGCATCCTAGGGATATAAGAAGTGAAAAGAAACAATCCTCACCATAAAGGAGCTTGCATTCTATTTGGTAAAAATCACACATTCATATAAAAATATTTCAGTACAATTGTTGAAATCTGAATTTAAAATTTTATATGTGATGCTGCAAAAGTATTACATTGAAGGAAGTAGAATATTAATATAAATTACATCTGGGCACTTATGGTAATAAATTGAAAGGCTAGAAGTTATTGTGACTCAAAAGTAGCCTATATTTTTAGTTCTTATTTTTTTTAAATCCCAAGAAGAATGTATCAGGTTTCAGAATCATTGGTTTAGAAATTTTGTTGTTAGCACTTTGCGTTTATAATCTTAATTTAATAATGCCATTTAGTTTTCTCCTAATAATTATGCCCTAAGTGTCACAGAAATATTAGCCAACATTGTAATATCCAGGCTTTTCTATCAATGTTGGAAATAAGTAGCTCAATTTCACTCATAATTAAAGCTTATAGTTGAAATAAAAACTTATCATTTGTGTTGGTGACTTTCCCAATAAAAATACCATTGGAATGGACTATCTTTTCATGTTTTCTTTCTCACTAAATGTATATGAATTGGATATGCCAATCAGGCTTTATGCCACAAGTACTGGAGTTAAAACATTTATATATTATTATAAAAGGGCTTTTAAGAACTATGAACAAAGTGCAAATCATAATTTTCACATTAAATAATATGACCATTAGATCAGACTTCTTTTTTAAATCATTAAACTTCAGATAAATATCTTTGCATCCTCATTATACAAAGAAAATTAGAATTCTAATTTAGATGAATTAGAGATTTTAGGAGAAGAAACTTGTTTTAATAGGTTGGTGGATCTACATTATATACACACAACATTAAAAAATACTATATAGCATATATAAAATAAAGGTCCATTCCCATCTTATTCCAGTTCATGTGAAAATCATTGCAGATTGCTTGCCTCCTTCAAACATTCTCTGGCTCTAAAAAGGAAGATTGTAAAGAAAATGTCATTCTCTGGAATGCCAACACATATAATTTCGATTTTAATAAAGCATTTGATAATTTAAACTTGTAAATAAATGGAAATGATAATAGAGTTAAGTGGATTTTAAGTTTGTGGAATGAGTAAACTTAACTTAGAGGGAGGTCTCTGTCCTGTGATTGATAGGATCATAAATCTGCTGGAAAGAACTTCAGAAAGCATCTTTTCCAGTCTCTTCATTTTATACATGAGGAACTAAGGCCCATAAAGATTAAGCAACATTTCCAAAGTGAAATGCTTAATAAGTGGCAAGTTCAAATGAAACCTTAGGATCTCTGATTATAAATCCAGTCCATTTCCAGCTTTTAATAACTCATTCCAATAACTTTAGAGAAGGCATGAAAGGCACATTCATCACATTTTTAGGTGACACAAAGTTAGAAGAGATAACTTACATTAGATACATTATTAGAAAGATTAAGGATCCAAAAATACCTAAACATGCCATATGGCTGATTTATTTTTTTTAATAAAATGAGTATAAAATCAAAATACTACATAAATTCAAAAAGTCAACTTTACAAAATAAAATGAGGGAGTTTTGGATTAATATGAGTTAATCTGAAAAAAAAAAAAAAGAGCTAGAACTTTTATGTTCTATGAGTACAATGTGAGTCAAGAGACTCCATGTGATGGCCCCAAAAGCTAATGATGTCTGAGATCACATTAGAAAAAGAAGAATAGTAAGAGTACTCATCAGAGTACATCTGGATTAACACATTTAGTTCTAAATGCCATATTTTAGAAAGGACTGTTAAAAAGCTGGAGATTTTCCAAAGAAGGGTAACCAGCGAAGGGTAACTCATAGCTTACTATATAAGGAGCAATTGAAATTGGATATGTTTAGCCTAAAGAAGAGAAACAATAGGGGAAATATTATAACTGTCTTTAAGCCGTCACAGGAGGCAGTTTGGTATTCCAACACTGTACTTTAGTAACCTTGGATAAGTCATATACTTTAAACTCAGTTTCATCATCTGAAAAATGAAGACATTAGAATATGTGATCTCTAAGTTCCCCTTTGGCTTTCAGCTTTTGAGCCTAAGATTTAAGTATTTGAAGGGTCAACATGTGGAAGAAATAGTAAAAAAGAAATCATTTAAAAAAATAAATAGTAAAAAACAGTTTTGCTTGATCCTAGAGAGTGAAGCAATGCTCAGAAATTATAGAGGGGGAAGATTTAGGCTGAGGAAAGGGTTAGAGAAGGGGAAGTGAGTAGGGAGAAACAATCTACAAATAGAGTTGGACAAAAAGTGCATGCTTTGCGTTGCTTTGAGAAGTACTAGGTTCCCTCTTTTGATAGCCAATAATTATAGCTAATTTTTTCTTTAAGTTTTGTAAAATGCTTTAAATATCTATGATCCTTACAACAATTCTAGGATTTAGGTACTATTATTACCCTTATCATGAAGATGAGGAAACTGAGGTAGAGGGAGACTAAGTTACTTGCCTAGAGTTTATAACTGGTAAGTATCTGAGGCTATAATGGATTCCAGATCCAGTATTCTACCCACTTTGTCAGCTAGTTACCTTATCAAATCTTTTAGTAAAAACTGTATGATCACTCATTAGGGATGTATTAGAGAAGTTTCTTATGTAGGAAGATTTTGGATTGCATTTATAAATAGGGAGTTCCCTAAAATGGTTAAATCAAGGTCTGGATCACTTTTCCTCCAAAAGCACAAACCATATAAGAGTAATGGGAAGATGCTGGATCTTAGAAGCCCTGGTCAACTGAAGAGCAATAAAAAACAAAGATAAAACCTATTTGTAATGGCATAATCTATCTTTCATAAATTTATTTAGGAAAATTTTCAAGAAGAGGTCTGATTTTAATGATATGCCATTGCAGTCTTCTGCAACTGCCAGCAGAGGGAGACCATCTTGCAATTTACAGAAAATTGAGGCCAAAACTAAAATATTCCTTCCAACTTAAAAGGCTCAAAATGTGCTGTCTGATCTCTGTTTTTTCTCTGAAAACATTTCTAAAGTCCTCACACAGGAAAAAAAAAATATATATATATATGATATAAACCATCCTAGAGTAGAGTCTATATTTAAAGTAATTAATGTTGCTGGTATCAAACACCACTTCCTCCTTTCTGATCTACATTTTAGAGTTTCTTTATGGATTTTATATAAAATTAAACATGAATACTGTGACACAGTAAGTGCACCTGGTAAATCAAAGCCCTTCATTGCAGTTTTTTGGGTGAGCAATAACCTCCTCCTAGATGCTTTAAGTGATGATGAACTACTCAGCAGAAAACCTTGATTTTTTTTGGTGACTTTTTGAATAAAAAATTTCATGTTTACACACACCTTTTAAAGTGAATTATAAATGCGTGAAAAGTTTCAGGGAAAAAGTTAAGATATTTCTCTGGTAAAGCTGAATATGAAAAGTTTTGCTATCTGTATCTATAATTAGTGAAGTGACAAGATAGGGAACATTGAAAACAGAAGACCTCTCCATTTACTATCAGCTAGTTGGTCAATAAAATTTTACTAAGCCAAGTAAGTTAGCAAAAATTTATGAAACTTCTTTTATATGTTAGATATTGTACTAAATGCTGGAGATACAAAGAGAAGCAAAAGATACTCCCTGTTTTCAAGGAGTTTGCAAACTAATGAAAGAGACCACATGCAAACTGTGCATAAACAAACTTTATACAGAATAAGTTAAAAATAATTAACAGAGTGAAGGCACTATAAAAAAGGATCAGGAAAGGCTTCTTGTAAAAGATAGTATTTTATCTGGAACTTTAAAAAGTAGAAGAGTCTTGGGGAAATGATAAGAAGGGAGATAATTTCATGTTTGGAGGATAGTTTCAAAAAAACAAACAAATAAACCAAAAACAGAAATAAGAGATGAAGTATCTTCTGTAACAATAGCAAGGATTATAATCACAGAATACTGGAAGGAGGGATGTGTTGTAAATTGTAAAAACAAACAAAAAACTTGGAATGTGAATAGGGAACAAATTTATCAAGAGCTTTGAACATCAAACATAGGATCACATAATTGATTCTGGAAGAAATAGGGAGTCACTGGAATACACTGAGGTGGACAGAGCACTGGGCTTGGAATTAGGAAGACTCATCTTCCTTTCTTCAAATCCCACCTCAGACATTGACCAGCTGTATGATGCTGGGCAAATCGCTTAACACTGGAGAAGGAAAGAGCTGGAGGAGGAAATGGCAAACTCTCCAGTATCTTTGGTTCTAGGCTAGATCATTGTTTCAAAACAACTTGGTAATAAATAATAATAATAATAATTTTATGGATTAGAAAGCAGGATGGAGAAGAGACAGGGTAATATGCACAGAGGCAAAGTATGGAAATGTCCATAAAGTGGCATGGAGATCAGGTTTGGGGTAAGATAAAGAAAAAATGCAATCAGAGCTAGAAGACCCATTAGTAGAATCCAAAGTTGTGATAGTAGGAAATAGCAGAGAGTAAGGCAAGGGATGGAGATGAAGAATGCAGATGACATGATGAAGATATGTCTGGAAAGTTTAATTACTTTTTAACCTTCTGACTAAGATCAAATGGAAGAGTCTTTTCATAATCAGTTACTCATGTCTATGTCAAATCCTCCAAGATAAAATAAGTATTATTTATATATATATGTATATGTATGTACATATACATATATATATATATATATATATTTGTGCAATAAATTATACAAACAATACAATAAATAACCCCTAGATAAAAATAGCTATTACAATATTTTGCTTATCAAAGTTGGCGTTACAGAAACTAGCTACATAACCTTAGGCAAGATAACTGGACTCTCTGGGGTCAATTTCCTAAAATGTAAAATGGGGATAGTATTGCCTAGTGAACTTCCAGAGTTATTATGAGGATGAAATGAGAATGCAGGGCAGATACTTGGTAAATTTTAAAGTATTATATAAATTATTCAAACGGGAAAATAGAGTTCAGAATTAAAGTAACAAAATTTTGGCTAAGTATATTTAGAAAATAGACATAAAAATAATATTCTTTTTTGAAGACACAAGAAGACATTCACTTAGTGCCTATTATGCACCAAGCACCATGCTAAGTGTTGGGGATAATGAGGTACAAATAGGGAAGGTGAGGAATCATCCCAAAACAATCTATAGGTTCAGATGATCTCCAAGTAAAAGGGTAAAGCTTTATTGTGAAGGCTATATAAAGAAGACTAAGCTCCCTAGGAGAGCTAGTGATTTTCAAGGGGAGAGGTGGGACTGTTTATGGGAAAGAATCCAGAGCTGTGTTAATTGTGTGTCAGTAAGTCAACTAGTGGTCATGATCATCCTGTTTATATAAATTACTCCCCAGGAGTTGACTTCTATAATTTAATGTTCAGATTGTGGAAGGTAACAGTGGTTGTCAGTACAGGATAGCTCTGTCTGGAAAAGATAATTATTACAGGGTCAGTTTATTTCTGTGGCAGGAAGATAAGTTTTTTTTTTTTTCTCACTGGGATCCACTCAAATACTGAGTGGCTGTCAGGGTCGTGGTCTTTTGCTCGAATCCATTCACCCCATCAAGGATACAAAAAGAAAGAAAAATAGTCCCTATTTTCAAGAAGCTTATAATCTAATGGGGGAAACAAATTGGAATAAATATTAAGATAAATTAGGGAAGGTTTCTTATAAGTAGGATTTTAATTAGAACTTAAAGGAAGCCAGAAAGATCAATAATTGGAGTAGATGAAGGAGAACATTACAGGCTTGATGTTCAAACAGAGAAAATGCCTGGAGTGAAGAGATAGTGTTCATGGGACAGCCAAGAGTCTGGTGTCTTTGGATTAAAGACTACAGCATGGGAGTAAGGGATAAGAAAACTAGAAAGGTAGAAGGGGAGTTGGTCTGAAGGGCTCTTAATGCCAAACAAAGGGTTTTGTGTTTATTTTTGGAGGCAATAGGAAGCCAGGGAAGTTTATTGAATTGGGAGATGGGAGGAGGGGACAGGGAGTGACTTGATCAAATCTGCATTTTATAAAAATCACTTTAGCGGTTGAAGGAAAAATGGATTGGAGTGAGAAGGGACTTAAGGCAAACAGATCCCCTAACAGGTTATTGTAACAATCCAGGGATGAGGTGATGAGATTCTGAACTAGAGCGGTAGCAGGGAAAAGGGACAGAAGGGGCCATTTTTAAGTAATGCTGCAAAGATGAGATCAACAGGCCTTGGCAACACATTAGATATGGAATGGGAGATTGAGAAATCTAGTTCTCTTAGGTTGCAAACCTGAGAGTCTGAGAACATGTACGTTACAATAATAGCTGAAAGGTAGGAACTGGGATAGGGAATAGTTTAGGGGAAAAGATAGTGAGTTCTGTTTTAGTCATATTAGATTTAAGATATCTATTGAACACTACGTTAGAGATGTTTGAAAGGTAGTTGGAGGTCAGGAAATTGGGGCTGGAAAGGTAGATTTGTCATCTGCACGGAGATGGTTCTTATTGTTCTTTGTCCTTTGTTCTCAAAGAGGGCCATAACATCAGAAAGGTAATGTCATCATGACATGTAACTAAATTAGACTTAAGTGAGGGAGAGCTGTGAAAGGTCATCTGCCTCACTTTTCCCTCTAGAGTCATCTGGGTCCAATGGCCAGATACAGATACTATGGGAGATCTTAACTTTTTTTAAGCTAAAGTCTTCAACAAGTCTCAGTTTGACAGAGACTACTCCCACTCAGTGATTAAAACTAGGTAGCAATTGAGACAAAGAATCTCTTTTTTCACCTAGCCAAAAATCTGGGAGAGGAAGATTCTCAGGGTTTCTGGGCAAAGCAGAAATGACTGACATTTTCATTCAATCTGAATTAACCAGGATTTAAGCAATGACCAAATGAGGCTTGGTCTGGGACCTATTGGGAGCCAATCAATGAGAATCAGAATGGTTTTGGTATAAGGCAATGTCCTTAAGAAAGAAATGTAGTCAGTAAAACCCAAGACATCTTGGGAAGATTCAGAGATTCAAAAAAGGAGGAGGAGGAGGAGGAGGAGGAGGAGGAGGAGGAGGAGGAGGAGGAGGAGGAGGAAGAAGAGGAAGAGAAGGTAAAAGAAAAAAAGGAGAAGAAAGAAAGAAAGAAGGGATAAAAAAAGAAAAAAAGGTGAGGAAGAAAGAAAGGAAGGAAGGAAGGAAGGAAGGTAAAAGAAAAAAAGGAAAAGAAAGAAAGAAAGAAGGCAAAGAAAGAAAGAAAGAAAGAAAGAGAGAAAGAAAGAAAGAAAGAAAGAAAAAAAAAAAGAAAGAAAGAAAGAAAGAAAGAAGGAGAAAAGAAGCTTTAGGAACATTTGTAGGTAAGAGCATGATATAAAGGTATGTGGACAGAGGAAGAGATACAAGGGTGCTAATGAGATCATCAAGTGAAGCAATATAGAAGAAGAAGAGAAGATCTTTTAAGGACATTTATGGTTAGATAACATGATCTGGAAGCAGATCCAAAAAAGGAGACAGATAAAGAATGGCCAAACAGGTAGGAGGAAAACCAGAAGAGAGTGATGTCCCAAAATCCTAGAGAGAAGTTATAAAAGAGTGATCAACAAAAAGCATTAAAGACTGCAAAGATGTCAAGGGGAAATAGATTGAGAAAGGGGCATTGGATTTGGCAATTAGGAGAACATTAGTAAATTTAAAGAGAACAGTTTTGGTGTAATTATAAAGTTATAAGTCAAATTGTAGTAGGTTAAGAAGAGAGTGAGAGGAGAGAAAATAAAGGTACCTATTGTATACGGCCTTTATAAAGAGTTTAGCTACCAAAGGCAAAAGAGAAATAAAATAATATTGAGAAGTAATGGAAGGATCAAGTGAGGGCTTTTTTGGAATAGGAATTTTTAGGCAGTAAGTAGAAAGGGAGAGATTGAAAATAAGTAAGAGAATGAGAATGACAGAGTAGGCAATCAATTGGAGAAAATGGGATGAATATTCGAATTCTTTCCTTAAACAAATACAGGGGTTAGCCTGGGTAAGGAAGAGAGACTAGCAGAAGGCATATGTGTGTTAGGAGATGAGGAAGAGAAGAGTAAGGAGAGCTCATGGAAAATAGTTTCAAATTTTTTTCTATAAAATATAAGACTTGGTTCTCTGCTGAGGAAGTTGGGAGAGAGGGAACCATGGGAAATCTGAGGAGATATGAAAAGGTTTGGAAGAGCCATTGTGGAGAGTAGGGTAGTGATTAGATTAAAGAGATATGTCAGGATTGCTTAGCAGCAGTGAGGGCCCAGTTGAGGCTGTGTAACATAAATTTGTAAAATCTAGTTTGAAACTCACCATTTGTTCTGCAGCAGTTTCTCCTCCGGTTATAAGCAAAATAGCTAGTTGCTGCTCCAATAAGTGATACCACAACCACAGAAACAATAGGAGAAACAATTCTAGCTACTGAGTCACCTGTGATAAAGAAGAGAAATTGTATTATATTTTAAGTTTAATAAGATAGAAATTCTCATTATTCATAAATAATATTCTGCAAAACTAAAAAACAAAACATCTTTATCTTTATGTTAAAACATGACAAAAATCTATTTTAAAATATAGAAAAACTTATCTATAGAAAACTTCATGGAATTAATAGAAAAAATCTAGAATCCTATTATTTTGGCATGACTTTTTAAAAGCCCTTTTATGTAATATATTTTTCTATACTATCAGATTTCAGAGGAGGATTTTGTAGAGAATAGAGTAATCTCAAATAGGGTCTTATTTTCACCTTCCTAGCCCTCAGTTTACTTATTTACAAAATGAGGAAAATGTTCTCAAAGAATTCTTGAGTTCTATATACCCCAACTTTTTAAGCTGTGTTGTGACCCCATATGGGGTCTTGTAATTGAAAGTGGGGTTGTGAAATCATGATGTATTAATAGTAAATGTTCATTTGTATACCTATTTTATATACCTGTATACCTGAGATCACATAAAAACTTCTTGGGCAAATCCGAATGAAAAATAAGTTTAAGAAGCCCTGACAAATACTATGATATGATTTCCTGTGCATGTATTTAGGAAATGTGGGAAGGAATTCATCAATCCCTAAAGGTGCTGGGGATTTAAGAACAAAGAACAAAATAATCCCTATTTACAATGATTTTATATTCCAGTAAAGGAGATGATAACACTCTGTACAGCATAAACATAAAATCAATGAATACACACACACACACACACACACACACACACACACACACACACAGTAGCTAAATACAAGGTACTTCTGGAGGGAGAGAACTACAAATTGGCTATTAAAACTGGCTTCATGTATAAGATGTCTGAACTGTATTTTAAAAGAAGATTTGGCAGAGATAAGAAAGGAGTGCATTTCAAACATGAGAATGGGGAATACAAAAGAAAGAAGATAGAAAATGAAGTGTCACATGTAAGAAGCTTTTAAAAAGATTTGATTGGCTGAAATCATAGAATGATGAAAGAGAAGCATTGTCAACTGAGATTATAAAGGTAGGCTGGGCATAGATAATGTAAGGATTTAAAAGCTAAAAAGGTGAGTTTATATTTTATCCTTCAGACAATAGGAAGCTATCAGAATTAACTGAACAGAGGAATCACATGGTCATATCTGTACTTATGGAAAATTTCTTTGGCATCAGTGTTTATAATAGACTAGAATGATAGATATCATTCCCCTTTCATTATAATAACTTGTAGTGTCTATACCAATATGCTATAGCACTTTCTTTCCCCTGTGCAATAGAACTGAATCAGTTTTTCATTTACCATGTGTGTTTCCGTAATTTGAATATCCTCCTCCACCTAGAAGGGAGAAAGAATGTGATTACAAAATAACTTTAAACAAAAAAATTAATTACAGCTAAACCATATCCAAATGCTATTACATGTCTGACAACAACACAAAAATATGAAAATATAGAATTAATTACTCAATAGGTTAGACAAAACAATGAAAATTGAACACATTCTGCCAAAAAGCCTGCAAAAAAAGTGTTAATTTCAGAGATGTGCTGGGACAAGCTCAAACTGGCTTATGAAATCCAATTGTCAAATTATCAGGGTAAGCATTTATTTTCTCAGAAACTGGCAAAAGCTGCAAATCAGGGTTTGATTTGTTATTTAGTTGAATGTATTTTTAAAGTGATAGAGAAAATGTAAATAATGCAGATTAAACTTGTTCTGAGGAATATATATATATATATATATATATATATATGTATATATATATATATATATATATATATATATACATATATATATATATATATATATATATATATATATATATATATATATATATATTTGGAAAGCCAGTTGTTAAATATTTACCAGCATACCTCTTTTTAAAATTCCATCTTTAACACCATTTCAAAGTAATCGATTTACCATAATTATTTCCATAATGAGAACTGGGATTATATCCCCCTCCTCCTGTAGGAAAAAAAAAATTGCATTAAATTGAAAGAGCCATCAATAAAGTATGATTTCCCAATAAATCCTTCTCTTGCTCATGCAGCATGCACAGTCCCAAGCAACTTGATGTAAAAGGTGAAAATATTAGTCCATTTCCATCCCAAAAGTAAGTAATCAATTTCACATGATAAATGCCAAATATAAGTAGTCACAGCCTAAGATACATTAAGAACCACTAAAAAAGTTGTGTATTGTTTGTTTTGATGGTTGTTTGACGAAAGAAACAGAACTAAAATACAGTTGTCTAAATTGTGTTAAATGGGATAATTAAAAGGAAAATATAAGGCTGGGAATTTCAAAGAGTTATTTATTTATACTACACTTAAATCCATTTCTTTAAGAAAAATTCAAGATAAGGAACAAAGTTTATGATTAATATTTAAAAATCCTAATTACAATTATAAAAAATGACAATCATTGGAGGGATATGTGATATACTGTTGATGGAGTTGGTGAATTTGTCCAACTGTTCTAGAATGTAAGTAGGAATTATGCAAAAAAAAAAAAAAAAAAAAAGAAGAATTTTCTTTTGGGTATAAACCCAAGAAATTTAAATAAAGAAATCATATATATATACACATACATACATATATATATACATATATACACACATACATACATATATACAAATATATATACATACATATATGTATATATATACATATATATAAAAATATTTTTAGTAACATTTTCTGTGATAGCAAAAAATCTTGAAACAGTTAGTGAATAAATAAATTGTGATATGTGAATAAAATACAACTTTATTTTGCCATAAGAAAATTATAAATGTGAAGAATTCAAAGAACCATGGGAAAGCTTTGTATACACTGATGCAGAGCAAAGTAATTAGAGGAACAATATACACAATGACTATAGCAAGGTAAATGAAAACAACATTAAAAGACAATCAAATTTTGTTAAATTCTAATGACAGAACTCAGAAGATGAAGAAATAAATCTTGCTGTTCTCCAGAGATAGGAATGTGGAATAGGAATTTGTAATATGGTATTCTACATTCAGTGGTTATCTCTATTTGTTTTACTTAATTGGTTTTCTTTATTACAGGACAGGGTTTCATTATTAGTGTATGTGTTACTATTAGTAGGAAATAAGCCATAAAACTTTGTAACAAAACCTAAAAACTGATGTAGGCATTATTTGAAAATATCATATCTCATACAGAAAGGTAATTGTTTTTTGAGGTGAATTGTTTATTCATAAAAGTTTGTTTTTAGATACAAAAGGATCTTTTTATTATTATCATTATTACTTCATTCAGTCAAAATGTCTTTGGATTTAGAATTAGAAGACCTAGATATGAATCCTGGCTCTGATACTTACTAACTATGCGACCTTGGGCAATTTATTTACCACCAAGCCCTCCCCAGGACTTCATTTTTGTCGCTTGAAAAAAGAAGGTTTATATAACTTCTAAGGTCCCTTCCAGTTTTAAATACAGATCCTATAATAGTGTGCTAGGACCCTGGTCCTTAAAGGTCAGCTTCTAGAGCTAGGAAAAATGAATTAATATTCCTATTATTTTCCTTCATATCTCCTCAGCATTAGCATGCCCTCTTATGAAGAGAAAAGAGGACTTCCTTCCTCACATTCAGGGATGAGAAAAAGCAAGGGAAAAGAGTTCAGTCTAATTGCCCCAAGTCAAGCTTAGTAATGCTTAACAAGTTTGGTCATTTCCCAGGTTGAATAGTGTTTAGTTGACTCACCATAATTTATCCAACCCTTTGGGATTGATTTTAATTATTTAATCATAGTTTTAGGGCTGGTCTTGTTTACCTCACAAAGGCACAGTACTAAAGGGTGGGAATCCTTTATAAATGATCTTGGACTGGGAAAGGAGCATGCTCCAATTTTAGCAAGTGAGCTAGAAGTAAAAAGACATTTTCCCAGAAATGTTCCCAAAAGAAATTCTGTAAAGTTACTGTCACTGTTATTTGTTAATGACCAAAGCAGAATAAGAAATAATACAGCAATCCTATTCTGATTCTAAGGACAATAGCTTATAAGTCTGGGCCATGCTAAGCAGCCAAATTTTCTTAATAAAGAGTATTTTTTCTAAAAACATATTTTAAAAAACTTCCAACATTTTTTAAAAATTTTGAGTTCCAAATTTTTCTCTCTTCCTTTCTTCTCTCACTATAATGGCAAGCAAATATAGATTTCATATATGTATATATGCAGTCATGTAAAACATACTTGCATATTAGTCATGTTGTGAAAGAAGAAATTGACCAAAAGGAACCCTCCCACCCACCCACCCACCCACCCAAAAAAAAGGAAAGAAAAGAAATTTAAAATAAGATGTCTTGATCTGCATTCAAAATCTATCAGTTGTTCCTCTGGATATGGAAAGCATTTTCCATCATGAAGAACAATTCTTTTCTTAAGAACATTACTATATATTCTTGTATTGGCAAGCAATTGGAAACTGAATAGATATCTACCAGTTAGGGAGTGCCTGAATAAGTTATGCTATATGAATGTAATGAAATATTATTGTTCTAAAAGAAATTATGAGCAGGCTGATTTCAGAAAAGCCTGAAAAGACTTACATGAATTGATGCTGATTGAAGTGAGCAGAACTTAGAGAACATTATCTGCAAGACCTTGTAATGATCACCTGTGATGGAATTGGCTCTTCTAAGCAATGCAGTGACTCAAGACAATTCCAATGTACTTGGGAGAGAACATGCCATTCACATTCAGAGAGAAAACTGTAGAGATTGAATGTTAATCAAAGCATAGTATTTTCACCTTTTTTTTGTTTGTTTACTTTTTCTTTTTCATGATTTTTTCCCTTTGGTCTGATTTTTCTTGTACAACATAATTTGGAAATGTATTTAAAAGGACTGTACCACATGTTTAACATATTTCAAATTACTGTCTTGGGGAGGGGGATGTAAGGAAGGGAGGAAGAAAAATTTAGAACTCAAAATCTTACAAAACCAAATGTTGGAAACCATCTTTATACATGTTTGGAAAATAAAACATTGCTGAGAATTTTTTTTTATTTTTAAAAATCATCAATAATTATGAGAAATTTGGGGGAAAGCTTAGTAGAAAATAATCACTGATCCACTAAAAACTTACTGGGGAGTTAATGAATTTTAAAATGATAAACATAATAAACACCTTAAAGAAAGGGAGTAGTGGGGGAAGAGTAACACCTCCTAGCCAGATCTGAGTAGAAATCATAATCTAGAGGGAAATATTAAATGCTTTACCAAAATGAGAACCCAGCAAGTCAAGATTGCAAGTCAAAGAATGATCAACGAGTACAGTTGTGGATGATAGACAAATCAACAAAGAGCAGACACTAAACAATAGACCCTCAAAAACATTAAGTAAACCCATTCCCTGATGGGAAAGCTCATATATATATATATATATATATATATATATATATATATATATATATATATATATATATATATATATATATATATATATATATATATATTTGGCAACCTTTTTTTTTAAAGTTCCTCTCAAATCATGCATTTACCATGGTTATTGTAATTGGAGTTATAGCCCCCTCCTCCTGCAGGGAAAACAAACAAATAAAAAAAACAAAACTAATTAACAAAAGTTTATTGCATTGAAACCTAAAATTTCCAGCCAAAAATCATTCCTAAAGTAAGGGACAGGCCAATTAGTAGATTAAACTTGCTGATTTAACAAAGCCCATAAAAATCAACCAAAAGAGAAGCAAAAAAAATTAATTGCCAGAGATGGAAAAGCAATAGCTGAGAGAGTTTGAATTCAGTGAGTGGTCCTGCAGAAACAGTTAGTTCTTTGTAAGGGACAGCTCACTTCAACTGTTGGACCCTACAAAAATGCTGTTGTATCTCTCAGCCTCCCCAAGTCATACTTTTACCATGTGTGTTGCCAAAATTATTGGAATGATATCCACCTCCTCCTGCAGAAAAGAAAACTGGGACTAACACTTCAAACAGAAATACATGATGACATTCTTAAGTCCTTTATGAGACACACTAAATAAATAGGACTCCTAATTCATAGTTGCATATAATTTCAAATTTATAAATTAAGAGACTTTGCTGTTACATTTGACTTATGTTTTAAATGCTTAAAAATAATCTTTAAAACAAATAACCATCACTTAAGTGCATTTGATTTTTGAATCAAATAGTTTTATAGAGAGGAAACTGCCTCATATATAAAAAAGGAAATATCTTTTCTAAGGCAACTTCTAAGATATGATTTTCTACCCAGAAAAAAAAAAGTAATTTGTAATTTATTTTCAAAGTGACAAAGTCTCAGGATTAATTAAATGAGAAAAAAAACTACATATTTGGAAATAAGATTCTAAATGTCAAATATTTGATTAGAGCATTATGTCTAATACCAAAAGTACTATTCACATCATTCTTGCCTTTTATTTTATTATGCATAAAATATTCTTTACTATGAGCTTTAATTTTTCCAGGTGGTAGAGAAAAATGTGTAAGAGGGAACCACAAGTTTAAAAATTATTTCCAAAGTTCTTGTTGTGTCACTGACTTTTCCCAGTTTAAGAATTCCTCCATAAGCACATTGATACTAACCTTCTGTACCATTGTCATCACCCTTTTTAAACAAATTGATAATGCATCAATCATACCTGCTGGAGGTCTAGGTTTGGGTGGGTAGCGTCCATCGTCCAAATCTAAATCATTAACATTACCTGTTGATGTAAAGCAAAATATGTAAAACTATCTTTTTTCACAAAAGAATAAAAAATTGAAATGGTTTTTTTTTGCTATTTCTAAAGTAATAACAGGGCACAGGATTATACAGAAAAATTCATTTATATAATAGATCTTCAAATATTTGAAGACAACTGTTGGGTCCCTCTCTGAGTCTTTTCTAGGATATGCATCCTCTATATGGTCTTCCTATGATAGTTTTCAGATTTTTCTCTAGATTGCCTTCTGCCTTTATTACTTCAATTCCCATCATAAAAGGTAGCATCTAAAAATAAATATGATATATCATGGATAGTTTTATGAGTTTATATTAGGATTATTATCACCTTTAATCTGAATATTTTAGTTCTATGTATGCAGGTAGATTGTATTAACTTTTTTTTTTGGCTTTTGCTAACTTGTAACCAAATAGGATATCTTTCATATTTTTATGAAATTTATGGAACTTTTATGTGGGATCAGATAGAGCAGCTAGGTAGCACAGTAGATATAGCATTAGGCTGGAGTAAGAAAGATTGAGATCAAATCTAATCTCAGACACTTAGTAATTATGTCACTCTGGACAAATCACTCAATCCCTACATAAAACTAGAGAAGGAAATGCAAACCACTCCAGTATCTTTGCCAAGAAAACTCCATGCATAGTCCATGGATGTAACAGGGTCCCTGTTAACAGAGTCAGATAAGACTGAATAACTGAACAACTAAGGAATCAGAACCCTATCCATTATGCTACAACCATTGTACCTGAGTGAGATGTATTACTATGGCAGATGTTCCTAACATCGTCCCAACTTGGCTTATGTACTAGTGTCTAAAGGCAGGTTTCCATACTACAAGGCTCTTCTGAATACTACTGTGAGATAATGTTTAGCCTTCATGTCACTATATGCTGTGCACCATAACCATGTTTGAAATCAGTTTCTTTTGGGGGCTCTAAATCATCCCTTTTCTTTTCCCAACACCTACATCACCAGCTCTCCTGAATAGATATGTCACTGGCTTCTCAAATTTTTCATGTCCAAAGTGGAATTTATAATTTGTACTTAATTTATTTCCTCAAAACCTTTCTATTTTTACCCAAAACACATTATTCCAGATTCTCATTTCTTTGCCCTGATTCACTAGTTTACTTGCAAGTTTAAAATGCCTGAATCAGATAAATTTCTTTTTAGAAATCTGATTAATACCCTTCATTTGTGTTTTCTCTGTTGTGGTGTTTATGCTGTGTTAGAAGGCATTAAGACCCAGATCTTGATCCAGATAAATTGTCTCTCCCAAATGAAAGCTTAATAGAGCTCTCCAACTCTCTACTTCCCTAATATAAACATTTCACTTAATCTTTTAAATCTCCCATAAGCAGAGTCCCCTACAGCATTCTGTCACTTTTATAAACTGAAGTAACAACTCTCTTGAGGCCTTCAATAAGCCCCCATAGGCTTATTGCATTGTTATTCCTCCTTTTTTCCCCAAAGATTCCACAAATATACTGGCTTTCTGTTGTGTATGACAGAGAAGGCAGGGAGAAGGTTAGTAGTGAAGAGTAGTAGCAGGACTCCCACTCCAAGATCACGCTTCTTTTTACTCCTCTCTTTTCTTCCTATTAGGACACACTTTTTCCCAGGGTTAAGGCTACACCCTAAACTTGTCGCTCACCCTCTGAAGGAATTCTTCTGCAGCAAAATCACAAAAGTGATTAAAATCAGCCCCAGATGGTGCTCTGAGCTTCTACAAGTACCTGCAGAAATGATGTTCTAGTCATGAAGCCCTGCTATGAATAAACTTTTTGTCATTAGGCAAACATGTCTAATTAATGTTACTCCTTACTGCTATGGTTATAATTTACTGCTTGTTTTTGTCTAGCCACAAATATAGATCAATGCTTAGCCTTACTGCCTTGAGTCTCCTCAGTCTTAAAGGAGACCCTCCATGCATGTCAAATTTTCCTCCTCCAATGGAATAAACAAGATTTTTTTCCTATAACCTCCATGAACTTTTTAGTTTTCTGTTCTTTTGCTTTTGTTTGTTTGCTTTCAGTTAGCAGTTGGCACATAACCCCTATTGCTTTTGGTCATTTATTTTTAGGGTTTGACAAGGAAGATCCTAAAACTATAGAAACAGAAGATGGAACAAGGTAGCATAAACTATAAAGACAACCCTTGGATATAAAATTAAAGTTGTTACAATATTCAAAAAATAAAATTGAGATCTCCAATCTTCAGGTTAAATTGTTTTTGCTTTTTTACCAAAATATGAATTATCCTTTGACTATATTTTATTGTTCAGTCAAGTCAGAACTATTAGAAGATAACACATTTGATATATACTAATGTATACTGATGTTTTATGTAACAATTTTTTATACTATTTCCTCAACTATGATACTCAGATTTCTTTTTAAATTTGCAATATTCTTTAGGGAGGCCTACAACACAAGTTAATTATTTATATATCTTCTACTCAAATTCTTACTTTAACTGATATATAATTCTTGTATTATTTTAATGTTGCTTCCTTTTGCTTTTTTCCCCCCTCCATTCACATATGTTTTCTAAATTTGTTAGAATTTCTGTTTTTGGAAAAAGTTATCTCCAACATTTATTCAACTCTATGTACTCTATCTTATTTGTATTTTGGAAGTCTGCATTTAAAGCTCTGCTCTGATTTCTTATTTAAATATGTTCATACTTTAAAAAAAACTAGTTATCTTTATTTTTAAACCATTATAGAATTTCCATAATTTCTAAAGGGTCCATGGGATTTTTCTTTTATGTTTCTTTGGTTTCTGTTAAGATTTTATTCATTTTCCCTTCTTTTTTATGATTCTCTCTTTTGGTTTATTTGCTTGTACACTAGAATTTTTATTTAAATGTTCTCTCTTGGTCATTTGGTGTTTCAGATTATTTTTATTTCCTGTCACTTGCCTTTGAAAATTTTTCCCACTCTTCCTTTCCTACTCTTCCATTATAGCACATATCCCCAAGGCTGAGCTATTCAGTGGCCTCTTTGACTATCAGTTTGGAATCTAGAACTGTCTGGGACCCTATCTTGAGTAACTTGTATAGAAAACTACAGCTGCCTTTAGCTAGGTTTCTTTATCTTTTCCCTCATATCCAAATCTCTTTCTTCTCTAGGCAGTGTTCTTCAAAAAAAAAAAATTTGATTATGAACTCCTATATATTTTGGTCTTTTTTGATAAGTAAAGCTGAAAGCTACAGTAATATTTTTTCCAATGACATCTAAAAAGCTGCTGTCTTAGGTGCCTAGATTGAAGTTAGGTTATTAATTCCCTAAGATACACATACCCAACTGAGATGAGGGAAAGATGGGAACTCTCAGAGAGGAAAAGTGAGAGCTAGTTCTACAAATATGCATTATTCATTCATTGGAGACAAGATTCATGATTAGCTACTACAGGGATAGTGGGATATGATTCATCCCTGTTCTTAGACTTTTTAATAGACTTATTGTATTACCTTGTTTTTTTCAACCATAATATATATATATACACATATGATGAATATTTCCTTTATTTTTAGGGTTGAGTATTTGAGAATGTTGCAAAAGAAAATAAAAGCTATTTTGGCATTTTCCTTGTCATATAATTGCTCTAAACATTTTGTTTCTTAAATTATTACAATTCAAATAGCTAAGTAGAAAAAACATTAAATCATTTCTGAAATGAAATAAATACAATATCTATTACAGGTAATGCCTATAATTCTTACCTCCAGGATTGTCATAGATTCCAGGTTGAGGACGATTAGGTGGGTTGGGTTTGGGGTAAATATCTGTTGGAAAATCAATACCAAAGTTTTAGAAAGAAAAAGATTTCTTCGAATATTATAGATTATAGATTCAGAATATATAAATATTAAATTTTTGCATTTTGGTTCAAAGTTGTTACTTTAAAGATTGTCTAATTTAAAAATCATTTAATCAAGCTTAATCAGAATCTAAACTTTTGGGATGTTTTCATTTTTTTTTTTCACTTTTATTCCTGAAAGGTCTATCTAAGTCTAATTTTCATGGTAAGGAAAAAGTGTAATTGCCTACAATTAATGTGGCAGATGCTGCCAGCATGGAAGATTTAAACAATTGCTTTAGGGTTATTATGTGACAGAATAATTTACAAAACCTAATTTGGGTTTTGTTCTCCTCCCCATCTCTACCTCTCATATGGTTAACTGAAGAGAGTAAAAATTCAAAATTCCCAAAGTATACAACTGTTCATCAGGAAAAACCTGTTTCTATTTCTTGGGTAAACTTCATTTCTGGCCACCTTTTACTCAGGCTTATTTCCGTACTCCTGCAGAATGATTTCTTCCCATTATTTTTTGTTTTGTTTTATTGGCAGTTAGAAAACATAAACTAACCTGGAACTAGGAGAAAGTCACTGAAACCATTTTTCTGACAATATGATTTAAAAAATAATATATCATTTCAACAGTTAGTGATTCATGACTTCATTCACCCTCCTTTACCCCTGAAAATATTGCAGATTTGGTAACTAGTTTTGGGGAATTCTTTTGACTCAAAAATCTCATCAATCAATCTGTGGACAACCTGATAATAAATTATAGGAAACTTCCTGTTTCTGCCACTGGTAACCTGTGCAGGACACTTAATTTCTTTGCCTGTTTCTTCACTCATAAAATGAAGTTTGTTTTTTTAAGTAGATGATTTCTAGTGGTTCTTCTACCTCTAAATCTAAGATTCTATTGTGTGATGTTTATCATGAGGGATTCTCTCTTGAAAAAAGGAGCTAACAAAATCAGGATTGAAAAATTTCCCTGACTTAACCTGTATATTTTGGAGGGCTACTTGCTACTTGGGAAGATGGCAAAGTAAGTCAGCAAATTTCAGGCTCTCTAGATTTTCCCACAAATGGAACAAATTTTTGCCTCAAGGCCCAGCAAAGACTGGTAAAAAAAAAAATCAAGAAGACTTGGGATAGAAAAGAGGTCCTTCTGATACAACCCCAACAAGATCTGAAGATTGCACGGCCAGGATTAACCAGTACTAAGTGCAAATACTTTTCGGTCTGACGTCCACAGAAACCACCAGTTGGGGGACCCCTGGGGCAAGGAAAAGGTGGGTGTAGCTGGAGCTCAGCAAGAACCACAGACACTTACACTTTCCTGTATGGAATTGGGGGTGATCTGAGTCCTGAAGGACTGAAAGAATTTCTGCTGATTAGTAACACCAGGCCTAGCTATGCTGCAGAGACTCAGCCCTGGGGGAGAAAGAATCTGCACAACTGTGAGTACAGAGACAATGGAACAGACATGCACTGGCTCTGAGCATTTGCAGGAGAGTGGAGCTCTTGGTTTGGGGTTCCAGGTCAGAGGGGAGAGCTAAAGTTAAGCTAGAGGCACCATCCCCACATTTCATGATTAGAGGTGCTTACATTAATACTTCTCAATAAAAAGAAAGAAAGGAAGGAAGAAAGACAGGAAGAAAGAAAGAAAGAAAGAAAGAAAGAAAGAAAGAAAGAAAGAAAGAAAGAAAGAAAGAAAGAAAGAAAGAAAGAAAGAAAGAAAGAAAGAAAGAAAGAAAGAAAGAAAGAAAGAAAGAAAGAAAGAAAGAAAGAAAGAAAGAAAGAGAGGGAGAAAGAAAGAGAGGGAGGGAGGGAGGGAGGGAGGGAGGGAGGGAGGGGAGGGAGGAAGGAAGGAAGGAAGGAAGGAAGAAAGGAAGGAAGAAAGAAAGAAAAGAAACAGTAAAGAAAAAAAACAACAACAACTATAGAAACTTACTATGGGAACATGGAAGACTGGGATTCATCTTTAGAGCAGAACACTGAGGTTGAAAAAAAAAAGAGTGGCTACCCTAAATTAAATAGCTCCCTCCCCAGAGAAAATTTATAAAAGAATTCAAAAAATAATTTAAAAATCAAAGGACAGACAATGAGGAAAAAATAAAACTAAAACTAAAATAAGAACTATCCAAGAAAAAGATTATGAGAAAAAGTTAAACCAACTAGAAAAGGAAATACAGAGTCTTAAAGACAAAAATAACTCTTTGAAAATTAAACTTAGGCAAGGGGAAGTCAGTGAAGCTATGAGAGACTAAGAAATAACAAAACACAATATAAAGAATAAAAAAATAATAGAATGTGAAAATTTTATAAGAAAAAAAAGGACAGATCAAGGAGAAAAAAATTAAGAATAATTGGATTACCTGAAAGCTGTGACCAAAAAAAAAAAAAAACAAAAAAAAACCAAAAACCTTGACACGATAATGCAAGAAATAATCCAAGAAAATTATCTTGGAATGATCGAACTGGAGGGGAGAGCAGAAATAAATAAAAAATTAAAAAACAAACAAACAAACAAACACTGATCACAATCTCAAAAAGATCCTTTGTAGAAAACAATAGGGAAATTATTATAAGACTTTGAATCCCCCAGATCAAAAAGAAAAAATTTCCAGAAACAAGAAAAAAATTCAAATATGGAGCTATAATTAGAATTGTACATGATTTATCAGCAGCCACAATAAAAGGTTGAAGGTCCTAGAATCATATATACTGGCAACAAAAGAACAAGACCTATGGTCAAAAATATCAGGTTAATCTATAGTTTCTAATCACAAATACATAATAATCCCAAAGTTTTCAGGGTATATTCTAGTGATTGATATTGCATATTTATAATAATGCAACATATTATTATAATTATGTACCTATAATTATATGTATATATATATATATATATGTATATATATATAAAATTAAATTAATTCATCAGCAGAGAGGAAGGAGTACAAAGGAGAGAAAATAAATGCCTGTTAAACAGAAAAAAAAATCAAAACTTAATTTGAAGAAAAAAATAGAGAAAGACCTAAGAATTAAAAAATAAGAATAATTTCAGTTCATAGAATATATTTTCTGTTCACCTTAGTGGGTCCCACAATCATTACTACATTGAAGTTCTATATATTATTTGATGCTTATCATGAATTAAAATATGAAGTTCTTACTATATGCACAGTACCATATTAAGAATTAGGTTACATACGGAAAGAAAAGTAAGACAGAATCTCCCCTCAGAAAGGTCCCTTGATAATAATGGCTCTTTTTAAATAGCTTGTATCCTCTATGAGTGGCAATGGGTTGGCAGTTGATGAAGGAGGCTGATCTGTTATCCATAGGAATTGACTCCTAACAATTGCTGTGAGGACAGGGACAGAAGTAGGATTAAGGATGCCTATGCCATTTGTAACAACTGGTTAGTAGCTGTTGTTAATGATAATGAGAAGGATGAGTTCCTTTTCCAAAATAATTACTTTCCTCATTGACATGAGCAATTCCAAAGGCTCTGTTCAGAGTCCTGAACTTTTTCTGTGAGGGTTTTAGGGGATATGGTGGTCAAGATTGTGATGGTGGTTTGATTAACAACATATACTGCTTCTTGTCTCTCTTCCATGGTGATTTGATCCTGAGTCATCATCAATAAGTGTAACACAAATAGGCATATACCTTAATAACTATAACACAAAATGAAATAAATAAAAGGTTACAAACTTAGTGTCATACAAGGAGAATAGGGAAGTATTGGTGATTGGAGATGGGTGACTAGTAAGGAAGGGATGAGTAATCTTGTTGGAAAAGGTAGCATTTAAATTGAGTTTAAAGAATAAATAAAACAGGCAAAGAGAGTATAGGGTAAAGGATTCTCTACAGAATACAGAGACATGGGATGTATATAAGAGTTCATTATGGCCAGCATGAAAGCAGTTAGAGTTTACAGAATAGACTTTACCAAGAAATGCTGGGATATCAACACGATATAAGATTGTGGGTGGTGTTAAATAACATGCTAAAGAGTTGGAATATTATTGATAATTTTATTTAATATTTTTCACTTTGCATTTTCTACTATCTTGGATAATGTCTGGCAAATAGATGGTACTTATAAATGCTTGTTGATTGATAGGCATTAAGTGTTTTGA
Source organism: Sminthopsis crassicaudata (assembly GCF_048593235.1). NCBI lineage: Eukaryota > Metazoa > Chordata > Mammalia > Dasyuromorphia > Dasyuridae > Sminthopsis > Sminthopsis crassicaudata. The sequence goes on from NC_133619.1 coordinate 236,856,190, forward strand.
GCAGAAAAAAAATAATAAACTCACATTTCTGATTATGAAAAATTGATCTGGCCATAGTATAAAAGATAAATCAGGGAAATAGTCAAATTAGAAAGACCTACTCGAAATAAATAAATAATGTATTTATTTATAAATAAATTTGATCTGACAAATGGGGATGAGGGTCTGACCCAGGAGGATGACTAGGGCAACAAAAAGGAAGGGACAGCCATGAAGATATAATAGCATTTGAAATGTGACTAAGTACATAGTGGTATCATTGGCATGGAACAGGATGTCAAAAGTGGAAACCTTTTTGGGAGAAAATATGTTTCATTTTGAGATAATACAATCTTTAATTTTTTTCAATTCTAAAATTAAACACCAAAAAAGAGTACTTCAATATATACTGCAGAACAAAAAGCAAATATTTCATATGAAACAATGCTTCTCTTCATACTTTTTTTAAAGTATGTAACAAATTACACATTATTTTCAAAAACTGTCCTGCTTGTCTGTGCGTCCCTTTCATCTTTTTTATGTTCTCTCCTGTGCATTTTTTAAAAAAATGTTCTAATGACCCTCTTGTCGCTATTGGTAAATCTCCAGCTACCTCCTCCCACCCCTAAATAATTATCAACAAAGAGAAAAGGAGAGAAATATGACAAAAAAGCAAACTAAGAAATCTAAACAGTGGCTATGTTGACAAATCATGTCTTTTTTTGTGTCCATCATCTCTCTGTTAGTTTTTGTATAACATGTATCATCATAAATTTTTTGGTAACATGATGAATCATTGCTTTGATCCTAGTTCTTAAGCTTGCAAAGTTATTTTTATTTAGTGTTTCCATCCTTGTAAAAACTGTCATCCAAGTTCTATTCATTCCACTTTGCTTTAATTCACATTACCCAGATCTCCTTAAGATAGTCTACTACAAAGCTTCTTAAACTATGGATTGTAACTTTATATGGGGTAGTGTAACTAAATGTGCAAGTCATAAAACATTTGCAATAAAGAGTAAAAGATTTACAAGTGCTCTATGTACTGCTTTATCAACTATTCCTCTAAGATTTAGTTCTCCATGTAAAAATAAAAATGCACATTCATCTAATTACTATGCAAATTTGTTTTCATCTTTAATAAAAGGTAAAATCAGCATATGAAAGAATTGTTGTGAAATACATTTTTTATTACTTGTTATTAGTGAACATAAAATCTCAGATTTAGATCTGAAAGAGACTTCTGAGGCTATTTACTCTAACCCTTTCAACCTACACCTAAGGAAATTGAGTTCCATAAAGGAAAAGTGTCTTGCTCCAGTTTACTTGGATAGTAAGGATATAACCAATATTTGACCTTAGATCCCCTAATCTTTAAACCAGCATTCTTTCCATTGGATCTTGCTGATGATGTCTCATCACCCAGTCATACAATTTAGTATGGCTACTTTTAGAAGTAACAAAATAATAATTCATTTCTGTCTGAATGTTATATTTCTATAATGCCATAATTGTAATATTGTCTACACAATTTTCAAATCAAATCATCAGACATTTAGAAAGTATTTACTGTGTACTAGGAATTAGCTAACTGGTGAGAGCCAAAAAAAAAAAAAAAAAAGCCCAAACTGTTCCTGATTTCAAGGAGCTTACATTCTAATGAGGAAGACAATTTGCAAATATCTATGAACATTCATTCATTTACTGGGGAATAAACTGGATTTTAGGTTTATATCAATTATCTGGACACATATAAATGTTTATCTATAAAAATTGTATTCTACCATATGAAATTTTAAGTTTTGGTTCCTAGTTTGTAGATTTAGTTAATTATCATTAGGAGCAGTCCCTGGAAAAATACTCTGATTAAGAATTTGTTATATATAGATTGCACTGAGAAATTTCTCCTTAGTATTTATTACTCTCTCTTTCATCTAAATTAAAATTTTCTCCTTAAGGAAAGTGTAATATAATTTACTTTTAAAAATTCCTTCCTCATGTTATCCCAAATTTTTTTTTAAAAAATGATATATTGTATTTCTTAATGATTCAAAAAAAGAGGAAGAGAAGCACTTAATGTTCATTTATATGCAATTCTAACGTAATTGTAATTGTTTTATACAATTATAACTGTATGAACAATTCTTATAGGAAAGTCTAATTTAAATTTCCTTAATAATTCAATACAATGCCATTTCTTATATTCTCCACTGGGCTTTATATTAATCATTTTCCTCTACTAGTTTACTGGGGATCCTTCTGTGAAATTCTAACTCAAAATGTTTGATGATAGAAAGGAAATATTACATATTTCTGTGGTACTTCCATTCTTAAATTATTTAAAAGGATCTTCAATTTCATTAGCCTGGGGAAGTCCATTACAGGAAGTTCCTTCCTAACTACAAATCTAATGCTGTATCCTCTAGGTAGTGCTATTTCTTCATCTTTTAAATATTTTTATTAATTTAATTTTAAAAATTGACTAGGTCACTGTATCTTTGTGACCACATGAAAGTACCTTACTTAGAAAAAGTACTGGAAGGATGAATGAAAGAACTGATGATATGAAATTATTAGTGTAAAGAGAAAATGACTCATAGAATGTGTGAATTGCACAATTTGTGGATTCCCATTTCCAAATTTTAATTAGGACTTCATAAACCCTTTCTCCTTAGTAAAAAATAAAGATCTTATTCCTCATAAGAGCAGATGAAAAAAATGACTAGGAAAGTATGTAAAAATCTTGCTGTTTGCTAACATTAAGAGGACTGTGTAATTTGCAAAGGTAGGAAAATTGGTATGGAATTTACATTTTAAAGAGAGATTCATTAACTCAGAATTTTAAACAATATGAAAGCCATTAGAGCTATCCAAATACAGAAGCTACCCAAATACGGTAGGAAGTACCAAATCACTATCAGGCAGCATCTTTCCAGACTCTTAAATGAATTTTTCTCTGGGATTGTAGAGAAGATGCCTGTTCAATTATGAATTAGACCAGAGGACCTTTGAGATGCTATTTCATGCTGACACTCGATGACTATTATTCTAGTGAGAAATTACTTCTATCCATTTCATTTCTTTTTCCATTTGTGTGTTATATTATTGTTGTTGAGTCAGCTCAGTTTTGTATGACTTTGTGCCCTCATTTGAAGTTTTCTTGGCAAAGATACTGGAGTAGTTTGCCATTTCTTTCTACAACTCATTTTTATAGATTAGGACCTGACTCTGAAGCCAGATCTGAATTCATGAAGATGAGTCTTCCAGATTCCAAGTCCAGTGCTCTCTCTACTGTTCCAGTTTCTTCATATAAGCGTGTAATTGATAATATATGATGATTTCTTTTCTTATACAGTGGGTTATTGTTTTTCTGAGTTAGGTTGTTTTGGAGAGTGCCTGCAGGTCTTATTAACTAAAAGTAAAGTAAGCTAGCCATTTCATTACCAAAAAGCCATCAAAATGATCTTCCTAAAGCACAGGTCTGATCACATCCTTCCTCCCATCCCCACACCTCACTCAGTAAACTCCAGTGACTCCTTATTACTTCCAGAAATAAACATAAAATCCTTGGTTTGGTATTGAGAGTCCTTCATAACCTATTTTGGCCTTCCACCCCTTTCATTTTTCTTACATCTTACACCTCCTCCCTCTCTCACTTATTTTATGATCCTTCTTGTTGGTCTTCACAAAAGAAACATTATCTCTCAACTTTGGGGAACTTTCAGTGGCTGACTTCCATACCTGAAATGCTCTTCTTCCTCATCTCTGCCCCTTGGATTCCTGGGCTTCCTTCAAGTCTCAACTAAAATCCAAACTTCTACCAGAAACATTTCCCAATTCCCTTTAATGCTAATTTTTTTCTGTGTTGATTATTTCCAGTTTACTCTAACAAATATTTTGTTTGAACATAGGTGTTTTCATGATGTTTTTCCTCACTGGATTGTAAGTTCCTAGAAAAATTTCCCTTTTTGGGTATGCCCAGTACAGTGGGCAATGAATTAATTTTATTTACTGACTGATTTTCATAAGTTAAGTTAAAAGAAAAATTTATTAGGGTATTAGGAGATCATTATAACCTCTATCTGAAGGGAAGTTCACACAAGAATAATTTAAAATGAAAGAAGGTAATGCAAAAATACTCTTGGAAAGTTGCTTCCATCTTAAATTGCATTCATTTAAATCTAGAACTAGTGGTAAGACAATTCTTTATACTTTATACTAGTTGAATCACATCTGAAAAATTTTATTCAGTTCTTTCTTTGTATTCTAGAGAACTTGAAAGGAGAACTGAACAAGAAAGTGAATGGGATAGAAAATTATCCCATATGTTCATATATGTTTATATGAAAAATGATGAAAGGAACTAGGGGTGTCTAATTTGAAAAAAAAAAAACCAGGACCATAATAGTTACATTGAAGCTATAATATGTAAGAGAGCACATTTATTTCTGTGTTTTTTTTGGTTGGTTGTTGTCCTTCATTCTTGAAGAGGATCAAAATGACATTACTATGTTAGAATTGAGTTTTATTGTTTCCTACTATGACTGATCAGTCCAATACAAGCCTGGAATGCTCTGCCACAGGTAAGACAAATAATCCCTATGAACATTTGGGATGGCTTCTCTAACTTTGTGTATCTCATGCTTCTTTTGAGCTAATTCAATTCTGCTTTGCTCATAGAACACCGAACTTTTTCTGATGAGGACACACCCACTAGGCAGACCTGTGTCAATGTTTCTCATGCCATTCAAGCAATTCTAAAGTTCTTAAGAGAGACCTTGAGAATGTCCTTTATATTGCTTTTCCTAACCACCTTATGAGTGCTTGCCTTGTTTGTTTTCCATAAAATAATCTTTTTTTTAGCAAGTTTACATTTAGCATTAAAACAATATGGCCAGCCCAACAGAGTTGTGCTCTCTACAGTACAGTTGGAAAGTGTGGGAGAGAGGTATTAGACTGACTACCAAACTGAAGGTATATAGTCATTGTGCTGACTTTATTGTTGGATGCAGTCAAACCTGGGCAGTATACCAGCGCCATGCCAAGAAACTGAATCTCTTCCATTTTAATTATCTTAGGAAGATTCTGAATTTCATCTGGCAGGAAAGATATCAGATACAGGTCCTTTTTCAAGCTAAACTTTAGAGAGTATAAGGTTTGGAAGCAGGAAGATACGGATTTGAATTCAACCTCTGACATTTAACTAGCTCTGTGGGCATGGACAACTCATTAACCTCTCTGAGTCTCAATTTTCCTTATGTATAAAATAGAAATAACGATATACGATATCTCACAGGGTGGTTATGAGTCTCAGACAAATAATTACAATCTTACAAAAATTAGCTCATTTTAAGTCTAGGGGATGATATAATGGTTCCTAATATCCATGTGGTTTCTTCTTCTTTAGTTTTAGAGTATCTGTTTTCAATAAAACATTATGAATTCACTCACAAATGCTCTGAGTCCTTTATTAGGAAAATTCCTGACATAGAGATAAAGGTCATATGCCTTAATTATCTGAAAGTTAACCCCTGGAAGTATATTCTTTTCACTGATCTATTTTGTTTTGGACCTTTCCTGAAAAATCACACATGCTGGCTCAGTGCTGAAAGATTTTATGCCCTAAAATGAAGAAGCATCCCCTACCCAAAAGGGCAACAGTAGTTGAGAAAGGAAGAGAATAAGAAATCAATACTTTGATCTCAGTAATTCAGTTTCAGTAAACCCAGAATCAGCTCCATAACTCTGCATATGGCCCAATTTCATAGTCCCATCCTTTTAAGTCCACTGTGACTGATTTTTTCTTTTTATAGTTTCTTACTGTGGCTTCTACCTCTCAACTTCCTCAGGATAGGAAGGCTAGATTATCAATAACTATTTGGCCTCAGGACAAATCCAACTATCCTGCTAGGGGCAGGATAATTTCTCAGGAATCTAAGTGAGGGAATACTGGTTGAATCACATCTGAAAAATTTTATTCAGTTCTTTCTTTGCATTCTAGAGAACTTGAAAGGAGACTGAACAAGAAAGTGAATGGGATAGAAAATTATCATATATGTTTCATATATGTTTATATGAAAAATGATGAAAGGAACTAGGGGTATCTAACTTGAAAAAAAAAACAGGACCATAATAGTTACATTGAAGCTATAATATGTAAGAGAACACATTTATTTCTGTGTAGCTTTTGGCTACTAGCTGTGTGACTACTTCAATCTATCTCAGCTTCCTCATATATAAAATGGGAATAATAATAGGATCTCTGTCCCAGGATTGTTATGAGGATAAAATATTAAGTATTTGTAAAGTGCTTTTGCAAAGCTTAAATACCAAATAAATTCTGGCAATAATAATTAGTGCCATCTCAAAGTACACAGGACTGCATTTATCCATTCAGATGATTTTAAGTTTGTCTTCAGTGGAATTCTTTAAGGAAGGGCCAGATAAAGCATATGCTGAAAATTTATTTGAAAGAGAAAAAGAAAAGATGGATAAGAGAGAGACAGAGAAAGACAGAGCGACAAAGAAACACAGAGTGAATGACAGAGACAGAAAGAGAGAGACAAAGAGAGATACACACCCAGAGAAAGAGAGAGAAAAAAAGGAGAAAGAGAAGAAAGACATAGAGAGATAAAGGCAGTGAGATAGAAAGACAAAGAGATACAGAGAAAGAAAGACAAAGACACAAAGAAATGAGAGAAACAATATATTCTATATTCAAAGGGTTTTTACCCTCATGTATTTTTATGTCTTCATTTACAACTATAGAAAGTTTGAGTTTGACTGAGTTTGATTCTATGATATTCTGGAGGTAGGAATGGATCTAGGATAGAAATCTGAGTTCTTGATTAATCTAATATGCTTTTTAAGTCTTATTTTATCCCAAGTCATTGTTCAATCCTTCATTCCTCTTTGGGCTCTGTTCTTGACTGACTTTTTCTGCCATGACCCAGACAATCTTTTCATTCTGGAAGACTGCTTTCTCCCTATGGCCTCTTCTTGTGATTGGCCAGTTCTTCCCAAAATCTCCATTTTAAGGAAAATTCCTAGTCCAGCCAGGTTCCCTTCTTATTCCTTTCTTAGCTCTGCTTCTGGCTCTCTAGACAGCTTTTTCCACCACACTTCCATGTTGGTACCTTTTCTCCTAAAACTACTTTCCTTTTATATGTTATTTTTCCCCATTAGAATGTAAGTTTTTTGAGGGCAAGAGGATTCTATTTTTTTGCTTGTATTTGATTATCTTCATATCTGCCACATAATAATACCTTGATAAGTGTTTGTAGACTTGTTTAGACCACAAGGCATTATCATCACTGTTTACTATTTTTATTTATTAAGAATTCATTTGTTGGCTAGAAGCTGGAAGATGAATGGATGTCCATCAATTGGAGAATGCTTGGATAAATTATGGTATATGAATGTTATGGAATGTTATTGTTCTGTAAGAAATGACCAACAGGAGGAATACAGAGAGGCTTGGAGAGACTTACATCAATTGATGCTGAGTGAAACGAGCAGAACTAGGGGATCATTATACACTTCAACAATGATACTGTATGAGGATGTAAAATGATGGAAGTGGATATCTTCAACATAGAGAAGAGCTAATCCAATTCCAATTGATCAATGATGGACAGAATCAGCTACATCCAGAAAAGGAACACTGGGAAATGAGTGTAAACTGTTATTTTTACCTTCTGAATCCAATTCTTCCTGTGCAACAAGAAATTCGGTTCTACACACATATATTGTATCTAGAATATATTATAATATATTTAACATGTATAAGACTGCCTGCCATCTAGGGGAGGGGGTTGGGGGAGGAAGGGAAAAAATCTGAACAGAAGTGAGTGCAAGGGATAATGTTGTAAAAAATTACCCATGCATATGTACTGTCAAATAAAAGTTATAATTATAAAATAAAATTAAAAAAAAAAAGAATTCATTTGTTTAGTTGTTTGCAGTCTTGTCCAACTTTCTAGGGACACTTTTGAAGTATTCTAGACAAAGATACTAGAACAGTGTGCTATTTTCTTTTCCAGTTCATTTTACAGATGAGAAAACAGGCAAACAGCATTAAATAACTTGCTGTAGTAAATTTCTAAAGTTAAATTTGAAATCAGGTTTTCCTAACTTTAGGCCCAGAATTCAATCCACTGAACCACTTACCTGCTTTATTAAGTATATAGTATCCCTTAAGTTAATTTTAATCTACATTTTGGTTGAAAATTGATTGGAAATGTGACTAAAGGATTGTACCTTTGTTTAGCACAAAGCTTAATTTTACAATTTAAGGTTTTCAATGAGCTAAAGCGATTACCCACCTGATCCTGGTTTTCTAGTAATTGGATTAGGTTTCCTTGTGATTTCCTCTGTGACAAAAAAGAGAGAGAGAGAGAGAGAAAGAGAGAGACATGAAAATAATTAAAAATTGAGAGTTTGATAGTATTTCAAATAAGAAGTCTTCAAGTAGATGATCCATTTTCTGATGCTGACTAGACTTTAGGGTATTCTTGAACAGGACAGAGTTGAAACCAATGACTTCGAAGATTCTTTCTAAATCTGAGAGTTTATGGTTTGGTATATTAGTGCAGTTAAGTTGCAGCAGAGGATTAAGTTAGAGAAGTTTGCCAAAAGGAGGTCATATTCTAAAGTTTCTTCCTCATATTATAGGCTACATGGAGTTACTAGAATTTTGCAATCCCAACTGTATGGACATGTATACACATATTGTATTTGATTTTTATACTTTAACATATTTAACATGTATTGGTCGACCTGCCATGTGGGGGAGGGGGGAAAGGATGGGAAAAGTTGGAACAAAAGTTTGGTCAATGCTGTAAAATTACCCATGCATATATCTTGTAAATTAAAAGTTATATAATACACCTATGTATGTTTGTATATATATATATATGTGTGTGTATGTGTGTGTAGATACCATACATAATGCATAATGTACATGTATACACATATCTAAGTAGAGATAACAGGATACTGGAGGCAATATTATTAACTTGCTCTAGCATCACCTCCTTATTTATGTCTGAGAAATAGTCTTAGCCCTATGATATATATATACTAAGGCTAAATGGTTATTGACAGTCAAGCCTTCCTATCTTGAGGGAAAGGAAATGAAAAATAATAAAAGCAGACTCAGTGTGATAAGAAAGGACTCAAGATGTGCTCTCAAGAAGGAAAGTGTTGTTGATTTTTTGATGCAGAATGGTTATCAATCAGTCTAATTCTTTTTTTTTTTTTTTCCATGTGGAAATGCTACCAATCTTTTCAAATTTTCTGCATTGCATAGTTGAACGATCACTTGTTCTGGGGTTAGGAACCTGGGTTCAAATCTCTTTACTGCCTTTATACATTCTCAGATTTTGATAAAGGTTGTTATCTTTGTTAGGTTTATTGATCTGTCTTAAGGCCAATATCTGAGATTGTATTAACAGTGAAGTAAAAAAGGACATTAGACTAAGAGTGAAAAGACCTGGATCAAACTCCTGTCTCTAACTAGGTGTGTGATTTTTAGAATTTACTTATAATTATCTGGAATTTGCTTTCCATATCTAATCAGAATAGCTGTAATACTTCAAGATTAATAAAGCACATTAAGTGTTATCTCATGTGATCCTCACAACTCTGTCAGGTAGATGCTATTATATGTGATATTATCCCCATTTTCAGGATGAGGAAATTGAAACTGGGAGAGATTAACTGACTTGCTCAGGGTCACATAACCAGTAAATGTTTAAGGCCGTATTTGAACTCAGGTCTTTCTGATTCCAAATCCAAGTTCTAGCTATGGTAATACCTATTACTGTAATCTAATATAATTCATTTTATAAATGATCACTAAGGTTCCTTCCAGTAGTAGAATTCTCTATAAGGCAGCAGTCAGATATGTGTATGGATACAAATACATACATATAAATACATATACACCATATATATAGATATAGATATACACACATACACATATATATAGTGTGTGTATTATGTATGTATATATATGTACTATATACATGTATATGTGTATTGTGTGAGTATAAAAATGTGAATAAACTTATTGTATCATTTCTTTCTCTCAAGATAGGAAGGCTAGATTGTCAATAACCATTTGGCCTCAGTCCACCACAAAGATAGGACAATTTTTCAGGGATGTAAGTAACGAGGTGATGCCAGGGCAAGTAAAAAACATTGTCTCTGGTATCTTTATCTTTATCTTTACGTGCACATTATGTATGGGTGTTTTTACACACACACATGTACACATATACACACACACGTATATACTTATACCACACACATACACCTACACCCACACAATAGGAAGGAGATTATATATATATATATATATATATATTTATAAATGTGTATGTGGTGTATTATAAGGGTATATATATGTGCATGTATAAATGTGTGTGGTATATTATGAAAGTATATATGTATTTGTATGTGTGTGTGTATATGTGTAAATGTGTATATATGTATGCATTTATGTGCATGACTGCCAGATGCACAGAGAACAGTGACAGCGTCTCCCCACCATGGGAGGAGCTGGATAGCCTAATTCTGGAAGAATTACACACTAGGTGTAATGTAGCTGCCTTGGAGAGACTTAAGAGCTAAACATTCTGTTCCAGAAATGTTTCCAGTAAGAGGATAGGAGGTACATTGATCAACTGCAGAGGCATTCTAAAAGAACTCGTGACTAGAGCATTGGACATGTTCTCTTTGGCTTATTCTATTTGGCTACAAACTTATAGTTTAACAACTTAGCTGGCAGAGTCTGGTAAGAAACTGTGCCATAAGGAGAGAGACATTGGATCTTATCCTTTTAAAAGCCACATGGCTCTATGGAAATGGACCTTGTTCTTTGTCTGCCTTGGTATTTATTTCAACTTAAGTGAAGCATATTAAATGAGGTACTGTGACATTAAGAGTATTCAGGATTTCTAGAATTTGGATATCCCAGCATCTCTATATCAAGATCTGCTCCCCCCTGGATGCCCCAAGGACCAAGAATTGACTTTTTGGAATCCAACCCAATAGTTGCTGAGACAGGTTCATTTGGTAGTTCTGCCTCATCTAGATAGGAACTTGATAGGACAATTGTTGTGCAGAAACAATACTGAGTGATCCTGTTCTCACTATTGACCTTATGGAATAGAAGTATTCCCAGAGGTAGTAGGAGAAAATGTTATTTTTCTTCCTGCTTATAGCTTTGAATTAAACATCCCTTTTTACAAATTAATTATATCACTTGGTAAAACAGAACTGGGAGTTACTCACTGGCATCTAACAGTAGGAAGAATGTAGCCAATAGAGATTAAAGCATGTAACAGTAAAGAAAAGACATCCCCCAAAGTCTTCAGAAAACTCCTAGAACCTGAAAGGGTAAATGATAAATGTAACTGAGATAGTGAACCAAATAAAACTGAATTTATATATGCATATTTGCATATATATGTCTATATGTATGTACATATGTGTATGTATGTCTATATATATATACATAAACAATACAGATATATATATATATATATATACATAAATAATACAACAATTCATTGTTGTAGTTCTGTTTTTTCACATCTTTAGTCTAAATTTACTACAATAAACATAGACTGGCAACCAAAGGCAAAACAGATTTGTGAGGAAGTCCCTTGGAAAAAGTATTTTACTCTGTCCTTAAAGGTGAGGCATAGAGGCAAAATAGATATTTTTACTTAATTGAGGTGTGAAGGTAGGTAAGCAGGCAGAGAGGCATAAAGACCTCATCTGAGCATTTGATTGGTTCAAGGGGAATAACTGGGAGAAGATGAAAAAACAAAGTAAAGAAGAAATAAACAACACTGGTTTTCCTCCCCAAGAAGATCATTGCTCATACTTAGCTAATCATAATCCCAGCAATGATGAGTTTCCTAGTAAGCATAAAAAAACAATGCAAGAGACTCAGCTATGTGGACATGAAATTATTCTGTAAGAATTGGCAGTCTATGAAAGAATTACATCAAACATTTAGAAACAAACAAACAATCTTGGGGCAGTTAGATAGCACAAGATAGAGCACTGGTCTTAAAGACAAGAGGACCTTCGTTCAAAATTCAGTCTCAAATACTTTATATGTGTGACCCTAGGCAAGACATTTAACCCCAATTGCTTTACCAAAACCCCAAAACAAACAAACAAACAAACAAAAACCTTGAAAAAAATGAAGGCCTATAAATATACTCAAGACTAGTCAGTATTTTACAATTCATGATCTGGGAGAACACAATCTATAAAGTGACTTCAGGGAAAGTATTTCTCTACCTTCCCCAGTAAACAGCAAGCTGTGGTACTTGAATAAGCTAAGAATCTATCTACTTGCTTTTATAGAAAAGATACCAATAATAACAAATTCAAGTGAATGGGAAGGAACAAAGTAAAAAGAAAACATGGTAAAGACAATGGAAAAGAAGAGGTGACAATATCTATATAAAATATATCCTGGAAAGGATATAAAATTAGAGAATAAAGGCAGTTCAGGTCGCTCATCTTGCTTCTAGAGCAGATGGGATATGAGGCTTGGATTTTCTATGAACTCTAGTTGTTGTTGTTGTTGTTTTTTTTAACAAGCTCAGAAATGAGGACACCTTCATCTACTTTGGCTTCCTTCTTCTCTGGAGAATAACTAATCCAACTGATTGAGATAAAGAGTATGATAAATAAATGGGAGAGGTATTCTGGGAAAATATGTTGAGACAAGGCCATGGAGGATTTAAGGAAAAGAAGTTTAGTCTTCTAATAAAGCCATTGACAGATTTTGAACATTTAAAACCATTGTTAAGAGAGGAGCCCATAGATTTTACTAGGTTGACAAAGTCATAATCAATGTGATAATTTAGGAAATTGAAGTACAAATGCATAATGGTTAGAGAACCAGGCCCAGAGTAAGGAAGATCCAAATTCAATTCCCATTGGAATGGGCTCCAGAAGGGTCTCTGTTTGTAGTTAGGGGAAGGGGAAAAAAAACCAAGTTGCTATTTCCCAACAGGGCAGGTGCAGAAGGTGTGGATGTCAGTAAACAAGATATGGTTCACCACATACCCAATTGCAAAAAGCTTAGGTTCTAGAAGATAGGATGCCAGGAAGTATGGGTCCTACTACATGTTTCCATTCCTTGTTTTTCTCAAAACTTGGCCAATGGTTAAGAAGTAAAGATGTCCCTTGAGAGATCTAACCAATGAGCAAAGAATAAACATCTTTCCTACTACCTCTATCTTTTCCTATAAAATACCCATCATGGAGTTTCCCCTATAGACCAACCAACTCCCTGATGCTGCTTGGGTCCTATCCTAATTTATACAACAATAAAGACTTTTCCTTTGTGAAACCAGTCAGGTGTCTAGGTAATTCCTACCTACCAAACCCACTCTCTGATTGCATCATTATTAGTCTAAGATGACCCTGAAAAATCATTTAATTTTTCTGTTTCATCATGGAATTTTCTAATACTACAAGTTGTAGGATTGCTGTCATCTGCAATTTCCCCCCACCATTGAAGTCACAGGTCCAGACACCTCCCCATCCCATTCCTACTCCCCAAGAATAGAGGTTGTATACTAGTTAGAAGGCTGCTGTGACGCTATGGATTTGGAAATAAACAGACTAACTAAATAACTAGGCTATCAAACAAAAACTATTCCTTGAAACAATGAAAAATTCTCAAGCAAGATGAAAAACTTGATTTTATTCATCTACCTTCTGAGAATTCTGGGAATAGGAGTGGAGAGGGGCAAAAACTGTCAGTACTTTTCCACCTGGCCCCTGAGAGATTAAAACAACAACAGCAACAACAACAACAAACAGATACAGTCTTTAAGATATTTGAGCAAAGGATCCATTTACTCAAACCAATTGAATGCTGCCTTGAATTTCTGGACAGATGGAGTCTGATATAAACCCCATTTTGGGGAAACTAGTACCCAGGGTGTACAACTTATGGCAGCTTACAATAAACTTGCAGCAACTTCATTCATTCTAAGAGGTGTTTAATTTCCACTCATTCCTGGGCATTCATTTATTAACCTTTGCTTCACTGTATACAATGAGGTAGTTTTGGGCTTTCATGTCCTACATTCTAAAAGTCAAACCAAACAGATGAGCCTGTCCATTAGATAATCACAATGAGATGATGACTTTTGACAAACTGATGAGAAATGTGATCTGTGGATGATGTATTTAATGGCCCATGAAGTAGCTTCATACTTTTAGCCTAGGATTCCTAAATTCTATATTCTTTAATTTAAGACAGTTACTTACCAGTATCATCAAGTGCATCTGCTAAATCGAAGTCATCTTGACCTATTGGAAAAATTAACATGGTTAAGTCACTCCTTGATGGAAAAAAAAACTAAACTTAAAAAAAAAATCTGCTGTGCCTATACTATATTCATTAATCAATATTTTTGGATTTTTTTCCCCCTGAGACAACTGGGGTTAAGTGACTTGTCCAGAGTCATACAGCTAGAAAGTGCATTAATCAATGTTTGATTGATTTATTCATTTCTTTAGGACTTAACACTTATGAAAGCACTACAAAAGTTGCTATGGGAGTATTTACAGTTAAAGCTTTTGATGTTCCATCAGTAAAAATAATAATATGAATAAGAAAACTATGCTTCCCTCCCAGGAAATTAGTTTTGTTTTGTTTTGTTTTTTTTCCTATAGTGGAAAGAGTGTTGGAGGAGGTAGATTCAAATTCTGATCCATCCATATGACCTCAAGAAAATAATTTTCTATGTGACTCTATCCCCATCTGCAAAATAAGATGACCTCTAAGATATCTTTCAGATCTAAATCTATGATTTCAGTAGTTTCATTTTGATCCTATTGCATGTCACTTTGATATAATGTGCAGACCAATATTCAATTCAGTTCAATTAATATGAATAAGACAGGTGCTATGTGTGAGGTACTATATTAGACGTTGGGTATTCAATGACAAAAATAGAAAAGTTACTGTCTTCAGGAAGCATACATTCATTGGTCTTCTGCTATTCATAACAATATTTTTTTCTTTAATATCTCTTTAACTTATACATTTCCTTTTAGCATTCCACACAGGAATCCAGTCTTTAATTAACACCTCCCTTCCACATTCATTCAAACTATAATTGTATTTATAGAATATTAAGAATATTAAGCATCTCAATTAAATGGATTTCTTCATTTCTAACAAGTGTAAAGCAAGTGGAAATATTATTTCTGTTTTACAGTTTGGATAGGGAATTATAAAAGAATTATGCACAGACTCACTGCAGTGCATCAGAGTCTGACTAGGTTATAAGCTCTAAAGACAGAGACAGTCTTATCAAAGCTTGAATTAAAATGTACTGCTTAATAAGTGGTTCTTGTTATTTTTCAATGAACAAAGGTACCCTGTGCATTTGACCTAGCATCTTCCTATGTGATAAGATGTTGACTTTGTACATTTTATATGCCATGTGTGTGTGTTAGTCACTAAAAAGAGAAAAGAGATCTTTTAAGCATTCCCTGTAAATGAGAAATCAGTATTCCTCCATGGTCTAAGTTACTCTCAAGTGATAGGTTAGGCATTTGGGGAAGGTATGCTTGATCTTGGAACAGTAGTTTTTAACCTGGAGTTTATAAGGTTTAAAAAAAAATTCAATAGTTGTATTTCAACTACTGTTGGTTTTCTTAGTAATTAAATATATTTGATTTAGTGCATATAAAAACATTTGTAAGAGAAGGGAATCATAGATTTTACTAGATTGCCAAAAAGAGGACACACATATATACACAAAGGTTAAGAACCAATAGCTTAGAAAATAGTTTCATTTACTGGAGAGAAGAGCTACATCAACATTTACAGAGTATCTACAATATGTTAGTCATTAGACTAAGCACTTTCATAAATACTGTTTCATTTGATCTTCACAATAATTTTGGGAGATAGGTGCCATTATTATTCCCAACTTTACCTAACTCATTCATTAGGTTATCAAATTGACATATAGCATCCAAAAAAAAAAATTGGGAAGGAAGGAATTAGGGGAAATTGACTCCTGAGAAATGAAAATTTAAACAAATGAAAATTTAAACAATTAAGTGACAATTTTAGATATAGTTATTTTGGCTCTAGAGACAGAAGCCCAGTATGAATATTTTTAAATAATCATTTTCTCCTTTCATTTAAATAAGTATACATCCTAAAAGCAACAGAGAGTAAGAAATGACCAGCAGGATGAATACAGAGAGGCTTGGAGAGACATACATGAACTGATGCTGAGTGAAATGAGCAGAACTAAGAGATCACTATACACTTCAACAACGATACTATATGAGGATGTATTCTGATGGAAGTGGATATCTTCAACAAAAAGATCTAATTCAGTTCCAATTGATCAATGATGGACAGAACCAGCTACACCCAGAGAAGGAACACTGGGAAATGAGTGTCAACTGTTTGCATTTTTGTTTTTCTTCCCAGATTATTTTTACCTTCTGAATCCAATTCTTTCTGTGCAACAAGAAATTCGGTTCTGCATACATATATTGTATCTAGGACACATTTAACATGTATGGGACTGCCTGCCATCTAGGGGAGGGAGTGGAGGGAAGGAGGGGAAAATTCGTAACAGAAGTGACTACAAGGGATAATGTTGCACCCATGACTATATACTGTAAAAAAATTATAATTATAAAATTAATTAAAAAGTTATAAAAAATAAAAATAAAATAAAAGCAACAGAAAAATATATTTTCATATAAAATCAATAACTACTTAATTATGAACCTAGATAGCACTGATTGATAAATTCTTGCCTGTTGAGTGTGCTAAAGTGGCAGTAGCAACCACCCTTCATAATTCTGTAATTTTCCATAAGAGCCTTTTAAAATGTAAGACAAATAAATGAAGTATTGAGAAACTCAAAAAAGACAAATATTTAAAGAATTTGTTTATGCTTATAGTATTCCAAAAAACTTACTTGAAAAATGAAGATTAGAAGCAGAATACATAAAAATGATTCTACCCATAGCATTGCTTTTCTTCTGATTAAACTTGAAGTAAATTCATTCCTCTTATTTAGAAAATAAATTCTATATCCATGATCTCCTTCCAATCAAAAATATGTAAATCACAAAAATGATATTGTAACAGTCTGCTGGTGAGTCCACCAGTCTCAGATCTTTCTCTAATCCATTCAAAGCATAGGTCTGATCACATGACAGTGCCCTCCCCTAAAAATAGTAAACACAAGTGACTTCCCTATTGCCTTTAGGAACAAATACAAAATGTTCTGTTTGACATTCAAAGTTGTTCATAAGGTATCCCATTTTGTAATGGCTGACTACCCCCCCACCCCTCCCCACCCCTTTCCACCCAATGTTCAAGAAAAATAAAGACTAATTGGGAAATATGACAGCTAGGTATCATGTTCTTATAGCTTACTTCCCAACAAGTCTCCTTATAGCTTACTTCTCAACTACTTTTGACCAAGTGGCAATGTTCCTCCTGCTGATCCATGAAAAAGACATACATTTCAGTTCTGGTCATTTTCTACTGTTATACCCCATTCCTAGAACACTTTTCCTTCCTCTGTTCTAGCTAGTGATGTCCCTACCTTCCTTTAAGTCCCAATTAAAATCTCAACTTTAGGATGCCTTCTTCGACCCCTCTTATCTTCCCCTTCTCAATTATCTTTTTTCCCCCTGAAATATGCCTTACTTTGTATATTTGTTTAATCCCATTATATTATAAACTCCTTGAGGGCAAGAACTGTCTTTTGCCTTTTTTTTTTTTTTTTTTTTTTTTTTTTTTTTTGGTATCCCAGAACATAGTAGGTGCTTAATAAATGTTGATGTATTAATTGATTGATTGATTTACTACTTGTTTGACTAAGCTTGTAAAATGATTTGGAAGTCCTTTTCTGCTGGTAAAAGTAGGATATAATCCTATGATTTAGGACCACCTCAGTAACTAAATAATGAAACTAAAGTTGTAACCAAGAGAGACTATGCCACAAGTAAGGCTTGGTATGGGGTGTGGAGAAAATGATTAGAAGAATTTTAAGCAAAGGAACTGGAATGTGATTATGAGTCACATTGGGTGGAGTAGATGGCTGTGTTATTCATACATGATACAAGAAATGTAGGAACACTACTATTCTTTCTGATCAGAATTGAGGCTCTGTATGTTTTGCACAGGCCAGCAGATAATACCAAAGGCACAGATAGTCTTGCTGCTTTGGATGGAATACATTTATTATGGGCCAACACTTTTTAAGGGACTAAGTTTCTAGTCCCTTTGTAGCACATTGAATGTTAGATTTTAAATATTTTACCATATTCAGACATATCTGGATAGTTTTTCTTATGGCTTAGGAAGAGATTTGGAAAGTCAGAATATCATTAACTTTCGCTAATTCTTTAATTCATTCAACATTTACTGAGTACTTGTGAGGGAAGGATTTCTGGACCTCTAATATTCTTTCTAGCCCTAAATCTGTACCCTAATAATTTTCTGCAGTAGAACACAAAGTAGTAAGTTTCATAGACTCTTTAGGAGATTCAAAGTTGAGAGATAAGATACAGGATCCATTCTCAAGAAAAATAAAGACTAATTGGGAAATATGACAGCTAGGTATCATGTATAATAGCACCACTGGATTTGGTATCATAAGGACCTGGACTGAATTCTTGCCTATACACTTAGTAAATTGAGTGACCAAATCTCTTAGTCTTTCTGAACCTTAAACTTTTCATCTAAAAATTACCACTCAATAGATGGATATTATCTTGGAGCTAATGTAAAGCTCAAAGGAGACTAAAGTGATTTGCAAAATATTAAAATCAACAAGCATGTATTAAGGACTTTCTATATACCAGTTACTGAGTTTGGTTATGGAAATTCAAAAGAATGTAGAGGATAAGTTCTTTTAGGGTTTCACATTCCAATAAAAGAAACAAAATCCAAATAACTTTATACATATAGGTATTCAGAGTGTAACTAGAAATTATTTCTAGAGAACTAGGGAGATTTAAGGAAGGCTTCTTATTCTAATGAAATTTAGAGAAGCTAAGAATTTCAGGCATTGGGTGGAGGTGTGGGGTGTATTATATATATATGCATATACAACATATATGCATACCAGCAATGTATATTACACACAATGTTATATTGTTGTAATGCAGGGGAACTGTTGGATATACAGGAACCACCTGGAAGTGGCTGCTGGAGATCCAACCCAGAATGTATCTCCTCTTGTGAGAGAATGATACAAGGAGACAGAGGCAATTGCTGTTCTCTGACCTCTCTCCTCTTCCCTCTGCCTCCAATTTATCTCATTCTCAGTCCACAACACCTGTGTCAGCAAAGGCTGCCCTGCAACTCCTTCAGATGTTATGATCCACAGCTGTGGAGGCTCTCAGAGAATTGACCTGCCCCTTAACAGTATATATAGAAGAGAACAGCACTACATACATCTAAGTTATTGTCATTATTATACACAAACAAATAACTATCTTATGCATTCCCCCTTTCATACTTCTATTTGGGCATTATTAAGTACCTATTAGAAGTTGGAGGTACTGTTGGAGACAGAAAAGCAAAACAAAATAGTATCTATTCACAAAGAACTATATTGCCCTCCTCTGGTCTTCAGATGCCAGCTTCTTTGTGTACAATTTCTTTCCTGAAGCTTCTATGAGCAACCCCAACCTATAGTCACCTATTATTACCTATAATAATAAAGACTTATAAATAATAAAAGTAATTACCTATTACTACTATAGAGAGCGACATGTGCAGGATGGTATGCCTTATTTGAACTACATCTCTGAGATACATACTGGTTCTTTTAACAAGTATAGTAATAATGATGATGATAATAATAATTAGCACTTGTATATTGCTTTAATAAAGGTTTGAAAAGTGCTTTACAAATATCACCCCACTTTTACCCTCACAATAACTTTGCAGGATAAGGGCTATGAGCATTCCCATTTTTCAGATAAGAAAATTGGAGCCTTTAGAGATTAAGGGTCATACAAATAGAAGTGATATGAACTCAGGTCATAGTGACTATAAGACCAGCCTTTTATCCACTATCTTTTTGTACTAGATGTCTGGTAAATGTGGCATTTTTTATCTTAAATATAAAGTTATATTAGGTAAAGGATAAGGAGACTTCCACCTCTGGAATTCTATTTCTATGATTCTCCAGCTCTGTTGCTACTTGTATTATTTGACTAGCAAGGAAAGAAGGAGCTCACTTCATATTTTCTCTACTCTCTGTCAGAGGAATTTAGAGTCCAGTAAATATAACTCAGATACAAATTCGGCCTCAAAGACTTCCTAACTACATGACTCTGGGTACAGATTAATGAATTAATGGTAATACAAAACATAATGAATAAACTTCAGAGTAACAAAACCTCATTCTGAACCTCAATTTGCCTCATATTTCTCATCTATAAAATGAGAATAATAATGGTACCTACCTCCCAGGATTCAATGAGATAATATTATTTCAATGAGGATCAAATGAGATAATATTTGTGAAAACCACTTAACAGTGTCTAGCAAATAGTAGATACTATGTAAATGCTTATTTTCTTCCCTCACAAGACTCAAAAACACTTAACTAAAATAGGTACATCCAAGAAGACTGTTATTGTCAAGGAGGATCAAGAAAGATCATCAAGAAAGATTGCATTTTAATTGCTTTTTAAAAGGTGAATAGCAATTCAACAGGAAAACAGTTGGGGAGAGAATATTATCTAAATAGGCAAGCATAAACAAAGCATAAAAATGCCACAGAGCATTATTTATTTTGGAGGCAAAATTAGAGAGAAAGCCCATATGAGTATAGTTTTATAGTATAGAGAGTAATACTGTGAGACAAGTACAGGAATTTCATGTGGAGGGCCTTGAATACCAAGCAAAGAAATTTGATCTTACTCAATAAATAGACAGCAGGAAGACTGCTGAAGTACTGAAATAAATGCCCATCATTACAATTTGATTTCAAGTGTCATAGTTGTCACTTAGCTCAATAGACAGGCAAGTGGAAACCAAATCCCATCTTTGTGCCTTCTATCAATAAGCTTAATGATCTTTGATTAATTAGACAAATAATTCAATTCAGTAAAAATTTATCTAATGCACTGTACAAAGCCCTGAGTTAGATACAAAGGCAAAAAAAAAAAGAGAGACAAAAATGAAATAGTAACTGCCCACAAAGGGCTCATATTTTTTGAAATAAAGTTTTTTTCTATTATTCTAATTCCTCAATTCCTAAGGGAAATAAAAATATCTTTTCACCCAATGTTGTTGCATTAGTGGTCATTATTGATTTTTGACATTCACTTTCATCAGTAAGTTAATTTTTAGAATTGTCAGAATTGACAAAAACTTGGAGATCATTTATTTCAACCTCTAAATGTTATAGATTGGAAAAAACTGAGACTTAGAAAGCATATTAGTAATAGTAATAAAAAAATTAATAATTAACATTCATTGGGGTTTATTATGAATGAGAGAAATAATTGATAATAAGTAATTATTTGGGGAGATCCATAGCTCCCCTCGTTTTTCTAAAGTCCTAATTTCTAAAGTTCAAAAGACTTCTTGAAGGACATTACTGATAATGAGATTGGATTAATTTTCTTAACAATCTTATTCAGACCCCACATAAATGAGGAAGCCATTGTGTTCTAGTCAGGTTTGGATGGGGATAAACCCTTTGAATAGATTGTCCAAGGTTGGGGGAACAAAAATAAATGGCATATTCAAAGTTGGTTTAAATAGGTTTGGTCCTTCATTGTAATGTTCATGATCATTAATTGTTAACCAATCAGAGTTGATTGCCACCCCTCAAGAACTCTTTCAAAGTATATAAGCCTGTGTCCACCATGATTGTCTTTAATCTAAGAGAAAGATGGCCATAATAAGCCTCTTTTTATTAATAAAATTTGGGACCAATGTTGAGCCCCAAAAGCAGATGACCCACCAAGATTCCCAAGGAGGAAAGAACTGACCTAGACTCAGTATTGGAACCACCTTTTGAGCAATTAGTCATTGGACTTCCAGTCTGGGAGAGATAGGGAGTAAAAGTCTTTTTTTTTTTTTTAATTATTTTTTAAGTTTTAGAAGAAATAGGACACCATTGATTTTTGTGCTCAGTTTTAAATTTTCATTGAAGGTTTTTACACATATTATGCTAGTTACCTAGTACAGTGTCTTAAAAATATTTTTCATTGACTGATATAAGACTGAGCTCAGAGACCCTTCCAGGAAACAATGTGAATAGTTTCTCTATATCATAAATTCAGAACTTCTGTGTTTAGATATTGAGATGGTATTAAATCACAGGGGATCTGAGAAACCATCCAATCCAACCTTATTATAGGTCCTTTGATAATGTTTCTTGAAATGAATTAAAGTTCAACATTCTCCTTTTCCAAACTCATTGAAGTTAAAGGTGAAATTAACAACTTTATTAATTTGCCACTCAAGTTTAAAATTTGTCCTTTTATTTAAAATTCATCATTCTTGATACTGTAGTGCTTTTTCACTATGATTAATAAAACAGAGTTCTGCTAAAACTGGGTTTTACTTTCATGAAACCAGTCTTTCTGGACCCTCCAGCAATGATGTTTCTCTGGATGGAGGCCAAGCTATACACACCTTAAATAAAAGTATGTTAAAAGTCAGATTCCAAAATCAGTTTTCCCAATAGAATATTTCATTATTGCAATGGATACTTATATCCCTACTAATCTAATGAGATCATAAACTTTACAAAGTTAAGTAAGGAATAATTACTGTCCTGTAATGAAGTCTCAAAAACTCCCATTGACAAATAAAAAACAATAACTATAGAAGATAGGTTGGTGATTACATAGTGAATAAATAAAACCAAGCAAGGGAAAACTAAACCATTGACTTTCATTGAATTATTTAGTTTTGGACTGGAAGAGCAGTCTATTTAAAACTCAAAGGAGAAAAAATAAGAGGTAAAATAGCTACTGACTAATTTTTTTTTTCCC
Source organism: Sminthopsis crassicaudata (assembly GCF_048593235.1). Classification (NCBI taxonomy): domain Eukaryota; kingdom Metazoa; phylum Chordata; class Mammalia; order Dasyuromorphia; family Dasyuridae; genus Sminthopsis; species Sminthopsis crassicaudata. The sequence goes on from NC_133619.1 coordinate 236,879,236, forward strand.
TGTCAGCTGAATTTGTTAGCAACCCAATGTTAATTTTGTTTTTCAGTTTTATCCAATTTTTCATGATTCCATTTGGCAAAAGTAATGGCTTGCCATTTTCTCCTTCAGCTGATTTTACCTATGAGGAAACTGAGGCTAGCAGGTTTAAGTGACTTGTTCAGGGTCACACAGATAATAAGTGTTTGAGGATAGTTTTGAATTGAGATCTTTCTGACTCTAAGCCCAGCCCTCTATCCACTAAGCCACCTAGTTGTCCTAAGGTTAATTTACATCTGATTTATTAAATGGCAATTGAAATTTGAGGACAAACATAAAAATTATCTTTCTCTTCCATGTCCAAAATATTTTCTTAATAAGTATTTACATTTTTAACAATTGTCATGTTTACTCTTGGGATTTGAATTACTTCAGTATTAAAATAATCCATCAATTTAGATCATTTCCATTATGGTTCTCTGTATGGGACATGGCTATAATAAAGTTATTTTGCTCATCTTACACTTATATTGGCAATAAATTTTAAGGATTATATAAAAATCTTCAAAATTTTACACATCTGTAGCTGGAATCTCAATTGGATTAGATGTGAAATAATCACTTCATTAAGAATACTATTTAAATTTCTTGGCTCTCTAAATCTTCTCCAGATATTCTATAATCCAGCAACATTGACCTATTTACTCTTTTTCCAACATGAAGATCTATTTTTAGACTCAGTACCCCTTCTCTTTGGTTGTCCTTTTGTTTAGGATTCTTTCTCCACTCCCTGGATTTCCTGGTCTCATTCAAGACTTCAATCATATCTTCTAACAAGAGACTTTTCTCATCCACCCCCATCTCAGTTTCTTCCCTCTGACATTGTCTTCCATGTCTTTTTTGAATATCATCTCCACCACTAGAATGTGAATTGTTTTTGAGTTTCTTCGTATCTTCAGTACTTAGTACAGTATCTGATGCTAAGTGCTTAATAAATGATTATTGTTTGACTGATTCAATTGTTTTAAAAATATATATAAATTCTATTATAGTTCAAACTGGTTCACTTGCTATTTGTATAAAAGATTTTGATTGGGCTTTTTCAATTAAAAATAAACACTGGCATTAATTTCATTTACTATTCAGTTTATTTTTAATTCTTTGCAGGACAGTTGGATTCTGGCATTCATATCTAGATTCAAATTTCCCAACTAGCCTCAGTTTCCTGATGTGTAAAATGGAATAATAATACTTTGGTTGATGTGAGGCTCAAATGAGATGTTACTTATAATTTAAGATGTTGTATAACTATCAGTTATTATTGTTTTGAAAAATCTATTATTTCATCATCATAATCATATTATACTTCAATTGTAACAGATTCTAGAGGATCCTTTAGAGAATGGATAGGGAAAGCCTTTTCATTCAAGGGAGTAATGGTTATGGTTAGGACTTCAAATAACTTCTAGCCATTGTGATAAAGGGTGGGGGAAATAAAAGAGAAGTAAAAAGCCTTTTAAAGATAGCCTAAAACACAGAAGAAGACTTTTTAAAGATACCTGAAAAGATATACTTTCAATAAGCCAGAGGCTTCCACACCCAGAGTTAAGGTTGGGAAGCAGGTTCTAGAAGGATTGAGACATCTAGCAATCTTGCCAAACTACCCTAACTTGAAACCATAAGGTTGAATCCAGCCTCTAGCCCAGATAGGACTTGGCTGACACTGCAAACAAGAGCTTAAAAAAGAGATTCATTCTGGCAAGATGTGGTATACCAAGAAATATTAAGGCTGAGTAATTTCCCTGTCCATATGCAAGGAAGATCAGAATTTATGGTTAAGATTTATGGAACATCATGGTATAGGTTTCCTTATCAGGAATAAATAAAGCTCTTTTAAACAAAAAAACAAACAACAACAAGAAAACAGAGCAAAGGAAAGTGGCAAAGGGTGAATCCTTTGCTAAAGATAAAGTAGTAGGTCAGGATCTCAGCTTGGCAGGAGATGATTGTGATAAAATGCTAGCTTGCCAATGAGAGGATGAGAGAAAAATAGGGTTTGGTGGCTACCATGTGACAAAGTAGGTATCAACATAGAGAATTCTAGTATGTGACGGTTCCAAAAAATCAAAGAACCAAATTATTTACCACCTATTCACCTTGTGGAAAAGTTGATACTGGAAAAGCAATATGATGTATCAATCTACTCTGATCAATCCATAAGCAATTATTAAGTGTCTTCTGTGTAAAAAATGAAAATGAAAAAATCCCTTTGCTCAAGGAGCCTACATTCTATCAGAGAATCAACAAATAATTAAATATATATTTTATAATATAAACAGGACAGATACAAGATAAATCAAAGTTACATGGGAGAAGAAAAAACATTAGCAGAATAACAGGATAATAAAAGATTTGAAATAGAATGTGTCACTTGAAGACAGTCCTAAAAGGACTCTGAAAGGCAGGGGTGATAAGGGAGTCACAAGGAATCACATTCCATGGATAGAACACAACCAGTATAAAAATAAGATGAAAAGTGCTCTAGTTTTGGGATCAGGGGACCAGGATCCTGATAATTACCCAGGATTATCAGGTAATTATAATTACCCAATAATTATTTCAGGGTAATTGAAATACCCCTGAGTATTTCTCTTAGCCTCTCTCTTAGCCTTGGTTTATTCATCTTTTTTATTATAACTTTTTATTGACAGAACATATGCCTGGGTAATTTTTTACAACATTATCGCTTGCACTCACTTCTGTTCTGACTTTTCCCTTCTTTCCCTCCACCCCCTCCCCTAGATGGCAAGCAGTCTTATACATGTTAATTATGTTATAGTATATCCTAGATACAGTATATGTGTGCAGAACTGAACAGTTCTCTTGTTGCACAGGGAGAATTGGGTTTAGAAAGTAAAAATAACCTAGGAAGAAAAACAAAAGTGCAAACAGTTTACACTCATTTCCCAGTGTTCCTTTTCTGGGTATAGCTGATTCTGTCCATCATTGATCAATTGGAACTGAATTAGATCTTCTTTTTGTCGAAGATATCCACTTCCATCAGAATACATCCTTCAGTCAGCATCAGTTCATGTAAGTCTCTCCAAGCCTCTCTGTATTCCTCCTGCTGGTCATTTCTTAACAGAACAATAATATTCCATAACATCCATATACCATAATTTACCCAACCATTCTCCAATTGATGAGCATCCATTCATTTTCCAGTTTCTAGCCACTACAAAAAGGGCTGCCATAAACATTTTGGCACATACAGGTCCCTTTCCCTTCTTTAGTATCTCTTTGGGATATAAGCCCAGTAGTAGCACTGCTGGTTCAAAGGGTATGCACAGTTTGATAACTTTTTGGGCATAATTCCAGATTGCTCTCCAGAATGGTTGGATTCATTCACAACTCCACCAGCAATGCATCAATGTCCCAGTTTTTCCGCATCCCCTCCAACATTCATCATTATTTTTTCTGTCATCTTAGTCAGTCTGACAGGTGTGTAGTGGTATCTTAATTTGCATTTCTCTGATCAATAGTGATTTGGAACATTCATATGAGTGGAAATAGTTTCAATTTCTTCATCTGAAAATTGTCTGTTCATATCCTTTGATCATTTATCAATTGGAGAATGGCTTGACTTCTTATAAATTAGAGTCAATTCTCTGTATATTTTGGAAATGAGCCCTTTATCAGATACCTTTTTTGGTTTATTCATTTGTAAAATGAGATGGTCAGCCTAGATGACCTCTGAGGTCTTTTTGAGGTTTAAATCCCATGATCCTAAAGCCATGTCAGAGAACAGAAACCTTGGAGATATATGGGTGTCATCATATCTCAGAGATTCAATTGACCTCCAGCCTGAAGACCACCAGTAAAGATTCTATTTATAAACCTGTTCACCACTTTGTATCACACTGGGGAGACCCATAGCCTACTGAAAAGGGACAGCAGATTGCAAGTAAGTAGACTTTTTTCCCAGTCTTAACAAAATAAAACAAATAATAGAAAATGTAAAAACTTCTGATTACACTTGAGAGCAAGAGAACCTCTGCTGACACCAACAAGATTAATGACAATTTTGTGTTGGTTTTGTTTTGGTTTTAAAAGAGAATTGTGAATGTTTTTTGAAGAATTAAGGCTCTCGCTCTCCTCTAAATGGAACTGCTTCATTATAAATCACTTTTTGAAAAGGATAAGTAACTTAAAATAACCTAGCAAAGACCATCAGGCGCTCAAACACTTCCTAAAACAGTTATATCCAATAGATATACAGTTTATGGCAATAGAAAAATTAGAAAAGAAAAATACTTTAAAAGCTCCTTCTCCATGTTGAATAACTCAGGAGCAACCAACATTGCTGAAAGTATTTTTGACCACAATGCGTAGGTCTGAGTAATGTTGTTCAGCTGTTTCCAAGAAAAATTTTTATCACGACTTGAAGTGTTTTAAAAATACTGTAGGAGTATTTTCATTTTAGTCGAGTAGATGTAGAATGAATCCTTAATGACAATAACCTTGAAGATTCCTAGTCATTATAATTTATTTTTTTCAATGAAAGAGTATGAGAAATAATCATTTTCCTGCTCTAGATTCTTAGAAGGAGAGACATGCTCAAAAAGAAAAGTGTTATGACCTTGCATTGTAGAGGAAAACTTGATTTTAATCCTGTAATTTTTTTCTCCATTTTGAGAACATTCTATAAAATCTTTCTATAGTATTTAACAATCAAAACCACAAGGAATTTGTGGCTTAATATGAAATTATAAAAAAAGCAAAAACCAATACACAGTAATTTCAATATAGCATCAGGTCAATGACACTTGATGAGACAACTTATGCCTTTCAAAGTTATGTAGCAAGTTCTGTTAGATAGACCGCATTGCTGTATGGCTACGAGAGACTTGACAAATGAAGGAACCCTGATCAAGTAGTTTGATTTCCACAACAGCAAACATCATAAGGACTAATAAGAGGAAAAGATATTGCTATTGTTATTATTATATTCATGGAACAATTATATTAGTAGTTACTAGGAACTATAGGGGAAAAAAACTATAAAATCCTGAATGGAAAAGTAAGGAAACATAAAAATTGGAGATATGCTATGGAAAATCATGACTATTGAGTATTGTTTCCTGTATTGAAACATTGTTAGATGCTGTGTTTAGGATTGGATTTATTGTTGGATTAATTTCCTTTCAAATTAATCTGAAGTCCATCTCTTCTTTAATATCATTTCAGACCCATTTAGGTTTGAGAAACAAGATGAATTAAAATCAGATAAAATGGACATAACCCATTTTTTAAATGAATAATAATCAATGACAATAGTATGGTTTTTCTGACCTTTACAACATATTCCTATTCAACTTTGAAAAAATGTTATTTTGGTCAATCAATCAACAAATATTGATTAAGGGATTACCAAGAGCCCAGGACTATACAAAGGCAGAACAGAAATTATCTCTGCCTTAAGGAGTTTACATTCTACTCTAGGGAATCAACTTAGTCTGCAAATATATTTGTATATTTATTTTAAAATATAGGCAACATGAACAAAAAGAAACTTGGAAGAAGAAAGCCCTCGCAGTTGTGGGGATCAAGGAAGAATTCATGGAGAAGGTAACAGTTGAATTGATGGCACTTAAAGGAACTTAGTTGTTCTAAGAGATGGGGATGAGAAGTCATATCATTCCACATTTGGAAGTCACGTAGTACAAAGGAACAGAGATGACAAATCACCATCTTCCACAAGTGAGGAACAATAAGAAGGTCAGTTTGATCAGACTGTAGAGTGTGAGAAAAGCAACATTGTAAAAAGGTTTTAGGTTTGAACTAATTTCTCCAGGCTGTGTATTCTACTAATTTGTTATTGGTTGAGAAATTAGGACAGCCAGGTAGTGCAATAGATAGTGCACACCCCACCTAGAGTCAGGAAGACCTGAGTTCAAATTCAACCTCAGGCATTTATTAGCTATGTGACCCTGGGAAAGTCATTGAATCCTATTTGTTTCAGTTTCCTCATGTGCAAAATGAACTGGAAAAGGAAAAGATCCTCCAGGATCTTTGCCAAGAAAATCCCAAATGAGGTCAAGAAAAGTCAAAGCTAAATGACAATATATAACCAACACTCTCTTTTATTTAAAAGTAATTTGCAAACCTCAAAGTGCTACATAAATGTGAGTGATTGTCACTATTATTACACATATTAGAATTTGAAAAATATTATTTTAAACATAAAATAAGGAGTTATTGAATGTTCTCTCTGAAATTTTCAAGGTAAAGAGGTTTCTTTGGGATGCGTTTGAAAAGGAAAACTTTTAGGAAACCATTGGCTTTTTGCTCACTGGACTAATTAGTCAGAAATTCATCCCAGAATGAAAGTAATTCATAAACAACTAACTCCCATTTATATAGCCTTTTTAACAAAGCAAAACAAAACAAATAAAATCTTTGCCACATCTACAACTCCTAACCAATAGCACTTCTCACTTTCTAGCAATGATTTCCTTTTATTCCACAGAGTTAGAAACCACTGTGCTCTTCCAGATTTGTTTAATATTATTCTCTTTTATTCTCCCAATAAACTGGACCAGTCTTGCTCCTGATAGAGCTCCCCTTTTGCGTCTGTTCCCACTATTTTCTAAGCAAGCCTGGGATTCCCACTCTTCCTTCTTTTTTACTTGTTTAATTCCTATTTTATTTTATTTTAAAGTCCATATCCCATGTCATCTCCCTTTTGGTACCTTTATTAATCTTCTTAATATTCCCCACTTTCTGCCTCAGACTTCACATATCGTTTGGACTTATAACTTCAATGAACTAAAGCCAGGAATGTTCCTTGCTATCTATTTATGAAAAGTCTGAGAGCTAAGAATGATTTTGACATTTTAAAATAAAGTTTAAAATGTCAAAGCATTTCTCAGCTTAAGGGAATTGGTCCTCAAAGTAGTTTTCAGTCCCCTGCACTAAGGTTTTATATCTATGTTGTATCTTATCCTCATAGTACACTATCAGATCCTAGAGAAAAGAGGGTCATATCCCACCATCTAAACTTTCAATCAGCTTCAGCGCTTAATATTCTGTTCTATATATGGTAAATGCTTAACAAAGCTTTGTTGTTAAAATTGACTAATATCATCATCATTTATACTTAATGTATTTCTAATCATCACAATTTTCTAAAGTAAGCTAAATTACTTTCTGAAAACAAACAATAAAAAAAGAAGGGGAAAATGTATGTCTAGGTAAGAGAACTTTCATCTTAAAATCCTTGGGAGGATTTTAAAGTGTGAAAATAAAAGCTGCTGTTGCCTGATCTCTTGGGAACAGGCTTTCATAAATACAACTTTTGTTAAATCCCATCATCTCCCAAATAAATCATACTAAAAATACACAAGGTTAGAGATCATCTATGATCTTACAGATTTTCAATTAGAAGATCATCAAAAATTACAAAAATAGAGTCATCTGTTTAGATAACTGGGAAAAATATACCTATTTATAACTCAAATAGAAAAAAACCCAGAAATTTATTTATTTCAAAGACAAAGAACAGATTTTATTTTCATGTCTATCATTTAGTTTCTTGCTGATTAATACCTACATTTGCATCTCTATTTCCAAGTTCTCTAATTGTTTTAGACTTTTTTGGTCCCCACCCACCACCAAAAAAAAAAAAAAATAGTAAACACTCCATTTTTTTTTTTTTTTTTTTTTTTTGTCTCCTACAAATTGATATAATATATTAGCTAGAGGCTGGTTTGGAAAAAGGAGAAAAAAGTTACAGAGGGAAAGTCCACTAAACTAACATCTTCCAATTATATGACATCTATTACCTTGAATGTGAATCAGAAAGCACAGGAGCATGAGGAAGGAAACTTTCTGCCATCTTGCCATGGTCTTCAGTGGAGGAAACTTCAACAGCTGTTCATTCCAAATAAACAACAATATTTAAAAAAACCCTCCCACCTTTGTGGATGTCTAGTCTTCAAGTATAGATGTGAGAGAAGGGGCAAGCTATGTGGCAAATAGTTCTTTAAGTAGGGAGCATTAACCAGAGCAACATTCCGCCTTCACCGAAACCTCATAGACTTGTCAAGAAGATTCTAAGTCCAAGCAGCCAGAGAACAAAGGGAGGTACAGGTATATGCAAGTTTGAAGTATGCATAAGTAATTAGCTTCTCAATACAAGGTGTTGATCAAGCTGCAACATAGGGCTAATAGGATGGCGTGATTTGCCAATAAGAAAATGGAGCTTCTGGAAGCTGGCACAGCCTACTCCTATGCTTTGCCTCCTTTTTGGAAAGGGGAGGTACTCCAAGTTCAAAGGCACTTACCCTAGAGCTGTGGCAAGAAGCTGGTTTTCCTGGACTAAGAACACACACAACACCTTCACAAGTACCTTGTAAAACATTAGGTGATTCAATGTTCCTTTGTGGAAAGAACTGGGACAGCAGAAACCTGGTCCATCATCTAACTTTAGATAGTACTAGAATCGTAGATTGAGAACTGGAAGAGACTTTAGGAATGTTAAACCCCAATTCCAGTTTCCTTTTTCTGTGTTTTCTTGAGTTCATTCAACAAATCATATTGGGTTCTTTTTTTAATACATTGCACTCTCCTAGTTATCATGGAGGATACAAAAAAATTTTTTTTAAATTATATCTACTTTAAAGGAGATTATTATCTAATTAGGATCATACACACGAATGGAAAAGTTTCTCAATAATAGCTAGCATTTACATATCACTTTTAGATTTGAAAAGTGCTTTACAAATACTTTGACCTTTGATTCCCACCACAACTCTGGGAGACAGATACTATTGACTTGTCTCATGTTATACAATTAGTAATAATATTAATTAATAATAACAAACATTTACATAGCACTTACTATATGCCAGCCACTATGCTTAGTGCTTTACATTTTTCTTCCTCAATAGTATTTTACTTTTCCAAGTACATGTAAAGATAGCTTTCATTAATCATTTTTGTAAGATTTTGAGTTCCAAAATTTTTTCTCTCTCCCTCTCTTACTTCCTTCCTGCTCATGTTATAAACATATAATAATTTTAAACATATTTCTATATCAGTCATATAGTGAAAGAAAGATCAGAACAAAAGGGAAAAAGCCTTGCAATAATAATGAAATTACTCCTTTACAACCACATCTAGGCTTCATTCTTTAATGAACATTTATTGCATGCTCTCAATTGACTTTCTCGGTATTTTTTTTTTTTATCTATAAAACATAGTTTTATTTCCATAGCATAGTATAATTTTTTAAAATGATTGCATTTGAAAGTACAAATTTATTGTGTACAATTTGCTATTCTTTTAAAATATGTAATAAATTTATACTATAACCACCCTAAAGGTGACTATTATTGGACATAAATGTAAATATAATATAAATAATAAATATAATAATATAATATATATATAATAATTTATATACAGAAATTTGGAATGGGACAAGAACAATAACTAAGCACATTGCCTGTCACATGGTAGGCACTTAATAAATGTTTAGTGACTGACTGAATGACAACCAAGGGAGTACCAGAACCATCTCAACTCAATCTAGATTGTTAAAATTTTTAATGTAAGCATTTATACCTTGGAGGCAAACATTATAAATCTGAACTAGATTTATTGTTCTGTTGACAATCTAGACTTAAGCAAGTTATGTAATGGCAAAGAACTAGAAATTGCAGAGATTCCCATCAACTGGGGAATGACTGAACAATTTGTAGTATATGATTTTGATGGAACAGAACATTGTCATGTGCCCATCAGAACATCATGGAGGATTCAAAATATATAACAATAAATTTTCATTTCAAGAAAGCACATATAATAATAGTAGAAATTTTATTCATGAAAGTTCATCTTTTCTTTGTTTCCATGTAGATTATTCTTTTGATCTTGGCTGAACAATTTTTACTTTATTCTTTTTTTTTCCTTTTTTCATCTCCCCCTTCCTTACTCAAACAGACTGTTAAACACAGGTATACACACACATATACACACACACACTCCCACAGACTCACACCAACCCACAGATTATAATATGATTTTAAGGGATATGATCCACCAAAGAAGGTGAAAAGATCAGAATCCTAAACCCTCCTTGCAATAATAATGAAATTACTTCATCACAACCACATCTAAACTTCATTATCTAATGTACATTTACTCCATGCTCTCAACTGACTTTGTTACTTTATTTTTTAATTTATAAAACAAAATAAGCATTTCTATAACATAGCCTAATTTTTAAAATGATTGCATGTGAAAGTACAAATTTATTGTGTACAACTTGCTATTCCTTTTAAATATAGAATAAATTTACAATGTAACCACTCTGGATGTACTACTATTGGATACAAATGTGTATATAAGTTTAAATCATTCTCTATATACTTCTATTTGTCAGTTCTTTTTCTGGATGCAGATAAAGTCTTCCTTCATATATCTGCCATTTCAGACCTGGCTTTTAACCTAACAATAGTGATAATCTAATTGTTACTTAAAAACCCACAATAGCTATGCAGGTGCCATTGGGAAAATTCCTCCATTTCAAGTACATTACCCTGTCCTCAGTGTACATATGACTAAAAGAGATGCCTCTTGAAAGAAAGTTTCTGGACATAGATGAGCGCTCTACCCTGCTTTACATTTTTATCTTGTACATGTATATATTTATATGTGCATATACACACAGATATGTTATATATATATATGTACATATATACACATATGTGTATGCGTATTTTTTTAAATTAATGAAGCACAGTGAACTGGAAGAATTCCTGGACCACCAAGCTTGATGTACTACATACTACAATAACAAAGCCAAAGACATGATTAACACCAGGAGCAAGGAGAAACAGGTGAAGAAGCAGCTAAAAACCTATATGACCGAATGTGTTGATGACCACATGCATATCATCCCTATCATGAACAAGAAGATGAAGGATTCTCTGTAAGCTACTGTGAAATAAAGACATTGTCAACAATCATCCAGAATAGAAGAATGGGTCTACTTGTAAAAATATATGGAAATTTTTACTTTCAGTGAAATTTTAAGGATAAAGAAATTAAGACTGATAGCATGTAGAGCTAATAGTAGTCAGAATCATCACCTTAATGAAGCTGATCCCTGTTCTACCTATTGAAGTAATAATGACTTTTTATCTAGTTAGGAAGACTTTCATTCCTGGAAGCTGTAATGCCCCTGAAGATTTGTGGGAAGTACTGGTTTTTGGCTCCAACTTATCTCCTCAATGGTGTGAGTCTTTCAGGTAGCTGCCCACTTTTGTCTGGTGTCAATTTCACATCCACCTAATTGAACCATTTCTCATAATCCATAAAGCAGCACCCTACTTTTTGGAAAAGGGAAATATAGTTGTGCTTTACTCTCTAGTATAAGTCCCTGACATTCAGTGGGAAATATAGGAAAGAGGGTTATTTGGATTACATCCACTCCTGGAATCTTCTGAAGACAGTGCATCAGCTCTCAGCTGTCCCATCAACCAAGAGCATAATCTCCCATCAAACATAAGAGGCTCTGATTCTTTCACATTGGTTTCACTCTGGCTACTATCCCGGTTACCTTTTCTTGCCCTTCTAAAAGGTGCTGAGGGGTAATACGGATTAAATTAACAGGAACAAGTTTTGAGTTTACGACAAATAAAATTTCTTTTGCTTTCAGAAACATCTTTAATTTCTTGTTTTAAAAAATGGTAGATGACTAGTTTTTTTCCCCAGTAGAAAAGGTTGAGAAACTTGATCTTGGTTTATTTGACTTGTCCTTTTTCAATAGAAACAACTTGTTGAGAGAACCTTTTGAGAAAAGATTAGGAAGACAACTTAAACTTCTTGGAGGTAGGTACATTGCATGGGAAAACTTGAGCTTCTCCAGGGTACTGGAGGTAATTGGTGCCAATTATTCAGTTATCAGTGTTGGTTAAAACTTTGAGCAACATGTTAGTACTTGGCTCTGTTTTGAAAAAGTTCTTGTTTTCTTTGTACCAACTTCTAACTGAATGCAATTAACATTACTGTTTAGTGTTTCAAGCCCATTTCATATCTTTCTAGCTTGATTTAAAAAATAAGTACAATTTGATTTTTTTTATTTCAAAAGATGTATTTTTAGAATACCAAAAAAATGAAATAAATATGTATAATATGGAAAAAAAATAAAATTAAAGCTTGGACTAAGGAAAACCCATACTCATAATTAAGTCTAGTCAGATCACTTAACCCTTCTGAACTTCAATTTCCCTATATGTGAAATGGGGAAAACTTGAGCAGAAAAATAATAGTACTTAATTGACAAGGTTTCTGTAAGTATCAAATGAAATAATATATGCAAAGAGCTCACAAACCTTAAAACACTGTTCAAATGCTGACTTTATTATTAGAGCTTTAGTCGACCAATAATTGAAAAATAAATTTATCTCATCATTTCAAGTAAGTTAGCACCAGAGTGTCCTCTCCTAATCAAAAAATAAAAACCAGTCTATTTTCAAGTAACAGACATTCTACTGAATTCTTCCTTACTATAAAATGAATTTGACAAAATTTTCTTTCTAAAATGTTGTGGAGACAGATTAAGTCATATATCCATATATCTATTTCATTACCTTTGTCTTCATGTTGTGTGAGCTGTTCGAGATGTGAGAGAGATAAGCAGCAGGTGAGAAAGAATAGGAGCTATTTCAATTCAATGAAAACCCTGCTGAGAATGTGTGTGCAGACACCTATGAGGAAGAAAATGAGGCTCCACAAATGTTGCAATCTATTAAGAAGAATGTATCTTTTTGATGATGATGATGATGATGATGATGATGATGATGATGATGATGATGATTACCAGTTAGGTAACAGTGGATAGCATGATGGCTCTAGAATCAGAAAGTTTTAAATTAAACCCAATCTCCTCTACTTACTATTAAATTCAAGGCAAGTTACTTAACCTCTGCTTGTCCTCATCTGCCCATCATCATGTCCATCATCATATAAAAATAATATCTACAATTTTCTGTTATTATGAGTATAAAATATATGTAAAGCATTATATAAACTATTATGTTTATTATTAAACATATTATTATTTATCATTATTATATTAATTGTTGTAATAATTAATCATTATTATAATAAACTTTGAAAATTTTTGAAGTCCCATAAGATTATCTTCTAATGGTTAGGAACTGTGCATTTATTCTTTTAAAGAGAAACATCTGTCAGGGAAGATGTTCCTTTAACAGGATTGAAGAAAATGAAATATGGAAATTGAGAATATTTTATAACTAAATGGATAGAGATCGGGAAAAGTATCTGATATGAAATTAGAGAATTGTTTCTGCAGTATTTTAAAATGTAGCATTTCTAAGGATAAGGGTAAATATGTAATTTTGCTAATAGACTCAATATTGCTTAAGATAACAAAGAGATATATATCTCTAGTCTGCCAGAATGTGATCTATATTTTTATTGTTGAACAAAGATGGCGCCAATTAGCATTCACTTCAAAAGTTAAGATAATTTCTTCTTGACATGCTGTGCCATATAAAGGATTAAGGAAATGTTATTAAATGTGGTTTCATTGAATTCAAACTACTGCTTTCTAAAAAAAAATTGACAAAAATGAAGAACTGAAAGAAAATAGTAGGATATCTTTAAGAGATAAATCTTGTAATTATGGTACTTCATTACCAAAATCAAATCACTAAACTCTCTGCAAAAGTGTGGGATATGTAATTTAAAATAATTAACTACCTTGCCATCCTTATGACCTCATTTTGTAAAGCAAGACAGAAATTGGCAGAAATAGTTTCAAACTTGACATCTGTAAAAAATCTGTCTTTTGTTTCATTTTGGCATCTCTAGACAAGAAATTATCCCAAAGAATCCATCATGAAAAGAAAGTGGATCCCTTGAGGAGAAATTAATTTTTTTTAACTGTGAAGAACTTCAGTCCTATACAAATTTCCTGTCTCTTTCCATTTAAAGTTTCTCTGGAGAGAAATCATGGTCTCAATGGGAGCTCAGCCTTTATAGGCTCCATTCCTAATTCCATTAGGCATGTTGTTTTTTAAAACTACAGTTCTTGATTTTCTTATTTCTAAAATGATCACAGTAACATTTAAAGTTACTAACCTCAAAGGCACAGGAAAGCAAAAGTTACTACCTGCCAAAGACTTTGAACTTCTCAAATTATAGGGTTAATGAATACATGAAAAGAAAATAAATCCAGGTAATGATAGTAGTTCATTAAAGACTCAGTTTAGGTGGCTTTGTGCCAAATAATCTTATTAGGAAAAGAAATGGGTTTTTTCCAGCATCTTGATGCTTGATTGCCTGACTGTTGGACCAGTTTTTTAAACCTGTTTTTTTTACCAATGTGTTTACTGTTTGAAAATCTTCCTTGGTATCTGTTCCATTTGTCTTCCTTGAAATCTTTTTTAAAAATAAAACTAAGATATTTGTGTTTCTCTTTCACCCCCAAATCTCCTGGTCGGTCGGTGTATGACTTGACTTACTTTAAGAAAATCAAAGACATGACAAAACTAACTTTGAAAGGTATTCACATCAGATGTGATTGTTTGCATTAAAATAGGTGAGGATGAGATCTTTTGCTTTTCAAAAGATTCAGAACAGGATCCCTTTAATTATATTAAATATCAATGACATAGTGCTTTAAGATTTGCAATGTGCTTTATATATTATCTCATTTTATCCCAAAAACAATATCAGAAGGTAAATGTGATTATTATCCTCAGGAAACTGAAGCAGATAGAGATTAAGTGACTTGCCCACAATCTCACAGCTAGGACACAAGATCTCAACTCAGTTCTTTACTCTAAGTCAATGGTCCTCAAACTTTTTAAACAGGGGGCCAGTTCACTGTCCCTCAGACTGTTGGAGGGCTGGGCTATAGTAAAAACAAAACCTCACACTCTGTCTCCGCTCCCCCCTGCCATAACCCAGTGGGCCGAATAAACGTCCTTGGCCACATCTGGCCCACTGGCAGTAGTTTGAGAACCCCTACTCTAAGTCCTTCTCTCTTTCTACTATACTTTCTACTATGAAGAGACTGAACCACAGCAGAGCCTGAAAACTTTTTGAATTTGCAAAAAAATTGTTAAACACACTTTCCAGGAATACATCTGTGTGTTCCTCATACCAATAAGAGCATCACCTATATCATATAAATGATTCTGGTAGATATTCACATATAGTAGCAGAACCATTTAACAAGAAAAGCCCCTGTGAAGAGTTAAGCTGTTTTATCTAAAAGATATGAGTTAAAGATTTTTAAACTTACTTTGTTATTATCAACTAACATAAACATTTCAGTCTATCACTAATAGAACTACTATCTAAAATCACAAGTTTCTATTATGTGACTTTTTGAGAGTAAATAGATATTAAATTTAATAGGTAAAATCATCCTGTTTACATTCTTTTCTAAATATTTATTTTCTTATGTATATTTCTACATATCAACCAATATCACCACCCCCCAGGCCAATAGAAATCTTACTTTGAAACAATTGAGAACAGTCTAGCAAAACTTCAACATCTTGATTATATCTGAAAATGGATTTCTCATCTTGCATCTCTAGATCCTCACCTGTCAAGAAGTGAGAAGTATGTTTCATCATGTCTTCTGAAGTCATGAATTGATAATTGTTATTGATCACTGTTTTGTAGTCTTTCAAAGCTATTTTCCTTTACATAATTGTGCTTATCTAGTAAATTGTTGTCATTATTCTTCAGTTTTGTTTGTATTTCTAGGTTTCTCTAGTTTCATCATATTCACTATTATTACATACTACAGTTTGTTTAGCCATTTCCCAAATGATGAAGCAGAAAAGTTCTTTGTGGAAAGTCTTGCTTACTGACAGTCTCAGAATATGATCTCATAATATTCAGTTTTAAAATTTTTTTCTTTCTAGTGTGAACTTAACATCAACAAAACAAAATGGTCATTTCAATACACAGTGAAGAGAAAAATAAATTTTATGAAAGTAAACTTTTATATAGCTTGTTTTTAAAAAATCTATATTAAATTTAACTGAGAATTATCTAGCTTGTCTGTCCCTTTTCGAAATACCTTCTCTCTTCATATTTAGTTTAAAAAAAACATCAATTTCCTTTTCTCTTTTAATATTCAACATTTTTAATGGACAATGTGGGTAAAGACCTATAGAACACATTTATCAGCTTTACAGATAACACAATTCTAAAAGAGAATACCTAATAAATTGGGTGACAAAATAAGAATCTAAAGAGAGTGTATGGTAATAAGACAAAATTTGATGTGAATAAATGTAAAATATTCTATAGGGGTTAAAAATGAACAAGATGAATAAATCAATAGGCTATTTTGGGGAAAAAATTATAACCCAGAGATCTGAATTGACTACCAGCTCTTATCCATAGTGACAAGATAACAATTATGGTATTTGGCTGTGAAATAAGGAAATGCAATAATTTCCTTTAACAAAAGTAAGTTTTCAGAAAAAGGGACACGATCATTGCATGAACTCAACTAGTCAGACCACATCTGAATTGTCTTTATGAGCATGTAACAAACTAGAAATTATTAAGGAGGGCAAACAGAATAGTGAAAGATGTAAAAAACAAAACAAAACATAATATGTAGTTGAAAGAACTAAGCATAATTAGGCTGGAAATAAAGTGACATAAGGTGGGGGTAATGTTATTATAGTTCAAATATTTGAAAGGCAGTCATATAGAAAAGACATTAGATTTATTTTGAGTAGTTTAAATGAGAATTGAGTGTCGGTTAGAGAACTCTAATTCAATGTCACTTTAGCTCTAAATTCTAGTAAGGATTCACTAGATAGTGTCTGCTGGTGTATATACATTATTACAGAGGGAGAAGATACAGCATGTCTTGGACATTGAATTTGTCGATCAAATCTTCTGCACTTGCATTTCTTCTGTGAGAAGAGAATAACAGTATTTATACATGAGTGATCAAGTGTATGAAGGTATATCCAGCTTTTTTTGTAGTCATATCTACTGAGAAACTATCCAATAGTGATCTTTTCCAAGCTCTAGGTGCAATCAGTTTTCACAGAGGATTAGAATTTCCCAGCAAACATTCTTTTTTTTTTTTCCTATGAAGAAGCCCTAAAGAAATTAAAGAAGTCTTTTGCTTCTCCCTCCCTTAGAGCTTATCCATTTAATGTATATTATTTCTTATTTATAAATGACTCATTTCTATATTTGCTTTCACCTGTAACATTCTTTCCAATCCTTTTTTTCTAAATGTGTTTAGAACACCTCCTTAGTATCCTAGAACTTAACATGCCCTCAAGCTCAAAACATCACCTCTTTCAAAATTAAATCCCCTCATGAATGTCAATGGCTATAGATAATAGTGTTTGGTTTTTGTGGCCCTATTAGGGACCTTTTGGTTTTTTGTAGTTCTACATGAAGTCAGAGAAGAGGCTTTATCTTCTTGATAAGCATAGTGTTCTGTCTGCACAGAGTAGTGAATATAAATTTGTGCAATGTTAAATTTTTCTAGCATCCTTCTATTGTGAATTTTCAGTTTTGAAATTTTTATTTATTTTATTTCCTCTCAAGCTCTCTTTAAGTTTTTCCAATACTTTTTCTACAATTTTGCAAATATAATCCTTTTATTCCCTCACTTACTATCACCCTGCTGTGTTTTCATTTCTGTCTTCAAATAGTTTAAATTGTCTTTCCACAAATGTATAAAATTTTGTTACAGAGTTGTACAAATTACTTGGGATATTACTACTAACATTAAGCTGTATCAGAAGCCCTTCACCAGCTAAATTCAATTGAATTGGCTTCCCCACATTTTGTTATCTTTATCATTTAGATTCTGGATTTTGAGCCATATTTCCTTAGTTGCTCTCACTAAATTGAAGTAATAATGTGCATTACATGCAAAAATTAAATGTTATTGAAGCAGCTGCTGGCATGGGTGAGCCAAGCATTTCTAGAAAGACAAAAAAGACTCAGTCACTACATTGAAGTGCCATAAGAAGTACAGTTAAAAATAAAAACCACCAAGAACTGAAATTATTATAGCAAAATCAAAAAACAAGCAAAGACCTTGCAAGATACTTGACAGCTAGAGAGGGTATTAATAATGCTTCATTAGTTATTACAGCAAGACTAAAAATATAGAAAAAAGTAAAATGGCTGTTTATTTTGGATCCATAGCTCCTCCAAAATCACATGTAGAAGATCAGCCAAGAGTGGAAGATTTGAGTATTTTCATCAGAATGTAACAATCTATACCCCAAAATGTTTGTGGATTTGTTCCTTTGTATGAGCCAATAATACAATACAACAAGAAAAGTTAAGGAATTTATTGAATAGGTTGAGATAAAAATGATTCTATCGTCTTGGCCAGTTTAATCTCACTGAAGACTCATGAGTTATAATCAACATTAGATTTGGAAAAAAAATGGACTGTTCTTTAAAAGTATGATTAATCTCTAACATGGTAAGGAAAGGAAAGAATAAGCATAAAGCACTTATTACATGCCCAGCACTAATGCTAAATGCTTTGTAAATATTATCTTACCATCCTCAAAACAATTCTCAAAAATAATCCCATTTTACAGTTAAGGAAACTATAGCAGATAATGGTGAAATGACTTGCTTAGGTTTACCCAGCATCTGAGGAAGGTTCTAAATTCAAGCTTTCCTGACCCCAGGTCCCATATACCATCTATGTAGGTGCTATTAAAAGTGAATTCATGAAGAATATAAGAATGTATCAAAATTTTGGGAACTCAATTTTAAATTATTTAAGGTAAGGGTAATTGGATGGCTCATGGGAATGGTAAAAGAAGGGCAATTTCTAGGTTTGAAGAAGAGAAATGTAATGGCAACCAGGAAGAATTTTATTGAGAGTGGGAGCAGGGCAGAGCCTAAGGAGTCAAACCCGCATTTATAGGGGCTACAGACAAGGGAGTATGTATTACATATTAGGATTTTTTAACAAAAAAATATTTTTAGGCTTAACAATCAGAAAAATTATTTTGCTTTGTCCCCGTTAGTACATTAAATAAAACTATTCTAAGTTGTGAGATTTGTCCACATATTCTCAGTCAAAAGTTTACCAGAACTACTGCAGCATTAAAAAACAGATTTACAAATCATTTAGTTTGCATATAACTTTCAAAATAAAATAGGAAATATTTTCATAATCATTGAAAAAAATTAATATCTTAGTCAATCACCATTTTGGCACTTCAAAAACTTCATTCTGAAGAAAACTAGTCCTTATGGGGAAAAAAAAAAAAACTTACTTAGCTTTCACCAGAGGCTTCTAAAAAAAAGAACAATTTAAAGTGAAATATTTCCCAAAGGTAAGCACAAACTCTTTATGGTTGTATAAATTACATAAATTGTGGCATTTATTCCTTCCCAAAGTTCTAATTTGTTAGCAGTGATTCTATAATTGTTTTTTTTTTCTGTTTAAATGAAAAGGGTATTGTACAAATGCTGTGTAATTATTATGAAACAAATCAATTATACCCACAAATTTACCAAATAGAATTTTATGAATATTTTTATTAAAAAACAAGACAATGCACATAGTCTAGTTACAGATGTTATAGATTCACAACTAGTAAAAGATACAATTTAAGTCAAATCCTTGCAAAAATTTGGCTTGTTTGGTATCGCTCATCCATAGATAGGTAACATTTTTGTTAGCTAACTGCTAAGACAAACTGATGCAGAAGATGGTTTTCAATTCCAATGAGACTGATGATAACAAGTACCTGATAACACTAAATAACAAATTGCCTCATTCATTTTTACCATATTCACAAATTATTAAGTTATACAGAATGTGGAAACAGTAATCCAAATGCAAAAACAGTCTAGAATAATTCTGATCATGAATACCTTGAAAATGAATCTCTTTCACCTACTCATTCAGTAGCAATTACTCAAAACCAGGCCTAGTGGAAATATGTGGATGCTACTAGTCAGGTCTTACTCATTGGCAAACAACCTAGATAAGAGCATCTTTGTAAAAAAAAAAAAAAAAAAAAAAAAAAAAAAAAAAAAAAAAGTCAAATATAGCATATGACCTAGTAGCAATAAAGATTTAGGAATTTAACAGGAATAAGAAATGGGAGAGATCTAAAACCAAAATTAGCATATACTTATCTACAGGCTTAATTATAATAAGATGATTTTAAATAAAAATAATTCATAGGACTTAAAACCAAAAGGACATTATCCATCATCTAATTCAACATGTTCTCATAATTTAAAAAAAAAATTGGATAGCCAATATCATATAACTAGTTAAGCAGCAAAACCAAGAAACATGCTTAGGCTTTCTGATTCTATAATCCAAAGCTCTTTCTATGAAACTATATTACCACCAGCTTTTAGGTGGCACTCTAGATAGAGCACTAAAGTTGGAACCAGGAAGAGTCATCCTCTTGTTTTCAAATCCCACCTCAGACACTTGACTAGCTGTGGGATGCTGGGCAGGTCACTAAAACTTATTTGCCTCAGTTTCATCACTCTTAAAATGAGCTAGAGAAGAACATGGCAAACCTCTCTAGTTATCTTTGCCAAAAAAAACAAACAAAAAAACCCAAATAGGATCATGAAGAGTAAACACAAGTAAAATGATGAAATAAGAAACAATAATTTACTATCTATAGATCTGATTGAAATATACATATTCACATGAGGGAAATGCCTGCAAATTTTGCTGGTATCTGACATGAGATAGCATAAATAATTTATTATAAAGAACCAGCAATTACATTAAGTGTAACACACACTAGAATCTTATTTAATCTGGGCATTGTAAAAACTTCCCATTATGTGGACTTTACCAGGAATATGTGAAAATAGCAATAATATACTGAAAAATCCTATTTTTTCCTCAAATGTAGAAAAGTTTATTGGTTTTGGCAATTTTAAAAATAGGCCATTAAAATCCTTTTGAAGCTTTTCATCAATCATCCTAAAAATTTTTAAATTAAATTAATATTTTCTTTTCTAGATCACTGCATTTTAATGTTCACGGGTTTATGTTTGGCAAGAAAGTAAAAACAAAAAAAATTTTCAATTTATCTCACTGTTAGAAAGTTTTAAAGAGGGTTACTGTATGACATAAAACATATCTATAAACAACTTCATCTAATATCCAACCAATCATATTGAATAATTAACTTTTTTTTAACTTCCATAATTCATCACACTTTCAAACAATTTTATCTAGTAGCCACCTTACCTACCTAAGCAATATTGTATTATTCTGATCTGGCCCAATTATACTTAGGGTAAAAAGAAGAAGAAAGAGGGAAAGAAGGGGTAAATAACCTTAATATATGTTTCAAATTTTGCATACGAGGCAAAAAAGAAGGTAAAAACAGCTCCTATTCTCATGGAGGATATTTTAACAGGGAAGACAAGATGTGAACAACTAGGTATGTAGAAGATATATGGGAAGAACTGGAGAGAGAACTGGGGGGGAAAAAAACTCAAGAGGGGTGAATTGAGCTTACTCTTAAAAAACAAAACAACAACAAAGGTTAAAGAAGGTGGGCATTTCAGGCTTGGGAGAGGGGCAAACAGTTCAGCAGCAAAGAGGTAGGACATGGAGTGTTGTGTAAGGAACAATAAAGTCAGACAACGTAAGTAAAGCACAAAGTGATTGGAGGGAAATAAAGTATAAGCACTAGAAAGATATGAAGGGAATGGTTTATCAAGAGATTAAATGATAAATTGGATTTATATTTGATTTTGAAGGGAGCTACTAGAATTTATTAAGGGATGTGTGTGTGTGTGTGTTTGTTAGAGAGAGACAGAGACAGACATGATCAGACCTTCTTGTTAAGAAAATCACTTTGAACAAATGATGGATTAAAATGGGGAGACACTAAATAGAGAGAGCAGGCTATTCTAATAGCGTATATAGATAGAGAAGACTATTCTAATAGCATTAGGCAAGAGATGATGAATGCCTGAATTCTAATAGTGACTATGTGAGTGAGGAGAATATAAATGTGAACTGAAACAAAAAAATTGTCAATGTTTTGGGTATATGTAAAAAAGTAGACGAAATATAGAATGGCAGAGAAAATGCAAGCCCAGGTGAATGGGAAAACAGATTTCATTCAACACTAGTAAGGGAAATTTGGAAAGGGAGAGATTGAAAAGAAAGAGAGTAAATTCTACTTAAATGTTTATGGGACATTCAGTTCAAGATGTCCAAAAGGCAATTGGTGATATGGGGTTGTAAACTGGGTTTATACATCTGGAAATCAGCAACATAGAAAAAATTGGACTCATGGGAGCTAATGAACTCATTAAGTTCCTTTTTTCTCCCAAAGACTGAAAAAAAGGTGAAACTCAATATATTAATTTTTGTAATTGTTATAAATCCACCATCAAAGTTATTACAAAAATAGCTAATTCAAACAAGATGGCATATTTTCCCATTTCTGATAGCAAATGATTGAATAAAATTAATTTTGAAGGAATGTCTTAAGATATTTAACTCACAAATTTATCACTTAGTACTTTGTTTACTGGCATGTTTACTTGCTATATAATTTAAAATAATCATGAATGAATGATATGGATAAAAGGTAACTATTTTTTGTTTTCCTGATTTTTTTACAGAGAGGTATGAACCATTAAAAATCTAATATATGTACAAAGGCCATTTGGGTAAAGGGTTCAATTTTATTTCAAAGAATTTTTCCTAAATTTTCCTAAAACATGGAGATTTTTAAATTTTTAAATAATAGTAATTAATCATATGTTATACAGGATGAATAACTTTCCAAAGATGTGTTTTTAAATGCCATATTCACAAACAACCCAGTATAATTTATTTTCATGCAATTTTGCAATCCTTGCCCTCTAAGGAATGTTGTTTCAGGCAGGCAAGCAGTCTAATCCAGTTGTGTTCATTGTTTTCTCAGAATAAGACTATTTCTGTAGAAGCGTTCGTTGCACTAGAAAAAAGAAAAGACATATTTTTATAGCAATCTCCTAAAACACACAACACACTTTTCAGGACTATTTTTTAAATTAAATTATACACAGAGCCTGAATTCAATGAGTATTCCTATGAGCTGGCGATGTAGAAATGAACAATTACTTGGGCGCTGCTTTAAATCTTAGCTTGTATGACGTTGCATTAGTAACTTTCATTAGGCTTACTTTTCTCATCAGTACAAAAGAGAAGACCAAACTATATGGCTTCTAAGATCCCTTTGCTTCTCTAAAATCCTATGAGTTTGAACTGCAAAGTGATGTGTGAGTTTTGGAGAATACAAAGATGAAAAATGATAGTCCCCAACTTCAAGGAGTTTATGATCTAGTAATGGCATGAAATATATTAAAATTACTTTGAATAACAGAAAAGAATAGGAATAGTCAAAAAGTGAATAGAAAGATATCTATTAGTGTTGACACTATTTTCTTATGAGGAAACTTAGGATACAATAATAAGCTTTAAAAAAATTAAAAGGATATAAAATGCTCAACAAATTTTGTAAATCTGTCTTTTCTCTTACCAGGTGGTTCTGTGTTGGCTCCGTGATGACTCTCCATATTAACATTCTCTGGATCTTCTGAAAGAATAAACACATGAAATACCCAATTAAAATGAGCCTCAAAACTTTTGTTTAGTCTGAACAGTCTGTTTTAGTGCTAATAGGAAAGGTTTATTTTTGTTATTTGTGAATTTGTTTTGAAAGTCATTTGAAATTTAATTTCCTTTCTCACAGATAAAACCACCTTGAGTGCATTTCAACAATTAAAACTATTTGGCTGGGAGAACAGAACAGGCTGGTATAATAGAATTTAAATTATATATATCTAGATAGATAGATAGATAGATAGATAGATATGTGTTTTTAAAAAAGAAATGTGGTAATTGGTTTCAAGTGTATATAAGGGAGGCTAATAAAAGAGGCAAGACTCTTTTGCCATTTGAAGGTCTTTGGATTCACACTTTTATAGAGGAACAATGTGAAATACACAGAAAGCAAGTATCTACTATACATAAAAGATAATGCTCTCTATAGGTTAAACCAATTATATTCCTATAATTTGATCCACAAATGTATTTTTTAATAATTCAAATATAAACATCAATCTGGTCCCTGACTAAATTACAGACAATTCTTAAGCAGAATCATTTGAACCAAAAAAGTCAAATTGTACATGATGTAGTGGATAGAGCTGGGCTTTGGAGCTAATGTCAAACTGGAAAAACATGGACTAACTAGGTAATCTGCAAATAAAGTTTAGTATTTAATCAGAGTTGAACAATTGCAATTTGGGACAATACTATACCTTATTCAAAATAGGGATGTCCTAGGAGTAAGGGGAGAAAGAAGTTCTTATAAAGCATAATCATAGGGGAAAAGCTGGCATATAATCTGGCTATACAGAATAGCCAAGCCTTATAAGGGGAATATTAAGTAACAAAAGAAGGTTGCAAAAATGTCCCTGCGCATTGCCCTGTAATGGGCAATGGTTTTTTGGGGGTCAGACCAGAGTTCAACACCAAGAAGAAGATTTGTACTAAATATATAACCCTGGACAGGTTATTTAACCTCTCAAAATCCTCAGGCAATTCTCTAAGAGCATAAGTTTCATAGTACCAACCTGCATTTGTTAGGAAGAGTGTTCCCTCTTGGAAGTTCCTTATATCAGTGAAATCACAGGACCAGTCCAGGTCTCTGTTCTTACTGTATTTTACCATGTATAGAATTCCTTTTTTTTTTTTTTTTTTTTTTTTTGGTGTACTTTCATTCACATATGCACCTAAAATAGCTACCTAATCACATGTTCAGTTTATGTTCACTGCCAGGTTTTTTCTAGATGACAATTGGGTAGAAAATTTCAGAGGGAAATAGTCCTGGTATCCATGAGAAGAGGTCATTGGAATTAATTCTGGTCTTCCTTTCCACCTACTTCATGCTTATTCCCACCTTCAAATAGAGATGCTATGGTGAAAAACATACAGATATATCTCTTTTCCTCAGGAACTTGTTAAATCAAAATCATAAGGCAATTAAGATGCATAGATAAAGCATCCCCAAACCCACTTGTTTTACAATTAGATGTACAATTTTCAAAAACTTTGAAGCCATATGGAAATATGTATGTTCATGGGCATGTGTATTCACACACATACATGTATTAAGTCAATAACAAATTCTTTTCATAAAAATTCCAATTAATCCTAAATCAGTAGAACTAAATATTTAATTGTTAAAACACTTTAGTATTCTCTCTTGTCACAAGATTAAACAATCACAGTACATTAATGCAACTCAACCAAAATATAAATGTAATTCATGGAAGAACCATATATTTAGAACTGAGAGACAGAATTTAGGGATCATATATACTACAATCCCTTCATTTCACAGAGGGCTAAAACTAAGGTCCAAAGTCCTACAAATTATGTGTCACAGAGTCTTCAGAAATTCCTCAGGAAATTCATGGGGATTATATATGAATATCAAGCCAACTCCTGCTATTAAATATAACAACACAGCAATGATGGGGCAGCTAGATGACACAGTGGATAGAGTACCAACCCTGGAATAAGGAGAACCTGAGTTCAAATACAACCTCAGACACTTAAAACTTTCTAGCAGTATGACCCTAGGCAAGTCACTTAACTCCAATGGCCTTGCAACAACAAACAAATAAAATAACAATATTCACTTACACAGTAGTTTAATGTTTATGGAATACTTTCCTTCCAACAAATTTGAGAAATTGATTGTAATAAGTATTGTCCCTCATTTTACAAATGAAGAAAGAGATTCAGAGAAGTTAAGCGACATTGTCTTTGACTATTAGCCTAGTAATCTCTGAAACTGGCATTTGAATTCAGGTCTCTGAAGTCTAACTCTGGCATATTCTACACTACCTTTCCTAAATACATGCCATGTGTCCCTAAAATGAATTTTTAAAATAATCTGTAGCACTCAATACACTTAAGTATGTACCTTAAGAAATAGAAAATATGGAGGCAAAAGAAGAGAAATATGGAGATTTTTCTTCTGGTATGATATATTTGAAGATATAAAGTCCTACAAATTAAAAAGAAAATTTAAAGAGTGGGCAAGAAAGTAACATAAAGAACACTTTCAGAAAAACTATAGAAGTTTTTCTATTCTATCAACTTTTAATAGTTTAAATGTTTAATAAAATGGTATTTGCAATAAACTGTTAATCCTTATCCTTCCTTTTACACCCTAAACTTTAAGGAAAACACAGAGGATCTCTCTCTCATCTGTGATATATGCGTGTATGTGTGCACTCACACTTGTGTATGCAAGTGGATTGGCAAAGTACTTAGGAATTCCCAAATGGTCCAAGGAGTTCATGTTAAAAATTCTTTAATGGAGCTTTGAGCAGTATATCATAAAGAATATTATGAGGAGCAGCTAGATGGTTCAGGTGGTGCAGTGGATAGAGTATCAGCCCTCAAGTCAGGAGGATCTTAGTTTAAATCTGACCTCAAACACTTAATACTTCCTTGCTGTGTGACCCTGGGCAAGTTACTTAATTCCAATTGCCTCAGGGGAAAAAAAGTAATTTAAGTGACCTTGGGGTTCCATAATACATATTTGTGGAGAAGAGGGAGGAAAGGAGTGGAAATATACATTGGAAAAATCCACATTGTGAACCATTATACCACATACATCCAGAATAAACTGCTCTCCAACTTCTAATACAGTTCAACAGTACTCAAAATATGGAAAACAATGTAAAATTTTTATTCCATTGCTAATTTGTTAAATGACAATACAAACTTTTTTGTTAGCTATATATGAAAGTTTAAAAAACTCATCAAATCAGTAACAACATTATTAAAAGAAAATTTCAACTGATAATAAGCTAGTAGAAGTAAACATTTAGTGGTTAAAATACTTTAGTATTTTCACAAGAGTAAATATTCATGGAGTATCAGTGCACCTTTTAACTAAAATACAAAGTAGACAATTCATAGGATCATGGATATGGAGCTGGAAAACAGATTTAAGAGGGTCACCTAATCCAACCCCTTCATTTTAAAGAGGGCAAATTAAGGTCCAAAATACTGGACCATTAAGTGCAATTCTATGTGCTCACAGAAACTGAATAACAAATGCTGTTACAAAACTCCAAGAGAAAAATTACATACAAAGAAGCAAAGATCAAACAGATTTGTAAAATACTTGCAGGAAATCATTTCTTTTGTTGGCTATGATGTTTTTTTCCTAAAGGCATAAAACTATAGAGCATATACAATAAATTGATTTATAAACCTATGCAAATATTGGCAACATAGCTCATATGTGAAAGAATTAACCTTTATTCAAACACAAGCATGTGGATTGTACCCAAGATTAAACTAACTGGCTTATAACAAAGGCATATAATCCTTATACATATAAATTAGCAGTAATGTATTTTAATGCTGCTAATTTTGAAATGATCAGGGTATAGAAAGAATAATTATTACTAAAAGAGGTTTGAAATTAGAGAATACATTAGAAATGAATAAGAACTAATTCTGAAGCTATGGGAGAAATAGCACCTAACACTTATATAGGAGAACTTTAACATAACCATTCCTTTTGATCTGTCTTATAACAGATTCTAAGTTGCCAAAAAGCTCAGAAATGGGCAATGAAATGACTATGTGAAGTCATCATCATATACTATCTGATTCATGACCTGTACTAGCACAACAAATGATTCC
Organism: Sminthopsis crassicaudata; assembly: GCF_048593235.1. Taxonomy (NCBI): domain Eukaryota; kingdom Metazoa; phylum Chordata; class Mammalia; order Dasyuromorphia; family Dasyuridae; genus Sminthopsis; species Sminthopsis crassicaudata. The sequence goes on from NC_133619.1 coordinate 236,907,014, forward strand.
AATGCACCATCTATCCCTATCAGATGTAACTTTCAACTTGAATAACCAAAAAATCAAAAAGACTGTAAATCACAATCTTTTAAAGTGCTGATTTTTTAGTTTTTTTTTGTTTGAACATGAAATGTAAAAATTAGTTGAAAAAAAATTTTTGCATCCTTTGAATTTGAGATTTGCCTTTTATTTACCCCCAGTAAGGCAAATGCTGACCAGCAAATCACATTTTGAGAATCAATAACTTAGGATATTAAGGAAGAAATTCAAATTCCTGATAATGATTTTGTTTTATCAGAAATGAGAAGTCTACTAGATATATCACTAACATGTTTCTATAGTGCAAAGATGAAAAAGGTATAAATAGAATTCTACTCAGGTAACTGTTGCTTACAAATTCTAATACTGCAAAAGGGTGATAATGTGCATTAAAGGAACACCTTCCTTATTCTACCTCAGCCTCCATCATAACAAGATATATTTTAGTCTATATTACTATCAAATAATATTCAACTTCAAGGCCACCTTCATTTCACCAGAAAAGATAATTATATTTAAATTTGAAGAGCATAAAAATGAGACAAATGACCTTCATGATCCTTGACAAAGTCACTTTGAAAAGTAATTGATTCTATTGCATTATTTTATTTGCTAATTTGGAAGAATTTAAGGAGTGGAGAAGAAACCAAGAGCAATGATAATTAAAACAAAAAAAACTAAGAGAAATATGCTCAGATATCCCTAAAGAAAGATATCAAGTGAATATCTGGAAAGAAAGGACTAAGATATCAAGTATGATCTGACTTAAATCCTTTGTAAAACATCATCATTAGGGTCATATGATTTGTTACTAAACAAATTAAAACTTCTTCAGAGAACTGGTGAATTTACAGGCTTATAAAATTCATTTCAATTAGAACAAGCCATTTCCAAGAAAACATCTAAAAAATTATAGTGATAACAACTGAAGTAGAATGTACTAAAAAAAAAAAACAAAAAAAAAAAAAACCTTCACAATTGGATGAAAGTTCAATTCTTTCACTTTCAATCAACTTTTTTTTTTTTTAAATATTTAAGACACTAGAAGGAGGGCATACCTCAGTGTCCTGGTGCTGTTGCCATACTTATTGACAAAAATGAATTTGGTAGAAGTGAAGAAAACTTCAAGTTTTCTAGTAGTCAAGGTCTTGGCCCCATAAAAGTACAGCGTATACTAACTTAAAACAGTAATAACAATAATCAAGGTGATTTATAACCTAAAAGAAAATGGAAAATAGACTTCCATCTTTATTTCAAAAAAGTCAGAGGTACGACCAAACTCTCATGATCCTCTTGATCTTTCGAACTTGTCGTAACCTATGAGTTAGAGAGAAGAAAAAATGTATAGATTTCTTAGAATTCTGACTTTCTTCAATACTACGTAAAAGGTCTCCTAGGGGATGAAGGCAATGTCTTTTCAATACTTATTCTGGTTTTGTGGGATAAGAGGCTTTATTTTCATGGCTAAATGGGGGTGAGGGAAGAAGGCTTTGAGTTTTATTGGAAAAATAATTATATCTGGTTGATCTTGTAGTCATCACTTGACAGTTGTTCTTTCCTCATTTCTAGATCTTCGGCTCATCTGAAATGGAAGGTTAAAAAAAAAATTCAAACTTCTGATATGGTTGCCTAAAATTTTTACTCTTTCAGTGTTCTACAGAAAGAGGGCCTGTAGCTTAAAAAGTTATAATTTGGGCTTTAAAAAAGTAGAAAGCATATATAAATTATAGCCTAGATGGCATAAAGATAGCTAGAAAATATACAGAAAAAAATCTGAAGCTTTTTAGTTAAAATCAGCATACACATGCATGCATCAAAAAAAGAAAAAGGAAGAAAGGAATGAAAGAAGGGAGAGAAGGGAGGAATGGAGGAAAGAGCCAGCAGCTTTATAGCTAGCAACAGATTTCTGAAATTACAGTGATGAAACATCTATGAAAACCAAATGAACAACAGTCAGGTCACCAGTCAATAGTAAAAATCAGTTATTACTAATAGTGAGAAAGCAACACAAATGCCAAGGGACAACAATTTGAACACTGCAAAAGTCAAAACTTGTCAGTTATAGAATCAGCCACAAAGTAAAAGAGAAATCTCAATCAGTCACTAAAAGCAAACAATGCTGATTTTAGCCACACAGAAGATATTACAGAGACAACAAATAAAGACCAAATGGGCAGTACAAAAGAATATTAATAGCTAAAACAGTCAAATCATATATTCTCTAACTCTATTAAAAATATACAAGGCACTGATGTTCCAAATTTATTTTAAGACATAAGCACAAAGCAATAATATTCAAAAGCAGTAAGAGGAAAGCTTTCTACTTTTAAATATACAAAATTTCATCTTGTATTCAAAATTATACCAACCTCCCATTTGTATTTTTTCTGAATTATACTTCTTTATTATAAATTTAATAAATTAATACAAATCTCCATATTCTGTGAGCTATCTTGATATCAGCCCTAACAATTCACCTTCTAGATTTATGTGATCATACTGGTGACAGAAAATAAGGCAGGCTATATAGGACAATTCTGCTGAACCCATAGAACCATATATGGAAAGCTGAAAGAGGTCTCTAATTCAAATGCCTTTATTTTTCAGATGAAAAACCTGAGATGTAAGGAAATTAAGGGCAAAGACCACATAGGTAATAAATGTAACCATTTTATCTCTAAGAACTAGAGCACAAATCCCTCTCCCTCACTATAAGACAAATCCAAACATTCAATTAGTTACTAGTGCTAGACATCTTAACAGTAATATTTCTTATTAACAAGGACAGTGAAAAGACTAATACTAAATAATTTCAATCTAAATGAGACATCCCGTATTAAAGTACCATACAAACATTAACTATTATTATTGTTATTACCAGTTATTTTTCTTTCAGTCTTTAAGATATATTTATGTTCTTGAAGGCTCAAGATGAATAATAAATATATATATATATATATATTTGAAATATATAGAACTAGATTTATAAAGAATGAAATCCAGATAATACTTTCAATTAAATTCTTTTCACTTTGGGCAGCTAGATGGTGCAGTTATCCAGGGGGACTGGCGTCAGGAGGACCTGAGTTCAAATTCAGCCTCAGACACTTAATAAGTCCTAACTATGTGACCCTGGGCAAGTCATTTAAACCTTTGCTTTATTTATTTGCTTTGCAGATAAATAAATTCTTTTCAATTTTCGCCTAAAAAGGGTAATTTTAAATTCTATTATTATAATAGTATTTATACAGCATTTTAAGGTTTGTAAAACACAATATGTATGTGTGTGTATGTGTGTATTTCCATTTGATCTTCACAAAAATTCTAGAAGTTTGAAGATATTATTATCTTGCTTTTACAGATGAGGAAACTGAGGTTGAAAGCCTGACTTTCCCAGAATCATACAATTAGTTAAGGATATGAAGCAGAATTTGAATTCACATCTTCCTGACTATAAATCTACTACGTAGTCTAGATGGCAGATCCTTCTTTATAGAAAACTAACTGGAAGTTTCTTTTTAAGGTTTTAATTAATACAGCTAAAAGTATCACCATTTTTTCTGTTTCCAAGTCAAGTAAGTGGCTCTCCATTAGAACTTCCCCTTTATTCATCTTCTCCTTGCCCTAATACAGATGCTATTTATTTCTTTTAATCTATCCTTCCAGAAAGACCCCCCCCCCCCAAGGCTGGGGAAAAGATCAAAATTTTACTTCAATTACAGACACTCATGTTTCTAATTAATCACAACCCTCTTAGAATCTTAGATATTTTCAAAAGTTTCTTTGGCTTAGAGAATTTCATGAAATGTCCCTGCAAGCCTTTCAGAAGTTGTTATATTACATATGAAAGTTTTGTTTCTCTTTTTTCAGAAACAAATATTAAATTTCTGAGTCAATTAAACTTTATGATTTTTCTACAAAGAACCATCAAATTTCCTTACATAGCAGTCATCACCCTCTGATCTATGACATAATTTACCAAAGGAAGAAAAATGATTCTAGAAAGCAGATATATTTCAGGTGAATTCCTAATGATCCCAAGCAATCAGCTTTAACAAAGACAAGAAACATTGTAATTTTGTACTCATTTCCCACATCCAACCCTCTCTCCGTGTAGGGTTGTGATACTTCCATGACATTTATCATGTAATTCTTGTAAGGAGCTATACCCAAAGAATTCAGCAATCTGGACAAGTGAGATTTTGATGTTTCAAGGGGAACATAACAGAAGAAATCAAGAAAACATGATATAATATGATCTGCATGTTATATTTGTAGCAATGATTAATAACAATAGTATAAGTTTACTTTTTATGCTCATTTAAGTTCACTTAGGTCTAGTCATTCAACATCTGGGACTTCAACTAGAACTATTCTAGGAAGCCCAGGCTGTAAACCAATTCCTTCAGATAAACACATCTATCAAGATTACCTCCAGATCATCTCACTTGGAAATAAGAGGTTAGATAAGGAGAAGGGAGTGGAGGAAATCATGGATGAAGATATTCAACTATTTTTATTGAATTACACAGGAGGCAGCTAGATGATACTGGCCCTGAAGTCAGGAGGACCTGAGTTCAAATCTGCCCTCAGACACTTAACACTTCCTAGCTGTGTGACCCTGGGCAAGTCATTTAACCCCAGCCTCAGGGGAAAAAAAGAAAGAATTAATGAATTGAACTTATTTATGATTATTCTTGGGGCTGCTAGGTGATACAACGCAAAGGATGCTGGATCTGGAATCTTCCAAAGTTCAAATCTGTCTCCAGAAACTAAGTAGCCGTGTGGCCTTGGGCAAGTCACTTAATTCTGTTTGTCTCAGTTTCCTCAACTTTAAAATGAACTAGACAAGGAAATGGCAAATCATTCCAGTTTCTTTGTCAAGAAAACCCTAAATGGGAAAAAAAAATCAGACACAACTAAACAAAATTGATTATGCTTAACAAATTGAGTAGTAACAAACTAACAACTGTCACATTGTACATCTTGGTTCTTTTCATTTTGTCTCAACAGCCTGTTTGCAGGGAAAAATGTACTTGTTTCAAATCTAAACTCAAACATTAATAAATAATCTGAGCAAGTCACTTAACCTCTGAGGTTTGATTTTTTTTCATCTGTAAAATTGAGAAGATCTCTCAACTCTAACATGATGCTCTATCCAGACTCTTAGGCGAAGTGGTTGGTATTTGGTTTTTCACCTGAAGGACACTTGGTTATTAAGCTAAAGAAAAAAATTACACAGACTGGCTAGCCTTGAAAAAAATACTTTAGATGAATCATAATTGGCTTTACAGGAAATTTCAAAAAGAAAATACTGACAAAAAAAAAAAAAAGATTAAAACTGGGTTTATTGAAATACAGAAACTAATTTTATCTCTTTCTGAGGGAAGAACATATGCCCACAGGGTATACCAAGGGAAACAGTCCCCACCACTGAAGAAAGAGAATCACTTCCTGAATCAGTACCTTCATTTGAACACGAATAACTTAGATGAGTGGTGGGTATTGGTAATGAACAAAAAATGAGCATTCCAGTAGACATTACTAAAATGAAAATTCTTTCATTGCCTTTGGAGAAACAACACAAAATTTTTTATATAAAATTATTTTTAATAGTATTTTATTTTCTAAATACATGCAAAGATAGTTTTTTTATCTCTACAAAACCTTGCAACACAGACATTCTAGAAAAGATTTGGGGGAAACACAGTAGTCTTAACAAGTTGTGATTTCAACTAGGCTTCTAAAGTTTCTCCACAGTATTCAACACATATAATCTCATTCAATTCTTATAGCAACCCTATGAGGTCGGAACTATTATTACCCCAATTTTAAGGCAATGAAGATTAAAAGATTAAATGGGTTAAGTGACTTGTCCTCAGGTTACACAGCTAGTGAGTAGTTGAGGCAGACTTCAAACTCTGGAATTTCAATTCCAGGTCCAACACCAAGCATTATCCAGCTAGGTGCCATTGATTGACATTTTCATAGAAGAAAAAACATCCTAGGACAAGTTTCTTACTTGCAATCAAAACAGGAATATCTAATGGTAAATCTTACCATTTCCTTTAAAGCAGAGTTTCTTTTTCTGGTAAGCAATAAAACTGGATACAGCTCCTGCCAGTGCTACAAGCACAGCACTTACAATTCCAGGTATTACTCCAGGGGAATCAGCTCCGAGAAAGAAGAAGAAAAAAAAAATCAACTTATACAATTCTATTATGAATTTAAGATTGACCAAAAAGGCAATGGAGAAAAAGCAGGATGGGCTCAAATAGGTTGTTACATGATTTTTCATAATGACTTATGTACAGGAAATGCCAAAAGAAAATGTTATGAAGGAAATAAAGGATGAAAAATGGAGAAGAGACAGTTACAGGATAATAAACAACTCAAATGCAGTCCTGGTATCCATGAAATGTAAAAAAAGACCTATAGGAAGGCCTCCAACATGTTGGACACTTTGTGAAGTATCTGAAAAAAATGCTAACAAGGAACATTTAGAGTAAAGAAGCATAGATGGATTATGTTGTACCAATAATGGTACCAATAATGGGAAAGACCTACATGGTCTAGATTCCTTTTAGTATTGAAACTCATTGTGCTTGGAGGATCACTTAATCAACAGGAGAAAATTTGTTAAGAAACATTTACAAAGAAAAAACCATTAGAGATGAATTTTTAAAATTTTGCTTTTTTGTTTTAATTTAAAACATTAAATTTTATATAACAAATTATAACTTTACAATATTCCATTCCAAATCATGCAGAGGAGAAAAAAATTAGAAGAGAAGTCAAGAAATTTAGAACCAACAGAAAGAGCGGAAAGAGAAAGAAAAACACAATAAAAGGATAGAAAAATAGAAAGAAAAAAGAAAAAAGAAAAATGAAGGTAGCCAACAGAAGAAAAAGAAAGAACAGGGACAGAGGTGATGGGAGGCATTAGTACAAATTATTTTTGTTATGCCATTCTTTTCACCAAAGCTACACTCATATTGAGTTCTTTCCTGTGACATCTTAATTAGTTTTCCAGACATTTTAAAAAGTCTTTTCTCCATTAAAATCTTGTCCATTTTTTATTTTGCAATTTTAAAATGTTTTAAGCAAAGCTTCATTTTACAGGGAATTCCTAAAATTTTGCATTTATGTAAATAAGTCACATAAGTTTTATGAGCTGAATTTCAAACACAGAGGAAAATGTGGACTTTATTTCAGAGAAACTTATTAACGATTGAAGCTATCCAAAATGTGGAGTGGGCTGCCTTGAATAATGATGGGTGTCCCTTTTTTGGAGATCTTAAGTCAAAGGTTGGTTGAATACTTTTAGATACATCACAGTTGGGGTAGCTAGTTAGTGAAGTGGATAGAGCACCAGATCTAAAGTCAGGAGGACTGAGTTCAAATTTGACCTCAGATACTTAACTCTTCCTAGCTGTATGATCCTGGGCAAGTCGCTTAACCCCAACTGCCCCCAGCCCAAAAAAAAAAAAAAAAAAAAAAGATACATCAGAGAGCCTATAAAATTTGTATAAAGTCTTCTTTGTTACAATTTATAATAATCAAAGATACTTAATATTGTGCATACATACCAGGGGCATTCTCACCATCACTTCTATCATCAGAGCCTATAAAATATTAAAATATTGTGTTAAATGCATATTATATATGCTTCTAGTAAAAAAATGGATAAGAACTTGTGCAAGATATTAATTAGTTACTAGAATGTTAAAAATTAGCATATACTTATGGCATACCCTGTTAAGATGAATGAGTGAATGGAACTATAGATCCAAAAGATTAATAAAATAATAGCTTACATTTACACAGTCCTTTACAAAGTGCTTCCCTTAAAATAGCCCTGAGAAATGGGTGGTAAAAATATTATACACATTTTACCAATGAAAAAAATTAGGCTAAGTTTAAGTGATTTAAACTGAATCTCACAGCTAGCTAAATCTAACAGGACTGTGAAAATTTTCCCACACAAAATATGAGAGCTAATAAATCTTTAAAATATTTAGTCGTATCTGCCATCTAGGGAAGGGAGTGGAGAGAAGGGGAAAAGTAGAAACAGAAGTCAATGTTGAAAAATTACCCATGCATATGTTTTGTATATAAAAAGCTATAAAAAAGAAATATTTAATCACCCTAACTTATAAATTTCCATTTCTTATCTTTTTTAGTATTACTAAAGCAACTATTTTCCACTTCTGATGTTCAACAATTTTTAAAATGCTGTTCTATGATTGAAGTGGTATATGAATCAAAGATACTAAACTGAGTGAACTAAGTTACTACTAACAGAAGCAAACTTCTTTCTTGTCACAGGTCAACCTTCTCTGCCCCAACATCTTTTATCAATGTTGATGCTTGATTTCCCAGTTTATTCTCCACCCATACCCATGCCCCACAAACATGAAAAAGAAGGTAGCATCTATTAGTAATAAGTTAATAAATTAGAGGTGGTATGTTAAGGTGGAAAGAATACCTGGAAAATTCAAGAGGGTTGGATTCTGATCTATCATCTGTCACTATCTAGCTAGATAATCTTGAGCAATCCATAGTCTCTCTTCACTTGCTTTCTCATCAGCAAATGACAGAGATGAATTACATAAATTTAAAGGTTCATTCCATTTCTAAAAGTCTGTGATAAATCTTTGCTATAAAGAATACTGTTAAAGGAGTTAAAATTAAGAGAAAGAAATAAATTTATCATGTTTGACTTGCTCCACAAGCATAATTATCTGAAGAGCTTTCTTGATTAAAATCAAAAACACTGATTTTAAAGCTATTCCAATAATGTTTTTCAAACTAAATTATAAAAGCAAATTAAGGCCTTTGCATAAAAAGTTATTTAAAAGATTTATCAATTGTTATAGGAAGTTAAAAATGACAAAAAAAAAAAAAGTCAACTAAGCAGAGATTTTGGAATGGTTATAACTCCTTCAGGTCACATAGGACTAAGAGAACAGAACAAGAATTAAGACATCTCATAATCATCATTAAATAAACTTAACAATCTAACAGTCTATTGCTTTATACTCATGAAAAGGCTTAGATTTCCTCTTAACTATATACTCATCCTCAAATTCATCTTAGTTTCTTCATCTGTAAAATAAGTTGAAGAAGGAAATGCAAACCACTCCAATATCTTTGCCAAGAAAACCCCAAGTGGAGTCAAAAAGAGTCAAACATGACTGAACAACAATAAGCACCATGGAAGAGAATATAAGAAGGTAAAATGCCATGTTTACTCAATGCGCTCAAAGACTATTCTTGTTCTTAAGGATACGAGAGAAAAACAATCAGTTCTAGGATCCATCTAAGACATGCTTAGAATTCTTCTCAGTCTGTTCTTTCTTGATGGGCTTCATAGCTCATTAAATTATAAATTATGAGTCTAAGAATTCCCCAGTTTTCTTTCTGAACACTAGAACTGTCTAGAGACTAGACCAACTATTTTCACTTTTTTGTTGTTGATGTTGTAGTTTGCTTGTTTCTTGTTATTTTTCTCTCTCGTTTTTTCCCTTTTTCATCTGATTTTTCTTGTGCAGCATGACAAATATGGAAATAAATTTAGAAGAATTGCACATATTTAACCAATATCGGATTACTTTCTGTCCATGCTAGGAGGGAAATAGAAAGGGAGAGAGAAAAATATGGAACACAAAGTTTTGAGGGTAATTGAAAACTATCTTTGTGTATATTTTGAACAATAAAAAACTATTATTAAAAAAATAGGAGTTGGACTTTTTAAATATGTTTATTAAAGAAACTTGTTATAAAAATGTTTTCTCAGTTTCCTTTTTTCCTTCTGATATTAACTGAACAGATTTTGTGCAAAAGCTTTTAAATTTGATGTAATCAATATTACCCATTTTACCTCTCATAATCTTTTCTATCTCTTATGTGGTCATAAATTTTTTTCTTTTTTTTCCCCCAGAGGTCTGACAGACAACTTTTTCCCATGTTCTCCTAATTTGTTTAAAATTTCATCCTTCATGTCAAAATTATGTACACAATTTAAGTTTATCTTAGTCTATGGTATGTTAGGTTATTCCTAGTTTCTTCCAGACTGCTTTCCAGTTTTTGTTGAATATGAGTACTTGCACCAATAGCTTTGGGTTTGTCAAGTATTAGGTTACTCTGATCATTTACTTTTGTATATTATGTATCTAGTCTATTCTTTATTTCTAATCTAATTTATACATCAATCATTATTTCTTATCCAGTGCCATATTGTTTTGCACTATAGTTTGAGATCTGTTACTACTAAGCCACCTTCCTTCATCTTAAAACAACAAACAACAACAACAACAACAAACCAACAACCAACAAACAAACAAACAAAACCACCTATTTCCTTTATATTCAGGCTGTTTTTTTCTTTCACGTGAATTTTCTTTCTTTCTTTTTTTCCAGTTCTACAAAACAATTCTTTGTACTTTAATTAGTTTGGCAACAAATAAGTGAATTAATTTAGACGTTATTGTCATTTTTATTAAAATGACTCAACCTATCCATGAACAATTAATATTTCTTTGATTATTTAGACAAATTATTTATTTGTGTAAAAAGCATTTTGTAACTGTGTTTATATAACTCCTGTGTGTCTCTTGGTAGACTCCTAACCATTTTATACTGTCTGCAGTTATTTTAAATTAAATTTCTCTTTCCATTGCTTCCTGCTGGGTTTTGTTGGTAACACAGAAATGTTGATGATTTATGTGGGCTTTTTATATTCTACAACTTTGCTAAATTTATTTGTTTTGATTGTTTTTTTTTTTTTAGTTGATTCTCTAGGTTTCTCTAATCATTTGAAAAAAGAGAAATAATTTTGTGTGCTTGTTACCTATTTTTATTCTTTCTATCTCTTTTTGTTCCTTCCTAATATTTGTGCCTGAGGAGAACCTATTCATTTTAAATGCATGATCTTATTCATGGACCTTACACCCTATTAATAACCACTAAAATATGATAGTTGCAAGAAGAAAGTTAACAGTATGCATCTATAGGATTAGCCTTTCATTCTCAAATCTATTTGCTAGGAATGTCTGAGCTACAGATGAAGAACAAACTATAAATTAGCATGTTACCCTACAAATATTAGACTAATAACCCTGCTGAAGATCAAGAACTATCTTCTTTAGTTTTGTCTTTCCACAATACTTTGCAAAAAAAAAAAAAGAAGTGCTCAATATATGCTGACTGACAAAAATGTTAAAAGGAGCAAAGAAGCATTGGAATAAATAATATTCATGATACCTCCTGAATAAGAATGTCCTTTGAGATCATCATCTGAAATATCACCTATAAAAGAAGAAAAAGTTAGAATTGCCAAATTAGATTTTTTTGTAAATTTGTACATTTAGCCATAAAAGAAAAGTAAGTCTGCAATTATCCACGTTTTAATTTTTCATAACTGTCTGAGAGATATATCAATAAAAATGTCAAGATTGGCTTAAAAGAAACTCACCTAATAAAGGCTAAGGCATATTAGCAGAGTCATGCCAAGGGATAGACTAGCAGCCCACTGTGAATTAGACAGGTAACTAGGCCCAAGCAAGCTGTAGTTTGTTCTGCAGGGGAAGTCAGATCAAAGTTAGTACTAGCGGAATAAATATTAAAATGATGACATTTTAATAGCAAAGTCAGTGTGAGCCATGAGTTAGATAAAAAAAGTGAAAAATCAAGAAAACAGTATAAAGGAATCAAGCATGAAAAAAAACCTTAGAAGACAGAACAAAAAAGCCAGCAAGCAAGCACACAGATTTAGGGCGAGATTGTGCACAGCCTCTGCATTGGATAACTCTTCCTATAATGGGATTGATATACACAGAAGATTGACTAATGTAAAGTAATTTTTGGTTTTAGTTTCCTCATATAAAAAATAAGGTTTAGACTAAAAGATTTCAACTTCTAAATCATATATTACTACCATCTTAAAACTAGCTGCTATGAAACTTTCTTTGGTAACCTAGAAGTGTCAGGATTAGAAAGAGTTGCAATAACCAAGCCAGTTCAGACTGCAAAGAGGTCTCCACTTACCTTGTTTTAGGAATGCTAATGTGATATATTTTGCATATCATGTTATATGGGAGATATGTTATATGGGGGATATAAGAGACACCCAGACAGCCCATGAACCTAAGCTAGAGGGGTGGAGACAGTCATACCAACCCAGGACCTATGCCATATAGATAACCAAAGATTTTTCCACATAGTATTTTTGAAGTTCTTGCTTTTGACTTCTTCTCTTCACAAGACTCTCCAAGTGAAGGTTTTGATTGATGTTGAATTATTTATTTATTTTTATTGTATTGTTTTGAACTCTTTGTGTTATTTTAATCTTTGACTTTTTACTTTGATTCTTTGATTTACTTTATTTTTTATTACTTTTGATTTACTTTGATTTGACTGACTTACTTTTATTAAAGGAATGTAGAATTTATATTTTTGTGTTCTGAATTCCTTTCCTTATATTTATTTTTTATTTCTTTTAATTGGGCAATATGATATTGAGGTTTTCTATTGTGCTTATTTAGCTAGACATTGATATAATCTTCAAATTCCTTTCTTCAAATATCTGACAGCTATTACAATTATTTTCTGTCACGATGATATTTAACATTTCCATTAGGACACTTCCTAAGAGCAGCAACTTTCCTCTAATTGTTCTCACCACAACACTGGCTGCTATGTTTTTTCTTTAAATGATTACAATTTCAATCCTTCTTCATCCATCTTTTTACCATTCTCTTATATCCCCTCTTATTCCTGAGAGACCATAAGAATTACTTTCTTTTCATTATATACCTTTGACTTGATTAGAATATGCATATTTCCCTTTATCTTCTCCCTTCCTTCTCCCCTTTTATGTACCCTCACATTACACAATTTAGTTCCACAAAAGAAAAGAAAGAAGAAAAAAAGAAAAGAAATAAAAGAAAAAAAATCACCACTATCAATGATTAATCTGTAGACATGGTGTTCTGAGGTTTAGTTCATGTTGTTTTGGCAACTGTTCCTCCACAATCACATCTGTTGAAATTTTACTTTTCTATCTTTGTCTCCCCTTGTCTCCTACTTTTTGAAATAAATTTATTAATTATCCCTCTGTTGTTATCTAAATCCCAGAAAAATCATTCTCTTTCTAGTTTGTTTGTTTGTTTTTTTCTGGGATAATTGTTTTTTGTTGTTGTTGCTGTTAATGTTTGTTTTAGTGTATGCCTTCTTTGGCTGCTGTGTTTAACTTTACTGTATTTTTATTGCTGGGGTATTTACAAAGAAAATAATCTGCTCACATATGTTTTGTAGGAATGCTATGAATGCTGTTTTCATTTTCCACTCGTTATTAGTCTCAGAATTGCAAACTTAGTGCACTTGTTCTTTGTAAAAAATTTCATTTTCTTCTATGGTCTAGTGGGTTTTAAGAATAATCTTGAGGTATTCAAATATCCTTTTCTTTATGTTAATTCCTCCTTTCTGCTTACAGAATTTTTGTATAGGTTGGAAGTGTTCAATATAACCACTAAGCATCTTAAAAGTAATCAACGTGATGAGTGTCTTCTTTTCTTTTTCCCTCTCCCTACTAACCTCTGAGTTGATCTATGGCTGCACTTGATTGATACTTTGTTTTCTGTGGTCAGAAGTTCCAAGCAGTTTTCTCACATTATGACATTCAGGACTTCTCATGTCCTTTTAGAAGAATTATTAGCCTTAAGTTGTTACTATACATTTTATCTTTAAGATTACTATGTTTCACTAATACAGAGATTGTATGTTTGTTTTAATGTAATTGCTCTTTATTTTTCTTCTTTCACATCGTCCTTCCCTTCTAGGTCTTGGCGTTCCCAACAATTTTTCTTTCTTGTTTCTTTGGAGAGACTTGCCACCAATGGATTTAAGTTTTTCTATGTGGTTTTGGTCTGCTTTCAGAACTCTAAATCTCTCTTGAGCCATTGCTTTCTTGGGAATCAACAGAGTTCTCTGGCTCATCAGATGGTGATTTATTTCCCTTTGTCTAGCCATATTTTATTCAGATGTTTGTACCCATTTAGATCCATAGTAGGATAACTTTCTTTTTATTATTAATATTTTTGCTGATGATTACTTATCTGTTTATGATTCAAGTTTTCAAATGAATTTTCTTCCTTCTGAGACCTTGATAATTTCAATATTTTTCCCCATATATTTTCCTACTGATCAGTTTCTGACTCCTATGTTTTTTATGACAGATAATTGAAGGCTGGACTCAGTTGACTTAAAATCCTTCAACACTGAACACTTCACTTTTCATCAGTTTCAGTCCTTATCCAGAGTAACCTTCTGGAGGGACAGAACTAGCATCTGTTGGATGACATTCTCCTTTCATTCAGGCATAATGGAGTCCCAGTTGTGACACATGCTAGTCCAGTCCCAACCCAACTGTTTTTGTCCTTTAGTTCTCTGATTAAGCATTGGGGCAACATAGAGAAGAACAAGCTTCTTCTTTTCTATACTATCACTACCTCTTGGGGGGAGAGGGGAGAGACATGGCTGTAATGAGGGGTAGCAGAGTTGAATTCTGTTATTTATAGGATAATGAGGTATGGACAGTAGTATTGGGCATATGTTGATAGACTATAGTAGCAACAGGGAAATTGTTGGGTAGATTCTAGACATAAACCTAGGAGTCTCATTATGCAGCTAGACCAGAGTTTAAAGAATGCTGAGTGACCATTTTAGGAATGAAAGATTAATTTTCTCTGCTATTAATTCATCAGGATATTGACCATTTGGGGGATTTCGTGTTTTAGCTCATGGAGATAACTATAATAACTTTTCCTCTTTCAAATAATTGCTATTTTGGAAAGTTCTCAGAAGTTGTAAAGGTCAATGAAAATAAAATATATAGTCACATCCACTTACTCATTTTCTTTAACTCTTAGGTATTTAAATCACACTGATTAGGATAATAATAGTAAATGGTATCACAAAAGTCCTATTTTGTTAATTTTTCAGGATTTCTGAAAGTCCTTCAGAGCTATCATGATAGTATCAGGACCCCAAAGTCCCTGCGATATAGCTTTATAATTGATATTGCCCTACTTTACCTTTGTATCCCCCTCTCTTCTCCACCTATTACTCTGAGCAATATAATCAAACCAATAATAGTTACCCCTGAAAAGGCCAAATCAATCAATCATCCTATCATCTCACTCACCGAGATTTTTGTTACTTTCTAGATTGTAAATCTGTTGCCTGGCCACTACTCTCCTACATTTTTTCTCTCTTCAAGAGCACAGACTGTCTCATTTTTGTATTTTTTCCCCAGAATGTAACACAGCACTCTTAATGGTTATTAATCTGTTAAAATGATTTTTATTCATTATAATTTTAATAAAATCTAGGTAGCCATCATCTATAGAATTCTCCATCTATCAGTTTAGTAACAATCAAAATAAAATAAATTTAACCTGAAATGATCTTGCCTTTTATTATTGTCTTTTTTTCTTAAAACTTTTTTCTTAGATTTTATTGATGTCTTTTGTTTTTAAAGTCTCTACTTGTATAATTCTCTCACTGGAAGCAATGCAATAAGTATATTTCTTGTCACAAAATAAAAATAATAAGGAAAAAAATCAGCCAAAATAAAGGCTCTTCTTTATCTTCAATAGAAATACCTCAACATATTTAGAAATCACTTTTAAAGATTTATAAAAGATGATTTTAAAAAAACATATAGGCTTGTAGTTCCTAATGTTCTTTTGTTATTATCTTAGTAATAAATTCATCTATAATTTTAACAATTTAATTTAATTAACAATTTCTTCTCCTTTCCTAAGTTATTCAAAAATTTAATCCCTCAATGCTTTCAAAATTGTTTTGTCTCATCTCTCCTATGCCCACCTGGTTCAAATTTCCTGGCTTCTTCCTCTTAAATTTAATTTATATGTCTCCACATAAAATGCTGTTCACTGAAGTATTAAGAATCTACATATGGTGGCTCTACAATAACCAATCTTAAGAGATATTGTGGAATGAATTTGTCAACGTTTTTATTGTCTATTTTGGTTTTCTTTCACTTTCATATATCTTTGACAACAGATATTGTTGCTTAGGTACAATTATCATCATGGAATCCTTTTTTTTCTTAAGTTCCCTATGAACATACAGGGTAAAAGGATCAAATGTCCTCTGAAATGTTGTTTCTATTTTCCTTTTGGAGAAACTAATTTTGCAATATTTATTTGGATCTCAAAACATAGCTTATGAGTTATTCTCTCTAGCTGCCACTTCTTCACTTCTAGTAGTTTAACTGAAAGTAAGAAAGTCAACACTGATGTGGTCCGGTTTCTGACCACAAATAGTGATTACTGGGCCAAGATTCAGAATTCAAGAAAATTACAGACTATCAAAACTCCTAATTCCTCTTTGAGATGCTCTGTGATTACCATAAGGGACATATAATGCTAAAGGCCCTTATGTCTTATTTTTGTGGATTTTATGGCCCAAAAGAATGTCATGCAATGGTTAATCTACTGGCAATAAGCCTCTCAGTATTTAACCAAACTGGTCCTCATATGTGAAAGCTTTTAGGAAATCAGGAACACTTATATTGTATGCCATGCCAAGGAAACATATGAGATGCTTCCAATACTAACCAGAAGTCAATCAATTCTTTATATAAAGGCTAGATATTGAAAAGTACTTAAGATATGAAAAGGGAATGAATTGTCTTACCTGTGTTATCATGATATCCAGGTTTGGGTTTTGGTGGACTAGGTTTTTCATAGTCATCTGAAGATTAAAAAAAAAAAGTGAGAGATCTAACTTTTCAAACTGTAGTGGTAGAAAGGTGGTAATTCATGCTAACAAATTCTTTATCCTTTAATCAATACAAATGATAACAGATTGCTTGAATTAATGTGATGATCTAACTTCATTTACCTACTGAATACAGGCTATGCACCTTCTTCCTTTACTTCTCAAAAATCATCTCACTCAAAATCAGGTATAATACTTCAAAATATACATATGCTACCTATTCTCCAAGCTTTGAGGAAATAAAAATGCCATGACAATGAATTGATTGTAAGTACTGTCTAAAAGAATCCTCTTTTTCCAATACAGGAGGGGAAAATATATATTTAACAAGAGTAACAGCTAGTGAGGATGAATACTAAACTTTGAATTATATGACCTCTGAGATCCCTTTCAGTATCAGAGATACAAATCCATAATATTTTATATATAAAATATATAATTAAAACTTATTTATATATGCCATGAATTTTGATTTTCTTTTAAAAATGTAATTTTCAGGTACAGTGAATAGAGCACCAGCCTTGAAGTCAGTGGGACCTGAGTTTAAATCTGATTTCAGACACTTAACACTTCCTAATTGTGTGACCTTAGGCAAGTGACTTAACTCCAATTGTCTAAGCAAAAAAAAAAAAAAATTATTTTAAAAAGAAAAAGGGTTATAGTTGTAGATAGAACATACATTACAACAAAAACATACATTACAACAAATCTTGGAAGAAGGTGACATAGAAAAATATTAAAGTAGTAACACAACATAGTTAAACTTGATAAAAGAACTACAGTGATTAAAATAGTTGACATATAGTTTTTAAAAATAATATTTGAAAATCATCCTACAGCACAAAACCAAATTCCAAATAATGATCACAACAATGAACAATTAACAAATTCATGACCTTTGGTTTGTTACTATAGATGACCATTAAATGTTTATATTTTCCCAAATATTTTTGAATTTCACAAATTCTGTATTTTTTAGCAGGAGTCAGCATGTTTTCATGTTGTTATATTTCTAGTTCAAGTAAAACATTATTTAAACAACATACAGATAAGAAAAATTAGATAGGTGGCCCAGTAGATAGAGTGCTATGGAATCAGGAAAACTAATCTTTCTGAGTTCAAATATGAGCTTAGGACCTTTCTAGCAGTGTGACTCTGAGCAAATCACTTAACCCTGTTTGCCTGTTTTTTATCTATAAAATGAGCCATAGAAAAAATGCAAAGCACTCCAGTATTTTTGCCAAAAATATCTCACATGGGGTGATAAAGAGTTGGACACATCTGTAAAAATAACTGAACTGACATAGAAAACTTAGAAAAATATATACAAACATATAAATATATATCCACGTGGGTAAGCATGTACACTTCCTGTACATAGTATATATTTTTAAAATTTTACCTAACAGGGATTTTCACATGTTCTTTGTTAGATATGTCAATAGACATATTGAAAGGTCTGTTGATTGCTAAGTTCACAATAGATAAAAAGGATTTTTTAAAAATTACTGTTAAATATCAGTATATATAGAATAAATTTACATACATATATAGGTACATGTATTTGTATACGTGTGTATATATATATACATATATATATATATATATATACACACATATAAAAAAAATATATATATATATATATATATATATTTGGGTCTAATGGCAGCCATCTCTTAGGGGAGGATGGAAGGAGGGTAGAAAAAAGGGAGAAAAAAATAAATATACACAATAATTTTGTTGTATATTTTAAAGGAATACCAAATTGTACATAATATATTTGCAGGTCATGTACAATCATCCCTTTTTATTGTACTATATTATGAAAATACTTTTGTCAACTAATTCCACCTGGCGGAAAAGGGATGGTGTTTTATCTCAAACCACTTACTGGAATGATAAAGAAGGGGTGATGATCCTACTAGTACCCAACTACTAGTACCCTACTAGTCAACACACTTACTACTAATTTACTGGCTCAAATCTGCTGAATAAAAATAATCAATGATATGACATTAGTTATAAGAACCCATCATAGGAATATAAATTATGCTATAATTATGGAACATAAGGTTGGCAAAATCCATTTTAAAAAATCTGAGAAGAACCATATTTTTATACAAAACAACAAACCTTATTTCTTTCTAAATGGTATTTTTAATTAACATTATCTTTATATAAAGTCCTCATCTCTAGAAATATTATCTCATCTTATCTGCTAATTTGAAATGATACTTACCATTTCCTCCAAGAGCCTCTTCTAAATTAAAATCATCTATAAAGAAATTAAAGAACAGTGAAAACAGAGAATACTCATCAGGCTATAGACTATTTAAAATATATATTTGCTAAAAGTTAAGACAAAGTGATGCATTTATAGTTTACATTGTCCTAAAATGTTATTCTAATAATTTGATTCTACTACATTTCACATATTATACCTTTATTCTAATTCCAACATTTATTAATTTTTTGGCATTGTCTTTTTTAGAATTAGCATTATCAGTCTGTGTCCTTTCAAATTTCCAATAAGTACATGATAACTTATATTTTAATTGCTAGTATTACTCTGAATAGGTTTCATACAAGAGGGAATGCTTAAAAGGCACTATGACATCCTGGAAAGGGTGATGAATCTAGTTTTAACTAGCTCAAGTGACTTAACCTCTCTTAAGCCTCAAGTTCTCCATTTGTGTAATAGGGATATCTGTAGATCCTCCCTAACAGATTTGTTATGAGGACCAAATAAGATCATGTATGAAAAGTGATTTTCAAACTTTAAAACAAATATCAGTTTTAACCAGAAAGATGATGTTTAAATTAATAATAGTAATAATAATGATATTTAATTAAGATACAGTTTTAAAGTTTGGAAACTAGGAAAACTGCTGAGAAGAGCAAGACAAATTGACTAAGACTATTTATTATTATCATTCAAATAACACAGTATTACTGCACTATCCAAATTAAACTGTAAAATAAGATAGAAACATGAAGAGAAGATTTTTTTTTCTAAGAGGCACTAGGAAGAGGTAAAAAATCAATTAGCCAATCAAGTTATTAGAACACACTAGAATATGCCAATATCCAAATGAGGATTATCCCTGCCAAATTATTTTTGATGTAAAAGAATCCATCTTCTAAAAGGCTCAATAAATGCTAAATAATATCTAATAGAACAATTCTCCTAAAATTTATTAAATAAGAATGTCAATTTTATTGGCATTTCAAATATTTATCACTAAGTACAAAATAAGCAATCTATTACTGACAAATATAACCCCAACTTTTTCAACACACTTGGTCCCCCCAAAAAATACAACTCACTGTATACTTTAATGAGGCTATTCATATAGCAAAGTTAACATTACTCACCAGGTTGTGGCTTTTTGATAGTTGGAGGTGTTTTCTTTGTAGGTGTTTCTTCAGGACAAAAAAATACAAACCAATAAATATATTATAAAAATGACAAACGAACATAAATCAAAAGTCACATTAAAACATTAATACCAGGGAATATGAATTTTGACAAAATATGTTGCTGGGGCCAATTTTTTCAGTTGTCCCTGAATATACTGTTGAATCTGTTGTTTACTGACTGAAATTTTAATGTAATTAAAATTTGATAGGCCCCACTAATTTAAGTAGGGAATTTAAGATAAAATAAATGTTATGTATTAAAGTGATACATTAAGAAAGTTATATATTAAGGATGAACTTGAAGAAAATAAGAGCAAAAGAGGTAGAAAAAATGGGAGGAAAAAGAAAATATTACCAACATGACCAAGTATTCTTTTTTTTTTTTTCCTCCTTTGTTTTCTGGCTCATTTTTCTGGACTATTTTTGCTTTTTTTTTTTTTTTTTTTTTTTTTTAAATTCTTAGGGAAATGTTTTTAAAGTAAGCCCAAATTAGCTTCTTTGCAGTTTCTACCAATTGACTTTAGAAGCCATGTCCCTAAAGCTCTAAAATTATTCTCAGACATTCAAGTAACTAGATCATTATATAATCACTGCCAACTCCCAAGAGAAAAGTCAGGGGAAGAAGGTATGGATAGGAAACAATGCTTGAGATTAAATTGACTCTCTGTTTTCCATAAGACACTAAAATCAAGACAGGCTTTGGTAAGAAATTAGAGATTATGTACTGGCCTATCTGCTCTTATAGAATAGAAAAATAAGTATAGACTTAGCTTTCTTAGATATCTGATATACTTTACTCCTACAAGATATTATACCTGCTCAGTCCAACTAAAATATCTTCTGCTTAAGTCTATTTTTTTCTAGATCATGTGGACAAAGAAACAAGATCAAAATGTTCTAAAAACAAGATTTGACCTGAAAAATAGAAAAGAACTAGAATATTCTATGTCACCACCTTAAGTACATCATTTTTAATCTTCCTCCATTTTTAAACTTCCATCATCACTACATAGATCAATATTACGATTATCTCAGACTTTGAGAGAGAAAAAGAATGTTGAAAAGGCCAAGAGATACAGATAAAAAGAAAAAGTCAAATAATTTTTATGAATATAAGTAAAGTAAGGAAATAATAGCTACCCAAAGCAGAACTTGGAACACTTATCATGTTAGTTCCCTGAGTGTACTATGGCAGATTACAAAGTCCCAAGCAATTTATTGTAATGTCATTCATAATAACAAAGGACATATTCTATGCAATAAGGTTAATTTTTTTCTACAAAGAAGAAACTTGTCTTTTAGTAAACAGGGTAAAAAATTTAAAAATGCTGAGAATATCTGTTATTCAGCATCAGACAAGGAATGAGATAAATCTAAATCTTGTCCTAGAAGGGGAAAAAACATACTTGTGTTAGATATATGAATTGGGATAAGAACTATAAATCAGTTATCAAGCATTCACTAAGCATGTATTATGTGCTAGGCATTGTGCTACATGCTAATGACATAAATACAATGAATGAAATACTATTTTGCTTTGAGTGGATTATATGGCTGGTAGATATACTGTTGTATGCAAATTATATACAAGGAAGCTACCATGGTGCAGAAAAGGGTAAAGGTAATGGGATTAAGATGAAGTTCTAGGTGGTCCTAGAGATAAGCTTTAAAAGAAACTAAGCTAGGTGACATAGAGGATTGAGTTCCAGGACTGGAGTCAAGAATACAAGAGTTTAAATCCAGCTTCAGGAACTCACCAGCTGTGTTTACTCTGAGCAAGTCAATTAACCCTATTTATCTCAGTTTTCTTATTTGCCAAATGAGCTGGAGAAGGAAATGGCAAACTACTCCAGTATCTTTGCCAAAAAAAGTCCAATATGGGATCATGACATGTTGGACATGACTGAAATACCTGAATAACAAGGATTCCAAGAGGAAAGAGAACTGCATTCTGAGCATGGTAGTCAGTTGTCAATTAAAAATGCAGTTTTTTTTTTTTTTTTTTTTTAATTTCTGAAGTGATTTCAAATTGCTTAATGAGACCAGTGGTGATAAAGATTAAATATGATTTAACATTTACAAAAATACCTAAATGTATATACATAGTAAGTTCCCCACAGTCACAAAAATTAAACTTGTCTATTACTCAAATCATTTTCCTGCCCTCAACAGAAAAGAGGAAAAAAAAAAAAAACCTATTACAGTTATCTGCATATGTACATAGTATATATTTTAAAAGCTTTACCTAACAGGTATTGCCACATGTTCTTTGTTAGATATGTCAATAGACATATTGAAAGGTCTGTTGATTGCTAAGTTCACAATACAAAAAAAGGATTTTTAAAAAATTACTGTTAAATATCAGTATGTATAGAATAAATTTACATACATATATAGGTACATGTATTTGTATACGTGTGTGTGTATATATATTTGGGTCTAATGGCAGCCATCTCTTAGGGGAGGATGGAAGGAGGGTAGAAAAAAGGGAGAAAAAAATAAATATACACAATAATTTTGTTGTATATTTTAAAGGAATACCAAATTGTACATAATATATTTGCAGGTCATGTACAATCATCCCTTTTTATTGTACTATATTATGAAAATACTTTTGTCAACTAATTCCACCTGGCGGAAAAGGGATGGTGTTTTATCTCAAACCACTTACTGGAATGATAAAGAAGGGGTGATGATCCTACTAGTACCCAACTACTAGTACCCTACTAGTCAACACACTTACTACTAATTTACTGGCTCAAATCTGCTGAATAAAAATAATCAATGATATGACATTAGTTATAAGAACCCATCATAGGAATATAAATTATGCTATAATTATGGAACATAAGGTTGGCAAAATCCATTTTAAAAAATCTGAGAAGAACCATATTTTTATACAAAACAACAAACCTTATTTCTTTCTAAATGGTATTTTTAATTAACATTATCTTTATATAAAGTCCTCATCTCTAGAAATATTATCTCATCTTATCTGCTAATTGAAATGATACTTACCATTTCCTCCAAGAGCCTCTTCTAAATTAAAATCATCTATAAAGAAATTAAAGAACAGTGAAAACAGAGAATACTCATCAGGCTATAGACTATTTAAAATATATATTTGCTAAAAGTTAAGACAAAGTGATGCATTTATAGTTTACATTGTCCTAAAATGTTATTCTAATAATTTGATTCTACTACATTTCACATATTATACCTTTATTCTAATTCCAACATTTATTAATTTTTTGGCATTGTCTTTTTTAGAATTAGCATTATCAGTCTGTGTCCTTTCAAATTTCCAATAAGTACATGATAACTTATATTTTAATTGCTAGTATTACTCTGAATAGGTTTCATACAAGAGGGAATTCTTAAAAGGCACTATGACATCCTGGAAAGGGTGATGAATCTAGTTTTAACTAGCTCAAGTGACTTAACCTCTCTTAAGCCTCAAGTTCTCCATTTGTGTAATAGGGATATCTGTAGATCCTCCCTAACAGATTTGTTATGAGGACCAAATAAGATCATGTATGAAAAGTGATTTTCAAACTTTAAAACAAATACCAGTTTTAACCAGAAAGATGATGTTTAAATTAATAATAGTAATAATAATGATATTTAATTAAGATACAGTTTTAAAGTTTGGAAACTAGGAAAACTGCTGAGAAGAGCAAGACAAATTGACTAAGACTATTTATTATTATCATTCAAATAACACAGTATTACTGCACTATCCAAATTAAACTGTAAAATAAGATAGAAACATGAAGAGAAGATTTTTTTTTTCCTAAGAGGCACTAGGAAGAGGTAAAAAATCAATTAGCCAATCAAGTTATTAGAACACACTAGAATATGCCAATATCCAAATGAGGATTATCCCTGCCAAATTATTTTTGATGATCTATTTTGAGATTACAAGAATAAAAGGGAAGACCACAGACAAGTATTCTGGATTTTAGTAGGTCATCTGTAGTGAGAACAATATCCTAAATTTTTCCCCATGAAAATTAGGTGAGTTTTTCCTTAGAAAATTTAAAATCATTAGAGAACTAGTGACTCAGGTTGCTGAAATCAATTACTCATCACATGAGCACAAAATAACCACAAAGAGCTCTGCACGTTGATGAGAAAGTAGACATTATGGACAACTTGGGAACCAGGGAAATCATGTTGGCTCACTTTCTTCCCCCATAATTAAACCAGGCTCTTTACATTGACTTGCCTATGACCCAAAAATGTTTCATTTCATTTCAATATTAAAAATGAATTACCAAGGCCTGAGTCAGGCCTAGTCAAGATAGGATAGGACAAATCATATTTATTTATTTGTAAATAATATTTTATTTTTTCCAATTACACATAAAAATAGTTTTAATACTAATTTTTTTTTTATTTTGAGTTTCATTTTTTCCTTCCCTCCCTCTCTGCCCTGCTCCCCAAGATGCCAAGCATTCTGATATAGATTATATATATGCAATTATATTAAACATATTTCTCTATTAGTCACAGTTCCATGGCATAGTTATGAAAAAGATGAAAAGAAAATAAGAGCTGGAGAATCACAGCCACTATAGCCAACACTGCAGATTTGATCTTTCAACATTAAAATTTTGTTTTAAAATTACATAAAATGTGCCTTTTGGCTTTCCAGGGCCATGTCCAGTTGTCTTGATCTATATCTGGCCACTGGACCGAGGTAGCTCTAGAGGAGAAGGTGAGGGAGGTGATTCTACACAGCCCTCCCTCACTTAAATCCAATTTACTTGTATGTCATGGCATCATCTTCCTGATGTCACAGTCATCTTTTAGAGTGGAGGACAAATGACAACAACATAGGAAATAAAATTTTAATAAGCATATTTAATTGTGTCTATTGTGGTTTTGTTATACTATTGGAATTTCAAAGAGGATTTGAAGTTTTTAAAGATAATGAATGCTTAAAAATTGCTTGTTGAATGAATGAATGAATTAGTGATACTACAGTTTGGGGCATTAATAACTTTTTTTTTTTTTTTTGCTATGGTAATTGGGGTTAAGTGATTTGCCCAGGGTCACACAGCTAGGAAATGTCAAGTGTCTGAGACCAGATTTGAATTCAGGTCATCCTGACTTCAGGGCTGGTACTCTATCCACTGGTGCCACCTAGCTGCCCCAGATTAATAACTTAAGGAATATGGATCAATTAGCAAAAGAAACAATAAATTAGAAAATATATCTTAGTCAAGAATTTTCCATCAACTTTGAGCTAGGTCCAGAACTGAATAAAAGAAGGAAAGAGGACTTGATTACATCTAGGAAAATTCCAAGCTGCTCCATGACACAAAAGCCCATAATTTTAAAAACATAATTACTCTCTCAAATATAATCTGTATCACTATTGTCTCAATTATATTCTGTATCTGTACAACTCAAGAGGAAACTGTGATCAGGAATCAAAAGGGCAAGTGGCCAAAAACCCAAAGGAGAGAATATTCTATTTAATGGCTTGTCTAAGAAGGTTCAAAATGACATTATCAAGGAAATGTATGATCCCAAACTGAGGTGAACTTAGAAGTTCACACACAAAATACATATATACACACGTGTGTGTGTGTGTGTGTGTGTCTGTGTATGTGTATGTATTTATCAAAAACAAATTTGGGATCATCTTTACTATCAGCTACTACTTAGTCATGATGAATGGAGTCATCATCCCACCAATGATAAGATCATTATGACTTTCTGTTCAGTCATCTTTGGGAATAATAAAACTCACAATTGATACTAAATTTGTTATAGATTTTTCACCCTTCCACCAAAAGAGTGAGTGGGTCTCAGGAATTAGTAGGATGAATTGGCTCACAGATTGAAAACACAGCATTATATTACAATGTAGGACATCCTTTATAAAAATGGTGGTTCCCAAGTAGACATGGGGAATTAAGCCAGCAGTTTTCTGTTCATTTATTATTAAGGACTCCTTGCCCTTTATTCTACTCACAGCTAATTCAAAACTGACTTCTTTCTTTAAAAAAGTAGAACCAACTCCATTAAGATTTATAGTTGGTAGTTTACAAGCCTGAATCTTCCAAGACAGAAGCTGACCAATCTCTCTCTGTCACTCTGTGTGTGTCTCCATCTCTCTTTTTGTTTCTATCTCTCTATCTGAATTTTTCTGTCTGTGTCTCTGTGTTTATGTCTGTCTGTCTTTGGTCTTTCTCTTTCTTCACTCCTCTTTTTTTTATTCCCTCCATTACCCTGCCTACTCAGGAAGAATATGTGGTTATAAAGGTACTATTTTGATGGGGGGGGATTGATTAGAGGTCTTTTTTAAATTCCCTTTCTTTCTCTCTTTTCATCTCCCTCTGCTAGGAATTGGGAAATCCACTTATAGATTCATGAAAAGAAAACGATAGCCATGCTCCTTTCAGATATGAATATATACCTTATTCTTTAAGAACTTGTATACGTTTTTCTATTTTAATTAACTAGCAATAATGTTTTTAGAGACTTATGGGTTTGTAGTAAATGAGGAATTTCCCCTTACAGTCATTGTAATTGATAGGTTTCCATTTATACTGGGTTTATAACTTATTATCAAGAAAAACACTTCCCTTACAATCCATGTGCTTTATCATTCTTATTAAATACCTCTCCCTGTTTCAGGCAAAATAAGATGTTGTTTTGTGGGATCCATCTTCTAAGTTTTCTAATGGAACGTTCCTAAAAGACTCCCAGAGGCCTTTTCTCCAATAGATTGGGGATAAAGCACCCTCAGTAACAGTTGGAAGTCTCTTTCCAAAAGAATCCATCTTCTAAAAGGCTCAATAAATGCTAAATAATATCTAATAGTACAATTCTCCTAAAATTTACTAAATAAGAATGTCAATTTTATTGGCATTTCAAATATTTATCACTAAGTACAAAATAAGCAATCTATTATTGACAAATATAACCCCAACTTTTTCAACACACTTGGTCCCCCCAAAAAATACAATTCACTGTATACTTTAATGAGGCTACTCATATAGCAAACAAAGGTAGCATTACTCACCAAATTGTGGATTTTTGATAGTTGGAGGTGTTTTCTTTGTAGGTGCTTCTTCAGGACAAAAAAATACAAACCAATAAATATATTATAAAAATGACAAACGAACATAAATCAAAAGTCACATTAAAACATTAATACCAGGGAATATGAATTTTGACAAAATATGTTGCTGGGTCCAATTTTTTCAGTTGTCCCTGAATATACTGTTGAATCTGTTGTTTACTGACTGAAATTTTAATGTAATTAAAATTTGACTGGATTCTAAGCAGGCCCCACTAATTTAAGTGGGGAATTTAAGATAAAATAAATGTTATGTATTAAAGTGATACATTAAGAAAGTTATATATTAAGGATGAACTTGAAGAAAATAAGAGCAAAAGAGGTAGAAAAAATGGGAGGAAAAAGAAAATATTACCAACATGACCAGGTATTCTTTTTTTTTTCCTCCTTTGTTTTCTGGCTCATTTTTCTGGACTATTTTTGCTTTTTTTTTTTTTTTTTTTTTTTTTTTAATTCTTAGGGAAATGTTTTTAAAGTAAGCCCAAATTAGTTTCTTTGCAGTTTCTACCAATTGACTTTAGAAGCCATGTCCCTAAAGCTCTAAAATTATTCTCAGACATTCAAGTAACTAGATCATTATATAATCACTGCCAACCCCCAAGGGAAAAGTCAGGGGAAGAAGGTATGGATGGGAAACAGTGCTTGAGATTAAATTGACTCTCTGTTTTCCATAAGACACTAAAATCAAGACAGGCTTTGGTAAGAAATTAGAGGAGATTATGTACTGGCCTATCTGCTCTTATAGAATAAAAAAATAAGTATAGACTTAGCTTTCTTAGATATCTGATATAATTTATTCCTACAAGATATTATACCTGCTCAGTCCAACTAAAATATCTTCTGCTTAAGTCTATTTTTTTCTAGATCATGTGGACAAAGAAACAAGATCAAAATGTTCTAAAAACAAGATTTGACCTGAAAAATAGAAAAGAACTAGAATATTCTATGTCACCACCTTTAAGTACATCATTTTTAATCTTCCTCCATTTTTAAACTTCCATCATCACTACATAGATCAATATTACGATTATCTCAGACTTTGAGAGAGAAAAAGAATGTTGAAAAGGCCAAGAGATACAGATAAAAAGAAAAAGTCAAATAATTTTTATGAATATAAGTAAAGTAAGGAAATAATAGCTACCCAAAGCAGAACTTGGAACACTTATCATGTTAGTTCCCTGAGTGTACTATGGCAGATTACAAAGTCCCAAGCAATTTATTGTAATGTCATTCATAATAACAAAGGACATATTCTATGCAATAAGGTTAATTTTTTTCTACAAAGAAGAAACTTGTCTTTTAGTAAACAGGGTAAAAAATTTAAAAATGCTGAGAATATCTGTTATTCAGCATCAGACAAGGAATGAGATAAATCTAAATCTTGTCCTAGAAGGGGAAAAAACATACTTGTGTTAGATATATGAATTGGGATAAGAACTATAAATCAGTTATCAAGCATTCACTAAGCATGTATTATGTGCTAGGCATTGTGCTACATGCTAATGACATAAATACAATGAATGAAATACTATTTTGCTTTGAGTGGATTATATGGCCGGTAGATATACTGTTGTATGCAAATTATATACAAGGAAGCTACAATGGGCAGAAAAGGGTAAAGGTAATGGGATTAAGATAAAGTTCTAGGTGGTCCTAGAGATAAGCTTTAAAAGAAACTTAAGTTAGGTGACATAGAGGATTGAGTTCCAGGACTGGAGTCAAGAATACAAGAGTTTAAATCCAGCTTCAGGAACTCACCAGCTGTGTTTACTCTGAGCAAGTCAATTAACCCTATTTGTCTCAGTTTTCTTATTTGCCAAATGAGCTGGAGAAGGAAATGGCAAACTACTCCAGTATCTTTGCCAAAAAAGTCCAATATGGGATCATGACATGTTGGACATGACTGAAATAACTGAATAACAACAAGGATTCCAAGAGGAAAGAAAACTGCATTCTGAGCATGGTAGTCAGTTGTCAATTAAAAATGCAGTTTTTTGTTTTGTTTTGTTTTGTTTTGTTTTAATTTCTGAAGTGATTTCAAATTGCTTAATGAGACCAGTGGTGATAAAGATTAAATATGATTTAACATTTACAAAAACACCTAAATGTATATACATAGTAAGTTCCCCACAGTCACAAAAATTAAACTTGTCTATTACTCAAATCATTTTCCTGCCCTCAACAAAAAAGGGGAAAAAAAAAAAAAAAAAAGGAAAAAGAAAACCTATTTACAGTTATCTGCAGGGATTGGGGGTAGGGTGTCCCCATGAGCTGGAAAATTTGCATTAAATTTTTTAGCTTTGCACCAGAGCATTCTGATTTTTTTCCCCTCCTTTTGCAGGATATTTACAGTATCTTATTATAAAATTTGAGCTAGGTATTTGGTCATGGGTTTCTGTCATCTGGTCTTCAAATATTATCTATAGATATCACAACACCTCCAAAACTCCCATTTAATTTCTTATGCCAAAATGAGATACATATTTCAAAAGCATGATGAGGAAAATCATTATGTGGAAGAGATAACTAACTGTATATGCAATGGGTATTCCTATCTATGCAACTCTTCTCATAATCATCCTCAGTACAGTGGGTAGATCTCAAGGTTTTGGAAGGAGTGAAATGATAATGGCAGGGAAAAGCCAATATATTCTATTCAAACAGTTTATAGCTTGCCTTAACTACCATTAAACTGTCAGCTGTTCTTGGCTTTGAAGCTCCAACCTCTGTACATTCCTCTCAACTCTCCCATAGCTATATCACAGCTTCCAAATCCCAATTCAAGAAATCCTATGGATGAAAAACTATCTAGAAGGCAAATTTTCAAAAGTAGCTAACAGTAAGATCAAGACATTTAAGGAGGCATCCATAAAGAAAAATGACATTCTGAAGGTGTTCTTTGGAGACCTGTAACATAGGAAGGCCCTACTCAAAATACAAAATTATTTATTTATTGTATACATTCATAAACATGCTCTTCAAGGTCCTAAGGAGGTATAATGCCAAATTTTCTTGAAGAGCAAGTTACTCTAATTATAAATTAATGACTAATATGAATTTGCTCTAGAAAGGGTTGAAAAATGATCCTCTCTTTGCAGTTTGCATAATGGGTATAGAACATTGCACATAATGTCAGATACAAGAGATTTGTTGATAGTTTTTACTAAAATGCTCCTCTTTCTTTTTAATTTTTTTTTTAAATTATAAGAATGGATCACTGGAGAGAAGAAAAGGGATAGATTTACCTCCCCCCCTTTTTTTTTAAGAAATGTGATATAACAAAATAAATAATTATTTTTTCTAAAGAAATAAACAACTAATATAAATCAACTAAAATTACACTCAATCTTCATTTTTATAGGTAGAAAAATGGAAGACTAGAAAGCTTATGTGATTTCCCTAAGGACACACTGCAGCACAGCAGATCTAAGAGGGGATCCTTTCTCCTATTCATGCTGTCACAATCTGGTACAAGATAAAACTTAAAATGTTTATTTTAGTGCTGTAGGAAGTGTGATTTTGTGGATAAGGGACTACTTTCATGTTTACTTAGAAAGATTTTTGTTTTTTAAATCCAGTTCAAGATGAAGAATGATTGAATAACAGAAGGTTGTAGTTGTTTTAAGTAATATTTTTAACATCATAAGCTCATACACCTAGAGTTAGAAGGGATTTCAGAGGCCATTTGCCTAACCCTCCCACTTTATACATAAAAAAAATAGAAATTAAGAAAGAGACATAACTCAGAGATGGTAGCGAGGTAGGATTTGAATCCAAATCTTCTGATGAAGAGCTTTTTTCCCATAGCTAATACTATTTCATAATAAAATTTGCAATATAGTGCCATAATGTTTACAATGTGGCACTATAAAGTTTACAAAATGATTTTCTTAAAACAACCTTGTACAATAACTAACTTGAGGATGACAATCATGATGTTTAATAGTTTAAGATTCCTTTCTAATTGCCCAACCCATGACTGACCTTGATTCATAAATCCTGGTCAAAGGCACCCTTTGAATACCTGAGCCCAGCCCTCCACTATCAGCTCAGCTTCCCCCAGCCCTCACCTGATCTGAGCTAACTGAAAAGCCTGCCGAGAACTTAGGGGTACCACCCATCATCTTCTAGGTATAAAAGAGGTGAGCCGGAACTCCCTCATTGCAGGAGTCCTCCCAGCCAACACATGGTATCCCTTCCAGCCTTGTAGGGGTTCCTGTCCGCCCAGCGGCCACCTCTGGCCCTGGCGTCTTTATAACTGAACTTTACTTCCAAATTTCTACAATAAACCTTTTATTTTTCAATCTAGGTTTTCAGGCCTGTAAATTCATTTTACAGGGGTCACTATACCTCATGGGATTATCTATGCGCCGAGAAATGGGGTTCCCCCTTTCCTTTCCCTCATTAGTAACTCTTGAGATATGCAACAAATCCTTATAACAAATATTGACACTTTAGCATTGCTAGGTCTTGTCATTGCAGCCACCTGTAAATCAGCCCAATCTGGCCTTCACCCTTGACTCCCCTCAGCCATAGAAGGTCCAACCCCCGTATCAGCCCTACTCCACTCTAGCACAATAGTTATAGCCAGGATTTTCCTCTTAATCCGCTTCAACTCTGGTATAGTTCTGACCAAACAGCTCTAACCATTATACTTTGCTTAGGAAGTATTACAACTTTATTTACAGTCATCTGCGCTATTGCACAAAATGATATCAAAAAAATCATAACTTTTTCTACATGTATTTTATAAGTGAGGAAACAGAAGCTTTTTAAATGATTTGCCATTTTCTCCACCTATGCGATGAATCCAGATTTCTCTATACTCCATTTATCCATTATACCAAGCTATCTCTGAAACAGAGGTAACTGTCAACAAATTAAAAGGGAATAAATAATGTTGTTATTAATAAAACAACATTAGTATAGTGGTTCAACTCAACAAATATTTATTATATGTCTACACCCCCTAGAACACTATGCTAAACAATGAACACGTTAAAAAGTTTTAAAAAGAAAAACATAATATGAACTCTGATCTCATGGACCTTCCAATTTTATGTAAATTATATATCTATATATATCTGTATGTATATGTATATGTATGTATCCGAAGCCAAATTTGAATGGACTTCTTCCCAACTCTAAACCTAACACTCTATCCACTGTGCCACTTAGAAGACAAAATAAGTTTGAATTGGGTTAATATTATGATTTGGAGGGCCTCATGGATTGGGAAAGTACCACTTTTGAATAAAGGGTTTTTTGGGGTTTTTTTTGGTTTTTTAGTGATATTATCAACAGCAATGGAGCTGATGGGTGAAGAGAAGGGAGATGAAACGGATCAACAAACATCTTTGTGCACTTAGTTGTAAATTTTTAAAAAGCATTTGCAAAGATAATGAAAGTTCAGGTGTCTTTGGATTTCAGTTGTCTTATACATATACAAGATAACAAAATTTTCCTGCTCTCAAGAAACTTATATTCAGTTCTGGCTGGGGGGGGGGGGAGGGAAGGAATCTAACATATAAATGTAAACACTAGACAGACATACAGACATGCTATACATATTTACTTAAACACATAAAATATACATGCATATGTATTACATATTACATACAAAACAATTTCAGGAAATAAAAAGTTGAATCAAATCATAACATCTCTTGCATCCATGACACAGAAGAGATGGGACAAGAACTAAAAATTCCCTTCCAAATTTACCTTGCTTCCAAGTAGAGCTTCACTGCACAATAACTACCAAATAGTGAATTTGAAGAAATAAAATATTATTTAAAAAAAAAAAAAGGAAATGATAAGTAGGAAGATTTCAGAAAAACATGGACTTATATGAACTGATGCTGAGTGAAATGTGCAGAACCAGAAGAACATTGTACATAGTGAACAGCAAAATTTTATTTTTAATTCTATAGATAGACTTTTCACTTTTTTGTTTGTTTTTTTTTTCCTTCTCTTATTTTTCCCCTTTTGTAATGATTTTTTCTTTCAGAAGATGACTAATATGGAAATATGTTTAAAATGATTGTACATATGTAATCTAAGTTAGATTACTTGTTGTCTTGAGAAGTGGGGAGGTAA
The DNA here is from genome assembly GCF_048593235.1 of Sminthopsis crassicaudata. NCBI lineage: Eukaryota > Metazoa > Chordata > Mammalia > Dasyuromorphia > Dasyuridae > Sminthopsis > Sminthopsis crassicaudata. Next base: position 236,940,468 of record NC_133619.1, read on the forward strand.
GGGAGAGAGGGAGAAAAAGAATTCGAACTCAAAATCTTATCAAAATAAATGCTGAAGACTATATATGTAATTTGAAAAACAAAATACTATTAAATGGAGGATGGGGGAGGGGGAGGAAAGAACTTCCCAATGGTAGTAAGCTTAAAAGGGTTTCCAAAAAAATCAGATACAATTAAAAGGGGTCTTAAATGAATCTTTTTTAGTTATCTGTTTTGTATATGAAATTGATAAATAACACTCAAGAGAATGACATAAGAGCCCAAGGAAGTAAGATTAGTTTTCAGTGTCTGAATAATCCATTAACAAAAATAGGCTTTGTCACTTTAAAATATTGGTGATATGTAAATGGAAACTAGGAATTTTTTTTTTAACTCAATGGTATCATATAAATACAAAAAAAAAAAAGGAATGCAAAGCTATTTTACTATTAATCTAAAATGATTAGTGAAATGAATATTCTAGAGAAGAAAAAAATCAAATGCTAAAGACAAATATCAATGTATCCTTTATTATTTCTTAAACTTCTAGTGTAGTTTATCTTGAACTGACTAGAAAAGAGAGAGTCATATGTCTCTCTGATTTATCACCATGCTTCTGCCTTCCTCCCAGAGTTGGAAAGTATTAATTCCTACCTGCCATTAACTTTCAAAACATTCTTATAATTATTTTATCTACATATTTTTGCTAGCTTACTCTTTTTTCTTCTTTTGATTGTAATTTCCTCAATAACATGAATTATGTCTTTTTGAATATATATTTCATTATTTGTAATGAGTGAACAACCTTTCAAGATGACATCTTCCCTTGGTAAACTAAATAGTTCTATTAGTGAATCAACCTCAAAATTGAAGTATTATAGTGAAATACATCTTATAACAGATTTTTTAAAACAGAGAAACATTTCCTCTATAATATTCTAATACTTCATGGGATGGAAGTAGGATCTGGACCCCTGAGTTCCTTGGCATTGATGGGCATCCCAAAACTAAGCAATTCCAAAACAGAACTGATGACCTTTTTCTACCCCTTCAACCTTCTTTTCCCATCCCCCAATACCCAGACCAGTATTATTCCCCTGCTCTCTCCCCCTCAGCTTCTAAGTTTCTCTATCACTGTCTGGAGTGACACCATCCTCCCAGGTCACCCAGGTTGTGATTTTGCTGTTGTCCTGGATTCTTCACTCTCATCCCCCCCCCCCCCCCATAGCCAATAAACGGTCAAATCTTTTCATATCCACCATCAAAATATCTCTTATATTTATTCTCTTCTCACACAGTCACAATCCTGGTTCAATCCTTCATTTTCCTTCACCTAGACTACTTCAACAATCTTCTAATTGATTTCATTACCTTATCTATCCCCATTCAAATCCATTCTCTATAGATTGTCAACATGATTTCTCTCTCTCTCCTTCTCTCTCTCTCTCTCTCTCTCTCTCTCTCTCTCTCTCTCTCTCTCTCTCTCTCTCTCTCCCTCTCTTCCCTCCCTCTTTCTCTCTCTCTCTCCTCCGTCCTTCTCTCCCTCTCTCTTTCTCTCTCTCCCTCCCTCCTTCTCTCTCTCTCCCTTTCTCTCTCCCTCCCTCCTTCTCTCTCTCTCTTTCTGTCTCTCCCCTTTCTCTCCCTCTCTCTTTCTCTCTCTCTCTCCCCTCCCTCCTTCTCTCTCTCTCTCTCTCTCTCTCTCTCTCTCTCTCCTCTCCTTCTCTCTCCCTCTCTCTTCCTCCCTCTCTTTCTCTCTCTCTCTCCCTCCGTTCCTCTCTCCCTCTCTCTTTCTCTCTCTCCCTCCACTCCTTCTCTCTCTCTCCCTTCTCTCCTCCCTCCTTCTCTCTCCCTTCTCTCTCTTTCTCTCTTCTGTCTCTCTCCCTCTCTCTCTCCCTCTCCTCTCTCTCTCTCTCTCTCTCTCCCTCCCTCTCTCTTCTCTCTCTCTCTCTCTCTCTCTCTCTCTCTCTCTCTCTCTCTCTCTCCTCTCTCTCTCTCTGTCTCTCTCTCTCCTCTCTGTCTCTCTGTCTCTCTCTCTCTCTCTGTCTCTCTCTTCTCTCTCTCTCTCTCTGTTTCTCTCTCTCTCTGTTTCTCTCTCTCTGTTTCTCTCTCTCTCTCTCTCTCTCCTCTCTCTCTCTCTCTCTCTCTCTCTCTCTCTCTCTCTCTCTCTCTCTCTCTTTCTTTTGCTGAGAGAATTGGGATTAAGTGATTTGCCCAAAGTCACATAACTAGGACATGTTAAGTGTCTGAGGCCATATTTGAACTCAGGTCTTCCTGACTTCAGGGCTATCACTAGCTGCCCTAATGTGATTTTCTAAAGCACAGGTCTGACCAAGTCATCTAATTCTAATCAATGATCCAATATATGTTTATTATTTCTGAGATAAAATATAAACACCTTTGTCTGGCATTTAAAGTTCATTATTACCAGGCCCCTTTTTATGTATCCAAATTTGTACATTTTCACCCTCCCTCCATGAAACCTCTGTTCTAGTCTACTTGCAGTTACTCAAATATAGCATCCTGTCTCAATACCAGTTCTCTCCACTGTCCTAGGTTTCTTCTCTAACATTTCACAAAACCAAATATAATAATTATAATTCACCAGCAGTTACCAGCAGTAGGAGGTCAAGTCACAGCCAAATATCATATCATCCGTCTGATTTCACAACCTTTCCCATAGCTCCCTGCTTATAATCTAATGCTACAACCTCTCCAAAGTGACCTAGTGAACCAGAGCCATCTTTCTATTTTTTTCTGCTGCTCTTTTAACATCTCAGTTTGTTTAGAGGCACAGACAAAAAGGAATCTGACTTTAAAAGGGGGGGGGGGCAGTAAGCCAAGGGAGGTATGCATGATGTTCTTGTATAAAACTCTTTCTTGAAAAGTAAATAAGAATTAGGAGCTTGAAGATATCTTAAAGGTCACATAGTCCAGATCTTTTTATTTCATAGACAAGAAAATGAAGACTCAGTTTAGGCAGCTTGTCAAGATCAGAAAATCAGCCAACAGCACTGCTGAATTAGAATACTTGAGCTGATACATCCAAAATTCTTTCTACTGTGCATTTCCTCAATGAAGAACATAAGTATATATTTTGTAATTGTTGCAGTTAGTACTGATATTTTGAGAGCTTATAAAGTGTGAAAACACTGGAATGCAGTATGTGAAGTGCATGTGATTTCTATGACTTTCAGGGGTGTGTGTATGTGTGTGTGTATGTGTGTGTGTGTGTGTGTGTGTGTGTGTGTGTGTGTGTGTGTGCTGAGAAGACTAAGAAAATGACTCACAAGGGTGGAGCAGCTTTGAACTGACTACTATGACTCATTCCTGACAAGACATTCTCTGAGGCAGTGTCAGAGGATCTGAAAACTATCACTCAGCCCTTTTGAGTTTAGTGAGTAAAACAATGCGAAATCTATGGGATGAAGCAACTTTTTTTTTTTAAATTTAAAGATATTTGTATTTAACTTCTTATATCTGAAGATAAATTTAAAAAGATTTTTGGCCAGTCCCAATTTTAAAATATTCTTTTCTCCCTCCTCCCACTCTAATTACTACCAATTTAATTAGGATGTCCATTACCCCCCCAAAAAAGAAAATCATCACTCAGAAATTCCACGTACTAAAATTCTACTGCTGTGTCAAAATTTACCACTCTAAAGATATTTTTTCCCTTTGTGTTTGTGGATGGAAGCACTCTGAAGATTCAACTATAAAATCTCGTCAAAATAAAGAAAACCTTCCCAGATTGCTATTCCCAATTCATGTAATTCAGATGTGCTATTTGTTAACATTCTTTACTTTCTTTGAGTTACTTCAAACACCCGTATGTGGCCCAACAGATTAAAATAGCCCTGAAGTTTTTAAGATCTTTATTTTTATACCTTTTAAAAATGTTTTAAACTAGCCTGACTATGCATTTGTTCATAAGTTTATGATAATTAAGTGGGTGAAAATTGTTAAGGGGTTAAAGTGGAGCTTTCTAATAAAAGGGAGAATTCTGTATTGAAACTGGGAGAAAAGAAGCTCATTCTGGGTAATGCTTCTATTCTAAAAAAATGATTATAAAGTTAAGAGAAAAGCAATAGAAGGTATAGTGGTGTCTCTGGAAATGAGAACACAGAAACTCTGGTCCTGGAATTAGATCCAGATCTTAATTTAATTTTTACTAGCCCAGAAGGTAACTATTAGAAAGTAATATTTCCATTTATCAACAGCTGCAAAAACATAACATATCACTAAATTTAGTCATATCCAAAAAGGTCACAATGTGCAGCTGTTGGAGCAGTGCAATGGATAGAGCACCAGTCCTGAAGTCAGGAGGCCCTGAGTTCAAATAAGACCTCAGATACTTAACACTTATTGGCTATGTAATCCTGCTAAGTCACTTAACTCCAACAGTCTCACAACAAAACAAGTAAACAAAATAATAATAATAATGTGTGGATGCTATTCCATGACAATTTGCATTCTTCTTTGTGTACTTTCAAAAATGTGTGTACAAAGTTTTGGATTTCACCAGATTACTTTCTCCTAGAAGGCTGATAAGATAATAGTGGTATCAGGATGCCTGTTTTACAGATAACAGCAACAGCAAACAACAATTTACCTTTAAGAAATTTTCTGAACCTTACAAAGCCTGTAAAGCAATAATCCTGTGAGGCCAGTAATACAGACATTATTATCTCCATTTTTAAACATGAATAAACAGAGACTAGAAAATATAATCGATCTGCTAAACTATATGTTTGTAACAGAAGAACCAGGAGATCTTTTGAGCAGTCCAGTGTTCAATTTGCCATGTGATACTGTATCTCAATATTATAACTATATTACAAAATCAAAATATGCTTATCTCTTTTAATAGAGCTTGCACTCTTTACCAGGTGAGTTAGTAAAGAACTGAATAACCTAAAGCATTCAATCTAAAACAAGGATTCTTTTTCTCAAATAATATTTTATTTTTTCAAATAAATATAAAGATAATTTTCAACATTCATTTTTGTAAGACTTTGTGTTCCAAACTTTTCTCTCTCCTTCCTTTATCTCTCCCTTCCCCAAGACAGCATTTTGATATAGCTTAAATATGTGCAATTCTTTTAAAATATTTCCATATCTGTCATCATGTGCAAGAAAAATCAAACCAAAAAGAGAAGAAAACCACAAACAAAAAACCAAACAAACAAACATAAAATGAATCCATATTCAGTTCTCTCTTTGGATAGGGATGGCATTTTCTATTCCAAGTTTATTAGCATTTCCTTGAACCACCAAATTATTGAGAAGAGCCAAATTCATCATGGTTGATCACCATATAATCTTGTTAACTTGGGGTCCCTAAGAACCTGATTTCAGTGGGTCAGTGAATTTGAATGAAAAACATTTTTTTCATTTTTATTTTCACTAATTTCTATTTTCTGAACTCCCAGGACACCTGTCTTAAGAATGATATAGTCACGTTAGAAATTGGGAGTAATGTGGCATAACCTTGGCGAATGTGTGGAGGGGGGGGAAAAGGCAGTTGAGTCTGAAAGCTTTCTTCCACCAAGCTATCCTTCAAAGATGTCTGTCTGGTTTGTTATCCAAAAGTCTGGGCTGCTATCTTCCACCTATATTAAGACAATGAACTAACTCTTCTCAGTTTCATGAGAGAAGAAAGGAGTTGTTGTTAACCCCCATTACCAAACTTCTCACCAATCATGTGAACCCCAAACCCAGGATGTCATTTATCCTGCTCTGTTCTCTGTTCTATACTTCCCAACTCTACCTCTAAGTTATCCTTATTAATGTACTTGTTTACTCCTTGCTCTTTGCTATCTTTCCCTCTTGGAATTTAGCCTACTTTAATTGGTGTTATAATTATAATAAAATTGTGCCTTTTAACTTTGAAATCATCTAAGCTTGCAGATTCTTTTGGGATACCTACAACAACAGTCCAGAACCCCAATATATTTTGGATGATCCTCTGCCCCAGAATCTCACTGAATAAGTGATGAGTGACATCAGTAATCTGAATCTTTAGACCCTAGAGTCAAATCAAGTCACAAGAAATTTTTCCATTACCTTTTAAGGAAAAACTACCCTAATTTAGATGAAGGGAATGGTTAAGATATTACACTTAACCACACTCTAAGAGAGAAATTTAGCATTTCCTTCAATTGTTTAAAAACATTATTCTGAGAGGGATCCATAGGTTTTACCAGACTGTCACAAGGATCCATTAACATACAAAAGTCTATATTAGGTGACTTCTAAAGTCAGTCTCTATTCTGATATTCTCTACGTTTTGAATTTAAAAAGCAAACAAATGAAATGTTTTAGAGCAGTATATATTTTTTCATTTAAAAAACAAATTAATCAAATTAAATGTTCCCTCTGTGATCATTGTTGGGGTTTTTTTAAGTCCTTTATGGAAGACAGACAAGCAGGATAGCTTTAAAAATAATGTTGGTTGTAATAATATATACACATTTTAAATTCCATATGCATAGAATAACCTCCAAGGAAGCCCCACTCATGAATATAATTTCTTCTATTATTATATATGCTTTCTTGAAATAGAAATGTATTATTATGTATTTGGCATCCTCTCTGATATTTTGTGGGCACATGACAATGTTTTGTTAGTTTTTTCCTGTCTTTTTCTATTTTTTTTTAAAAATAAAATAAAAATAAATTTAAAAAGGAATGTACATAAAATATATTATATATACTGTACATATGTTATACATGTGCATATATGTATAAATTATATATATATATATAAATATTCATATATACACATTTTAAAAGGAAACTATTAATGGAGGATAATAATTCATATAATCCTCTTGTTCTGTTCTTTATGCATAACATAATTTCTTTTTGGAATTCTTTAAATTTGTTATTAAAATTAATTTTTAAAATGGAATGTCAGATTGATATGGGTTAAAGATTCCTTTCTATTTCCCAGCCCCCATGAATTCCAATGGGAATATCTGGGCTGTCGCAGCCCCACTCTTCTTTTTTTTTCCCCCCCCTGACTTGCCCAGGGTCACACCGCTAGGAAGTGTTAAGTGTCTGAGACCACATTTGAACTTGGGTCCTCCTGAATTCAAGGCTGGTGCTCTATATACTGTGCCACCTAGCTGCCCCTGTCTGTTCCTGGAAGGGAACCCTGGCAACAGTGGCTAATTCTCACATCTTATAAAGAAACTGAATCACAGAAAATGACAGGTGATGGAAAATTATTAATGGTGCCCAAAAATGTTCTAGATTTTGGGGCAAAAGACCTAGAGTCATTCAAATCCTGGATCTGCCCCTTATACTTTCATGATATTGGCCAAATCACATAACCTCTAAGTGTCAGTTTGCTTATTTGCAATGAATGGGTTTCCGCTATATGATGCTAACAATCTTTTCCAGCTCTTTTAAATGGGAGGAAAGGGGAGGGAGTCAGATATGGGACACCAACTCTCAGTCCCCATGAGTAGAAAATAGGGCCTGCTACTTGGAAGGCTCTCTTACTCCTTTGCCCGCCCCCCTCCCCACCACATACACACACACACACACACACACAGACACCCCAGAGGAAAAAGCTAGTTGATGGCTTCCTATTTTAAGCAATTATTCTTAATAATTAAGTGCCTTAGCTGGTTATTCCTTCATACTTGACATCCAAGAATCCAGGTTCCTGGAAAGAAGGGAAGAGTAGATGATAATATATGCAAATAACTGATAGATGCCTTTTGCTGTTGTTGTTCTTGGAGGAAGTAGAGGCTATGTTGGAAGCAACATCCACATTAAACTTTTGAAGTATCATGTTTAATTAGGTTAGCAGGAGAAAAAACATATCTTTCAGATTTATGGATGAGGAAGTAGTAGTAAGAGAGAGTTGCAAGATATAAAATCGATAATTCTGAGTACCTGAAATTAGAAGGTTTTTGCACAAATAAAACCAATATAGCCAACATTAGGAGGAAAGCAAGAAAATGGGGAGAAATTTATAGAAAATTTCTCCGATAAATATCTCATTTCACAAATATATAGGGAACTAACCAAAATTAATAAAAATAAGAGCTGTTGTCCAGTTGATAAGTAGTGAAAGAAATCAAAGCTATCACACCATATTTAAAACTGTTCAAAATTATTAAAAATCGCTAATAATTAGAGAGATGAAAACAACTCTGAAAATATTTCACCCATATCAGATTAACTAACATAACAACAAAAAAGAAAATGACAAATGCTGGAGGGAATGTGGAAAAATAGGTGCACTAACATACTAGTAGTACAACTGTGAAATGGTCCACCCATTCTGGAGAATAATTTGGAACTATGCCCTAAAGGCTATAAAATTGTGCATACTCTTTGATCCAGATACTAGGTGTGTATCCCAAAGAAATTTTTTTAAAAAGAAAAAAGATCCATTTATACAAAAAAAAATTATGAAAGCTGTTTTTTGTAATGGCAAAATAAACTGAAATTTGAAGGATTGCCCATCAAATGGAGAATGACTGAACAAGGTCTGGTATATAATTGCAATAGAACACAATTGTGCTATAAGAAGATAGAATGATAGGGATAGTTTCAGAAAAAGTTGGATATGAACTGATGTAAAATGAAGTAAGCAGAACCAAAAGAACATTGTACACACTAACTGCTTAGCAATATTGTAATGATGATCAACTGTGAAAGACCTATCTGCTTTAATCAATACAATGATAAAAGACAATTCTATAAGACTAAGTATGGAAAATGCCTATCCATTTCCAGAGAGAGATCCAATGAATTCTGAGTGCAGATTGAAGCACATTTTTTTTCATTTTCTTTATCCTTGTCTTTTTTTTTTTTTTTTTTTTTTTGGTTATTGTTGTAACATATTTAGTAAGGAAATGTTTTTTCATGACTTCTCAGATATGATGGGGTATTATATTACTTGCTTTCTTAATGCATAGGGAAAGGCACTGTATGTAGGGAGGTATTTTGAACTCAAATGTTAAAAATGAACGTTAAAGGTGTGGGAGAGGTCTTATTAATTTTATGGAGGAGAATATTGATATTGCAGAGATGGAACCTGACTTCCCAAGGTCACGGAAAGAAATGTTCATTGTTATTTTATTGAAACTGAGATTAAGCTAAAAAAGAAGTCCAAATCTCAAACTTGAAGTGATTGAACCTTACAAGACCTCCCAGACCATCTTTCCTTAAACCATAATATTTTATGGGGTCTAGGTAGGGAGGGGAGACAGAAGCCCTGGGTTAGTTATCAGAACAGAAACTACAACCTGGGAATTGACTCCTGGGACAGCATATTTTCAGTCAGGTTACTGAAAATAGGCCTGTCTTTGGAGGAACAGTGATTTCAAAGCAGCTCTTGTTCTCACTACTCACGACAAGGACATGGGAAGAGAGGCACCCACCTCCCAATCTTTGTTCTTTCAACTGAAAGAATCTCTTGACCTCACAATCAGTCATCCATTCCTAAGCTTACTCTCACCACTGGTCAGCAGGAAAGTTTTTGAAGACTGGAGTGGAAAGCTTTAAGGGTCAGAAAATTAAAGGGGCCAATGATAGGGATAGAGAGAGATAGAGAGGCATTTCAAAGACAATATCTATCTATCTCCTATCTCCTTATCTCCTATCTCCCAACCTTATCTAAGGGAAGTCCCGGCTCTTATCAACTTCAACCACCCCAAAGGGGAGAATTTCCAGATTCTCAGGATACATTTCCTCATATACAAAACAGTTCACCCCTGCTAACCAAAGAGTCAGGGCTCTTCTACCTTAGCCTACCACACAGAGCCAAGGGAAAGTTTGAGATACCTAGGAAAGAATATTTTTAAGGGAAATGAAAGATTCCTGTGATGTGTGAATACAAAAGCAACTAAGCCACCTGGGAGGCTACAGCAGGAGCTATGGTTCTGGTTTCCTTACTCAGGCTTTGCGGGGCTTGAAGGAAGCACTTCCCTTCCAAGAACAATAACTAACTAGTTTCTAGGCAGCCCAGCAGTTACTCATATCTCCCCTTCCAAGAAAGCAGCAGCGCTAAGAGAGACACAGAGGGAACTATAGTCCAGCCTCCCTTTCCATCATAAGGGATAAAGCCAGCCAGGGTTTTCCCCACACAAGATAACTAGCTATAAAGTCCTTATTCCCACTCTCTCACTGCTTACTTCTACTGATAGTTGAGCATAATGTTACAAACCAGGAGATATGTCTGTAATGGCCCTTTTAATGAGGAAGGGGTATTTTGATATATTGCTTTTTCAAGAAATACAAGAAAAAATAATCCTAACTACAGCCCTGTAATAAACAGACACAAAGTTCTTGAAGTTCATAAAGCTATCCATAACATATTCTGAATACAATTTCTTTTATAATAGCAGTAATCACAAATAATGCAGTTCCTGAGAGCCAGAGAAAAATGTTATTGAGTAAGAAATAAAACCAAATATCACGAGGGCAATTGATTCAACTGTCTCACCCTAAATGATTTAAGATCCATCATCAAAGAATGAACAGACATTCTATTGGAATTCTGATGCTAAATAAACTTTGTTACATTGTGTTCTGTACCAAGTAACTCCAAGCTACATCACACTAAATCTGTGTGTGTATGTGTGTGTATGTATATATGTGTGTATATATATATCACACTAAACCTAGATATAGATAGAAATAGATAGGTATAGATATAGATATAGATATATAGATATAGATATAAAGACAAATTCTGTTTGTTTTGATTTGACTACTATTATATTAGGTTCTCTGATTAACCTTAATAGAAATGTTTACTTTTATTTGTTAAAATTAACCAAAATACTCCACAGCATTTACTTAGAATACAGAATGCTCTTTGTCCTTCCCTCCAAGATAATAATTCAAGTTCTACCTATTCCAAGAAGCTTTCCCAAATTATGCAGAACTGCATTGATAAGTCCCTGTACTTATTATATCAGTACTATATAGTTTAGCACTTAATTGTTTTCTAGTTGGTTCCTGAGTGCCTACTCCTACAAGGCATTTGATACAAATTTGTTGTCTTCATACATACAATACATTTTTATTTCAGAGATTCCAAAAAGTTTGAATAAATTAAATATCTGTAATGGAATACTATTGAGCCATAAGAAAAGGATGGATGCCGAGAAACCCAAAAAGATTTATATGAGCAGTTACAGTGAACAATTTTATATTAACATTCCAAAAGAGAACAAGTTTAAAAAATATATATATATATATATACACGAGATCTCGGATCAATTCAGTGGTCAGTCACAATTCCAGAAGATGAAGATCTAAGTTGTTAGAAGAGAAATAATGGATTCAAATAGAAAATAAAACATAAAGAACTTAGACACAGAAGCTATGGGAATTTATATTTTTTGCCTGACTATGCATCTCTGTTAGAAAAGTTTTTTTTGTTTGTTTGTTTTTTCCTTTCGTCTCTTTTTGGAGTCAAGTTTGGATCATTATTACTATACAATCCTTCATATTTGATCATTTCACTCCTGTTCTTTAATGTAACCACTGTTGTAATCACTGTGTATTTTGATTTTTTTATACTTCTTTCTTCACTTTGCATTAATTCATGTCTTCTCATATTTTTCTGTATATTTCATCTTAATTAGTAAACAAAGATATTTATGCTATCTCTTACATGAGTTGAATTAAGCTTTACATTATAATTTTCTGAGCTGTTCTTCATAATAGAAATATTGGGTTAAAAATTAAGGTCCAAGGATTAGGTACCAATATTGTATTAAATCCCTCTACCATATTCTACTCCAAACTTCGAAACGGTATTCTACTTAGATTTATAAGATGGAGATTGTAAATATCATTTATTCCATCTTAAGAAACTAAGGGCCAGAAAAAAGTCACAGCAAATTAACACTAATAAAAGAGGTATAATTGGAACTCAGCTCTCTTGACTGTTAATTTAGTGCTCTTTTTATTACAGGATGATATCTCCTACTTCCCCGAGGCAGCTGGTAGCATAATGGATATAGCACTAGTTCTTAAGAAAGGAAGATGTGAGTTCAAATGTAGCCTCAAACATCTATTAAATGTGTGATTCTGGACACATCACTTCACCCCTGAATACCTCAGTTACCTCAACTATAAAGTGGGGATAATAATAGTATTTTGCAGGGTTGTTGTAAGGAGCAAATATAGATATTTACCCCAAATGGCACATAGTAAGTACTACATAAAGTGGAAAAGAACACTTGATTGGGAGATGAAAAAACCTGCATTCACATTCTGACTTATCATTTACTTGTGACATTGAAAAACTTATTCCAACTCTCTAAGTCTCAATTTCCTTAAATGTAAATAAGAAGACTGGATTTGATGGCAAATGAAGCCTTTTCCAATCTAAATCTATGATTCTATGGACATGAATAATGTCACTATTATTATTCATGTTTATATAGTATTTATCTGATGATACCATATTATTCTCATTTTATAGAGAAAACAAAAACAAAAACCTAAGGCTGAAAGGTTAAGTGAACCACACATAGACTGTAACTGTCAGAACAAAGACTCAACTCCAGATTTCTGTCTTCATGTTTAATACTCTTTCCATTATGGAGCTGACAAAAGAAAAATCTTTTCTATTGACTCGGTATCTCTAGTATCAGTACATAACTACCATACTAGTTCAAATGTCCTTTTCTCTACTCACTGGGCCACAACTATCACCCTTCTTTTCTTCTGATCTAACATACTGCAATAGCTTCTTAAATGGTCTCCCAAGCTTAAGTCTCCCTACAGCTTTAATTTGGTTTCCACATAATTGCCAGTGATGGTTCCAAGAAGCAAATTTAAGCATGTTTCTCCCCTACTCAATAAAATTCGAGTGGCTCTTTATTGTCTCTAGGACAAAATTTGAACTCCTTTGGAATGGCATCTGTTTGTTTGTTGATAAACTATAGTACAAAGATGACTGGTGTTATGTTGGTTAAGATAAATTTTTCCATCCATGACAATATTTCAACTTAACTTCAGGGACTTATTCTCCAATCTAAAGAGCCTGTTGGTCTAATTTTAGTAAGCATTCCTAAAACTGTATGAGCTTTACATTTCAAAGAGATAAGGCTTAATCAGTTAATCTTTAAGACATAGGTCTATTCAAAAGCTATGCCAAAAGACCATTTCTTGTGAGATCCTGTGATTGACCAGCCCTGAATTCAGGAGGACCCGAGTTCAAATCTGGTCTCAGACACATAACACTTCCTAGCTGTGTGACCCTGGGCAAGTCACTTAACCCCAGCCTCAGGGGGAGGAAAAAAAAAAAAAAGAGAGATCCTGTGATTGATGGAAGTTGAGGTATCAGAAATCTTAATCTAACTGAGAGGAAAGAGGAAGTTAATGTTTTCCAAACAGTGATGTTCTTATATGATGTATGCAACCACATGTTGATGCATGTGAGTGATATTAAGTGTTTATAAGGCACATCCAAATTTTTTTTTTAAGTTGACAAGTCAACTTAAACCTGGATGATACTTTACTATTATAAAATAAGCAAAAATTGATTTCCGGAAATAATATTGCAATGTTATCTAGCACAGGAATTAGAATCTTAAAACATTCCCTTCCAATAGGTGCCCATGCAGATGTCTGTGAAAACACACACATGCACGCACAGACTCTCTCTTTAAATGTTTTATCCAAAACCACTTTTGTTATAGCCTTATATATGTAATATTCCCTATATTTAATCAATAAAACTGGAGAACATCTATCTTGTGTATGAATAAGATCTAATAAAATAATTTGACTTCTAGTCTCTAAGAAATTCCTTTTCTCACTGATTAAGAAGTGAGACTGAAAGAATAAGATTTACTATTCTAAAGCGCTTTAGTAACAATAAAGAAATTTATTAAGATCATATAGAGAGAACTAGAAGGAAACTTGGAAGGAGACCATCTTGTCCAATCTCATCATTTTACTGATGAGGAAACTGGAATTTGAACTCAGGTCCCACAGAAAAGGCTGGGTACTCTCTGCCACACTACTTTGTTAGGTAGTTCTTACTCTGCCTACAACTTACAAGGAAATTTAATGATGTTAATAATTAATGGTAAAATCTCTATTAAAAGGAAATATCATTTTCCCAAAAGTTTTGGGGATGGTACATTAATAATTTTTAAAGGAGGAATTGGTTTTTTAAGTTATAAAAGTATATTCATTCTATATCATTGAAAAAATTCTGTCAGAATTTATAAAAATTCTGCATTACATGAAGCACTAACTGGTCCCATTTAACTTAACTTCATTTAAATGACAGCCCTTGACTAGAAATTTAGAAAAAAGAAAAATCTCTCTCCCCAAGAAAATAACAAATACTAAAACACATTTGCTTGATGAAGGGGAACTTATAAAGAAATTAAAAGAGGGAGAAGAAATGAAATATAGTTAGTTAAAACACTATTTTTTTTAAACCACAGTATGTTAATACTTTAGAGCAAATTTTCTGGTGAGCACAACATTTTAAAATCTTTTCTTCCTTTTCAAAAATGAAATGGCAACTACATTTTAAAATTTTTCCAGCTGTGTCTAACACAAGACAGACATTGTTGGAAGAAGATATTAAAAACATGTCCGGATTTGAATAAAATAAGGAAAGCATACCAGAGGGGCCTCAATGTGGTTTAATTAGTTTTTACTTAGTTAACAGATGTTCTTAAATTATGTAGGCAATCTGGTCTAGTCCAACTGAAATAGAAATCAGATCACATCTTTACCAGTGAGTGAATCAATGAGCGACTCTGGATTGACCACTTAAAATTCTGATTTGCAGAAGTTTTTTTTTTTTTCTGATTTTGCAATCAAGCAGTGTGTTCGTAAATGTTTAACTGGCTTTCTGTATACAGGACATAATACACTTGTAAATTTAATCAACATTATTATTTCCATAATGAACAGGGCTAACAATTATAAATAAATTACAGACAGCAATAAATTAAGTACCTATTTATAGGTTTGCTGATTTCTGAACACTGGTTAAAGCACACCTCTATCAGCACTCCACACACTTAAATAGATCCACAATCTACTGCCCTTACTATTCCTTACAAAAATCGAAACCAAAAACCTTTCAGTATTGTTGCCATGAGATCTATTGTGACAAAACTTGGAAATCTTTTAAAAAAAATTTTATAGGAAAATGTATGATACTCTATTTCTTATTTTTATCCTAGAATTCAGAATTCAGAACAGTATTTTCAGTACCATAATAAAATTTCAAATTGAATTAATAGCTAAATATATTTCTATGACACGGTGTGAGATCCTGGTCTTCATGATAAAAGTGTTATGGAAAATTAAATTTCCTATTTTAAAAAATTAGAAAATATTTGTTGCCACAATATACATTGTAACTTGAGGAATCCCTGAAACAGTTCATTTTTAGAAAGGATAAAGCTCCAAGAGATCAAAATGTTTTACACCTCATTTCTTTCTTTATATAAATGTTTCTATTTAAAATGTCTAAGCACTACTAAAGACAAACACAAGTACAGAAATATTACTTCCTCAAATATCTATAGCTTGATGTAATTTATTTTGGTTACAGGGAAAGGCTCAGCAATTCACCATTTATATAAATCATAAAAAGAGAGAATGTTGGATATGAGACAGGTTTTACTTTGTTGCAATAATCAATTTCTTTTCTTTTCTTTTTTTTTTTTTTCCTGAGGCTGGGGTTAAGTGACTTGCCCAGGGTCACACAGCTAGGAAGTGTTAAGTGTCTGAGATCAAATTTGAACTCGGGTCCTCCTGAATTCAAGGCGGGTGCTCTATCCACTGCGCCAACTAGCTGCCCCCTAATCAATTTCAATTTAGGAAGGACACTCAAACAAAAAAGTGGGGCAGGAAGCCATGAAGATAATAATACTGAAGCTCTTATGCATCTATCACCTTTAAATTTTATAAACAGCCAACCTTCAACTTAAATTTTCTACAAAAAGTACAAAGCACATAAAGTACCTCATATTCTGTGAATTATTTTTAAAATACTAAGAACATGGTTCAAGCACTGACCCCCAATGATTAAATGCCATTTTGCTGGCATTTCAACAAGAAACAAAACTTCTCTGGCCCTTCTTCAGCTTTACCTTTAAGCAGCAGGCAGGCACATATCTGAAAGATACTTCTCAGCCATCTGGACTTTAGAAACATTACTTAGAAGTATATTACTACTTTCAGAGAGACAAAGAAAGTTTGAATCATTTGCTATATATGTGTCTGTATATATACATGTGTGTATGTATAAATATGTGCACATGCATAAGTGAATATATGAATGTATATTTATATATTCTTTATTAATATCACCTGTTATTTCTACTTTCTCAATAAACTTGCCACAAATTCTACCTCCCTCATTCATCTAATTAAAAGCCATCATAGGATAACCAAAAGTTGAATCATTAATATCATTGGGAAGCTATTCTGTAATGAATTTTCTTGATACAAACATCTGTTAAACTTTCCCCCACTGCATCCGAGTTCTCGTGTTGACTCTCGTTTAGCCCACTCTCCTTTTGAGAATCTGCCAGCCTGGTTTCCAGGTCTACCATCAAGCTTCAGGGGGTAAAAAAGTAACCGTCTCTGACTAACGGCCAGGCTTCAGTCCAGTGGCCCGCTAGTTCCTTTAGTAACTCCCAAGGCAATCAATAAAGACCTAGCCAGTTCTTTGCCAATAACCTTTCAATTAAACTTGCCTCTCAGGGATTTTCACACCGATCTGGGAAATAGCAAAACTACCTATAATGCATACAGAATATTTAAAAGAGGCCTGAAAGCCACATACTTTCCAACAAACCACACCCCCACCTCCTCTGCTCCAATCCCTCTCCCCCCCACCGCTAGATGCTGATGTCTCCTACTATAGTTTGTTCAATAACTGAGGAAAAACAAGCCTAATTTCTGGTCTCTTCTTTCAAACTTAAAGCCTCACAAATATCAAGACTCCTCCCCTCAAACTCGAGCAAAGGCTCAGCTACTTCTTCGAACCCCCGGGACACTCCGCTGGAGAGATCCTCTTAGATCTCCCATCCCACTCCCACCCCCACCCCCCACTGTTAGATGCTGATGTCTACCACAGTTTGTTCAATAACTGAGGAAAAACAAGCCTAATTTTTGGTCTCTTCTTTCTGAAGACCGCTCCCCAAACTTAAAGCCTCACAGATATCAAGACTCCTCCCCTCAAACGCGAGCAAAGGCTCGGCTACTTCTTCGAACCCCCAGGAGCACTCCGCTGGAGAGATCCCCTTAGATCTCCCTTCCCCCACCCCCCACCCCCCCCCCCCAAGCAAAATTTGGACATCTCAAGAACCCTCCGCCCGGAAGATCTGTTTTGAGAGAACTCTCCAAGAATTGACTGTCCACCCTCCCTGACTTTAAATCCGTCCCTCTCCCATCCTAAAGAGTTACGCTAGGACTCCCACACAGACTAATTCTAACAAAGCTGGGGCGAATAGGGTCTAGGGTCTCTCACCTCGAGATGGAGTCAGAGAGCAGGCGAGAAGAACGAGCAGAAGAGGCTCGGCTAGCCAGCGCCCCATGGTTCTACCCCTGTAAGTTCACTCAGCTCCTCAGTAGTTGTGTCTGGGGGTTCACAGGCTCCTTTAGTCTTCCTGGGATCCGGAGATCTGTGGGAGAGGTAGACAGCGGGGTGATCCTTCTTCCCGAGAGAGCAAGGGGACAAGGCTGGGGTAGGGAGGGGCACGGGGTGTTGAAGAAGACAGCAGCAGGGTTACTCAGTTAAGTTTCCAATCCGCCAGCCAAGGGGCGCGGCACTCCACTCGCTTTTAGTAAGGGTCTGGCCCGGGGAAGGGAGAGGAGCCACCCAGTCCGCTCCACCAGCCAATCCGGGCCCTGCAGGGAGGCAGAACAGGAGGGACTAGGACTAGTTTCTGGCTGCAGCCCCGAGCCGCGCCCTGGAAGGGACCGCCTCTGCAGTAGCGGGCAACCCCGGACACTCCCTCGGAAGAACCGCCGCCTTTGCTCTCCGCCTCTTTCCCTCCTTACTTCAGCCTGGGCGAGAATCTGTGTGCCAAAGAAGGGCGCGAAGAATCCGGATCAGCTAGTTGCCGGTGGAGGGGAAGGCAGCCCGGCCGAGAGGGAGTGCCTCAGAGATGTAAGCAATTGTGTGGTGGCTGGTTGGTTTGGACAAAAATTTGATTCTCAGAAACTCTATAGTATGTCCAAATACATGTAAAACTCCTGCCTGGAGCTCGGAGCCCGGATGACCTCCGAAATGGCCTCGAGCCTAACTTTCTCTTACACTCCAGAAGTACGAGGTGTTCTTAGCAGAGCTGAGTCACTGGCCTCCTACTGGAACGGGAATGAGATTTTGTCTGTTTTAGTCTCTACTTCTCCCAACCCTCTTTCCCCAATTCTCTAAAAAGAGAACCTGGATGGGTATGCCTTCTCACGTTGATTGACTAACCTTTGCTACAGAAGCGGATTTTTTCTCTTTGGTCCTGCAGTGCTAAAATCGTTTCGTTGCCATCCAGGCCAGAATCTTAGTAGTCTCTTTCTTTCTTACAGTTTTCTTAAGACCTTGGTGTTTGTTTGTTTGTTTGTTTGTTTTAGATAAAATAGTTGCATAATTTACAGTTGAAGTAAGTTTATTTCCTCACTTAAAAAGAAGCACAGAAGAATATCAACTCAGAGTTTGAAGGGACTCTGGTTAAAATCTCATCCAACCACCTTTTTTTTTTTTTTTTTTTTTTTTTACAGATAAGGAAACATGCAGAGAGAGTGATTTAATCAAAAGATGGAGTTGGGTATACTTGGCAAACTAGGATCACATCGTTTCTTTTGATATGTCTAACACTTAGATTAGAAAATCCATATTTGTTGAGTTCGTTAATAACATGTATGAAAACAAGTGGTATCATCTCTCCTAACCCCTAAAGTTTCTTTTATTAAAAAATAAAACAAAACATTGATTGCATGTTCTTTATTGTCTCTTTAGAAACAAGCAAGGTCTAACACAACTCCTTGTGTCCTAAATCCTGATTAAACATTACCAAAAAGTAATTTTAAAAATAATAACCTGAAAACTGACTGTTCCAGCACTAAGCAAATATTTAATAACATTGAGTTGAATTGTGTTTTTAAATCTGAAAAATATTTCATGTAAGAGAGGAAATATGGCATAGGGGAGAAAACTAATCTGGGAGTCAGAAAAAACCTGGTTTCAGACACTGTATTCTATACTTGTTGATCTTGTGTGCCAATGTTTATTTCAGAATTCTGAAAACTGAAATGATTAACTGCCAGAAACCTCCTATTCCTTTTCCCTTTGCTAAAGTTATAAATTAAAGAAATTCCACAATTGGTACTGGAAGTAGAGCTATTTAGCCAACAATATTTATTATCTTTCCTTTAAATGGATTTGATATCCTCTTAAAGGAACGACTCTGAAGAACTCCTGTTGCATTGTAGTATCATTTTTAGCTTAGAAAATTAATTTGCATAATACTTTGCACATAGTTCAAACTGATTTCAAGAGTCCCTGATTTCAGAATGTACAAAATAATTAAAAGAGTCTGTAGAAAATGAGACATATGTGTTTGGACATGATTAATGTGTAGTTTGTTTTGTTTGATTATCTAATTTATCCTTAAGAGACAGCATGTCAGGGGAGTGGAATGGTGAGTACTGTTCCCACTCACTGCTCTATTCCTCTGTACAGAGGCATGTGAATGGGTCTGGTTCTGTACCAGAAGTATCCTACCTTCAATGAATGAGGTTAGGCTCCTTTATTTTCATTATTTTGCTCACTTAAGTACTTTCTTCCACCACAATAGTTATGGGCAATTTTACTTATGGTTAAGTTAATCAAAGACTTTTCCATAATGGTGTTAAAAATACTCAGTGAACAATATGAATCAAGAATGGGACAGAAAATTTATTTCTACACATAAAAAGCTTGCTAAACATAGGGCATTTGTAAAAACATATAAATAGAACAGAATTCATCAACAATTTATAACTTCTATTATTATCTACTACGAGGATAATATTTAAACTTCATCAAAACATAAAAGTTTGTGGTCTTTCTGATTGGACAGTTTACATTTTGCCTTGAAGTTCTGCACAATAACTCTTCTACAAACTCTGACTTTCTTTGAACTTTCTACTTTCTATAGTTAGTTCTGTAATACTCCAGAATCTACTACAACCAAATGCCTGTCACAACTAAGACCTTTCAAAATCTTGAGATTGCCTCCAATTTTGGACACATTCACCTTGAAAATTTATTATCATACACTCAAGAAAGAAAACAAAGCAGAAAAGGCTGGCAGGAGCAGAAACTCACCTATTTAAGTTTACAATCCATATGGCAGCAACAGTGGAGTAGCAAGAAAGTGCCACCCATTCCCTCAAGACATCATGGGAGTCTTTTATCACAAAACACTACATAACACATGGAATAGTCATAGCAAAGAAAGAGGGAATAGCTACTTTCTTTGGTTCATCCATTTGATGTGGCAAATAGGCACCAGGAACAGTAAATAAAGATATATTTGGACATGGAGTAACCATGAAAAGAACATCCATCACAGGTTATAAAGTTTTGCTCATCTATTATGTAAATTAACAAAGGGAAAGTAGTTCTTTAATAGAACTCACAATTAGTCATAGGGAAGCAACCATTAAAAGGTCACTATGAGGTGGGTTTAGTCCTAAAAAGGAATTAATAAAGATCTTCATCGTGAGCACATCTTTTATAGGTAAAATATAATCTCTCAGGAGAGGAGGGGGAATAAAGGCAGGAACAGAGATGTGTACTGAGATGTTGAGACTGCTTTAAAAGATAGTCTGGAAAACTTTGGTTCCCACCATAGTTATCTTAAAGATGTTGATAAGGCAGTCTGGGCACATTATAGCTACCTTAACTACGATAATAAGACAATCTGGAAAACTAAGTTCCCAGGATGAGCATTTTCATATTTCTTGACAGAGAGAATAAGAATTTCAGAATTCACATCACATTGAGTCATTAGGTTTTTTTATTGTTTTTATTTTGGGTCTATAATACCCTAAAGGGAGCTGACAGGTCAAGCCACTTACAGATGAGTCACACAATCAGCCCCCAAAGGTTCTCCATGGTTGATGAAAATTAGGAAGGTCAACTTCAAACATCTGCCATAGTCAATGGGTGAGATTTGAGCAGAGGAGGGAAAGTAGAGACATGGCTCCTTTTTTTGTTCTCTTGTTACAAGTGAAGCGTTTAAAGAGAAAAGAAGAGAGGTTAGTAATTGTGATGGGGAAAACAGAAAGAAAGAGAATATCAATGGCATATTTTTAGAAAATACATGGAAGAGATCAGAAGAAGATTCAGAGAGTAGGAAGCAGGATAAATGAGAGATAACATGCTGAATTGAGTATGTGATTTTAAAAAGCTGGTGATAATGGCATCAGCAGTTTCATAAACTTTTTATGTTCTTTGTGTATGGAAGTGTCCATGTTTGTTGGCATTTGTCAAGTTTAGAATAAAATTGTAAAACAAGATAACTATCAAGTACATGAAATATCAAGATTGCATTACCAAAGCACATTTAAGACCTGTGTAGATACCTTTAAAGAAACAAAGAAAACAAAATGCAATGTTTCTTTAAGAAAAAGAAATACTAAAATGATTGAATTTCAAATAATTGAAAAATTAGGTAGAAAAGTAAGCTGTCAACTATCATAAAAAACATTGGCCTAGAACCAGGTGAAAGAAAGATCATTTAAAAATCACCAGACTTCTTGGGATCCACTTCTTGGGACCAATTAAAAAAAAAAATTGAACACTGAGGAATATGAGAAGTTAGGCTTCCACAGATATTGTTAAAACAGCTTTGAAGGGAGGGGTAAAATATCTTGTTAAAATATCTCCAACGAATCACTGTATGAGACAAGGAACTGGCTAAAGGAACAAAGTTCCTGATAGAATTTCAGACCTGAAGCAGCCCAAATGGAGTATGGTCAGTGACAGGTCACAAGCCTTTTAATGGGCAAATAAAGAGCATTATAAATCCCACTAATTGTAACTCGGATTATAATTCGACCAATCCAGGCCTTGAAGGAAGGGATGAAGAACCAAACTAATAGTAAGTATGAAGCTTGATCTCACTCCTGTATTTGGTGTGTCTCATTTGGTAACAAAAGTGGGTACACTTTTCATGAAAATCGCCAAATAACTTCAGAGTGTAAAAAAAGCATATGAACATAGGAGAAAAGGTAGGGGGAACAGACATCCCATAAAGTTTACTTATATCAGACCCAGAAAAACGTACATTGTGCCTACACAGATATATACAATTACATAGTATAAATTTATTTTTAGAAAATGGCAGATAGCTGGGAACAAAGATTATGAGACATGGTGGGGTTGGGAAGAAATGCTCACAAGCAAAACAAACTTCAACATTAAGGGATGATTGTGGGTTGGGGGGTTAAGAAATAATCCATTCTGACTGGGGGGAAGTGAAGATGAGCACAGATAGAGGGAACAAATAGTTTCAATGAGAAATAACTAATATTGGCCCTGACTAATCTTTTCAGCCTCATTGAAAATTCATTCTCCCCCTAATCCTCTCCAGACCTACAAAGGATGCTTTTACCTCCTGGCTACATATCTTTTTACTGGAAACTTTCCTTGTCTGGGATGTCTTATGTCCTTCATAGAATTCTTCTCCTTTTTTTAAGCTTAAATTCTCTTGCCTAAAGCTATTGCCCTCCTCAAATTATCTTGTATTTAACTTCTTTGTATAACTGTATTTCCAATGTTTATATGTATGCTATATATGGACTTGTCATCTTCATTAAATATAAATATCTTGCAAGTAGGAATTGTTTCCTTCTTTGGACTGTATTCCCAGTACTTAGTATAGATCCTGGCACATAAATTGATATTTAATAAATATTTGCTGGTTGATTGGTTGTATTCCTTTTCTTTTGTCACCTACTTCTTTGTAAACAAAGTGAAAGAAGATAAGGTATAAAAGGTTATGATTGAGGGAAATATATGATTAACAGTAATAACCATGAAAATTATGATAAACTACTTTGATTCAATATATGCCAACAATTTCATAATTTAAATAGGTAGATGAATATACACAAAAATATAAAATATCCAGATTAACAATAAGATATAAACTTAAATCTCCTAATATCAGGGGGGAAATTGAACAAGTTTATAAATCCCAAAGGGGAAAAAATAGCACACAACAGTACCAGATAGATTTACAAGTATATTCTTTTAAAAATTAAGAACTTAACTAAGCCCAAAGAGTTATCAAACTGTGCATACCTTTTGAACCAGCAGTGTTTCTACTGGGCTTATATCCCAAAGAGATCTTAAAGGAAGGAAGGGGACCCACATGTGAAAAAATGTTCATGGCAGGTTCTTTTTATAGTGGCAAGAAACTGAAAACTGAGTGGATGCCCATCAGTTGGAGAATGGCTAAACAAGTTATGATATACGAATGCTATGGAATTTTATTGTTCTATAAGAAATGATAAGCAGCATGATTTCAGAGAGGCTGAAGAGACTTGCATGAACTGATGCTAAGTGAAATGAGCAGAAGAGCAAAATTATACAATGATCAATTCTGATGTACGTGGTTCTGTTCAACAATGAGATGATTCAGATCAGTTCCAATGGTCTTGTGATCAAAAGAGCCATCTATTCCCAGAGAGAGAACTCTGATTATGGTTCACAAAATAGCATTCTCACTCTTTTTGTTGTTGTTATTTGCTTGCATTGTATTTTTTTCTCATTTTGCATATGTTTTGAAAAATAAAATTAAAAGCTTTAATAATAAAATTAAAATTAATTTTTTAAAAAATAAGTTCAATATTAGGATAAAATAGTTCAAAAATCAAAAAGAAAGAATTGTCTCAAATTTTTCTATGATATAAATATTCACTTAGCAACTAAACTTAAAAAAAATAAAATAGAGAAAGAAAATGATAGACTAATATCCCTAATAAACATAAATGTAAATTTGAATAAAACATCAGGGGAAAGTTATAAAAACACATCAAAAAGATTATACAATATGACCAGGTAAGATGGTATAAGGAATAAGGATAAGGAATGAAATATTGATTTAATCTTAGGAAACCTATAAATGACAGAGCACATTAATAACTAAAACAATCAAAACCATATGATTACATCAATATATGGAGAAAATGCTTCTTACAAATCCAACATTTATTTCAGATTTTTAAAAAAGTAAGAGGTGAAAAGAAAAAGTGATCTTTCCTGATTATGGGTAAATATCCTTTTAAAATAAAACATATAGGCAAAGCCAAGATTGAGAGTAGAAGGAAGCAGCCTTCCCCATTTTCCTACCTCAAAACAACAACAACCACCACCACCTGCCTCCAAAGAGATCTAGAAAATACCAGACTAAATCCCAATGGGAAAAATCAAGAAAAAGTTACAGTGAGTCATTTTTTTTTTCCAGCCAGATCTGCATAAAGAGATCATCAAAGAGATAGTCAGATATTAGGAACTAGCTTTGGTAAAAGCACACCCTGCATAAACCACTTTAACACCTTTATGGAAAGGTTGTGCACAGAGCAAAACCCATAAGGGATCACTCCTAGATTCATAAAAAGACTCTGTGTGGAGTCTTGCTATCCAAAAAACAGGGCCAGATGAGAGGGTTAGGAAAGCCTTCAGAATAACAGAATAGCAACTGTCCCTAGACATGGCAGGAGTTTGGGGAGCAATAACAAGAGTGACTGAAGACCCTAGGCTCAGAGAAGAAAACTAATAAGCAAATAATATCAGTATGAGTGAGGATCAGGAAAATCTTAGTTCCACCATCAAACCAAAGGGAAGCCTACAGTTCTCTCCCTGAATCCTTGACCTTTCCAGATAGTAGCTGAATTCAATGGCAATCTACTGTTGTTCAGACCCAAATCCAAGACAGGGTTTTGTTGAATTTAGACCAGGGCAATAATTAGCTTTTATTCTGAATTAAAACACTCTGAGATCCTGGAAAGCTTGAAGGTCCCTAGCCTGAGCTGACCTTGAGATCCTGGAATAAAATAATATGCAAAACCAAAAAATATTTGTTATTTTTGTTCAGTGGTTTCAGTCATGTCCATCTCTTTGTGACCCTATTTGAGATTTTCTTGGCAAAAATACTGGGGTAGTTTGCCATTTTCTTTTCCAGTTTATTGAACAGCTGGAGAAATGAGGCAAACAGAGTGAAGGGACTTGTCTTGGGTCACAAAGCTAATAAGTGTCTTGAGGTCAGAGCTGAACTCGGAAAGATAAGTCTTCCTGAACTCCAGGCCTGTCACTTTATCCACTCTGCCCCCAGCTGTCTTGTACTAATAATACCCTAATTTAATACTCCAAGCAGGACCAACTCCAAAAATATAGCACAGCCTGTTGGTTTTGCCATAAAGTGCATGTCAGAAAGTAATCTGGAAGAAAGAACAAAATACCCCAGCATTACACCAGAAAAAAGCTTTACATAGGGAGATGGCCTGGAAAGGGATCTATTGTGTTTTAATGATCTTAATAGAAATATAGAAACAGAAGACAGAGAAATATATTAGAGGGATAGAAAAGGAAGAAGGTTAAGAAGTTATTTGACATAATGGGTGTGTAAAAATTTCTATAAAACAAGGAAGAACAACTGGGAAGAACAAGTTGGGAAACAATTGACTCTAGCTTCATTCTCATCTGAACTGGTCAATGGAGGAGAGAATACACAGACTCACACAGAGTTGTGTACTGAAATACATTTCACACAAGGATATATATATATATATATATATATATATATATATATATATATATAGAGAGAGAGAGAGAGAGAGAGAGAGAGAGAGAGAGAGAGAGAGAGAGGAGAGAGAGAAACAGAGAGAGACAGAGACAGAGACAGAGACAGAGAGACAGACAGAGACAGAGAGAGAGAGAGAGAGAGAGAGAGAGAGAGAGAGAGAGAGAGAGAGAGAGAGAGAATATAAAGGAGATAGGAGGATTTAGAAGGAGAGCATATTGAGAGGGATTAGTCCCAAGCAAAATCAAATTTAACTTTGCCACACAATACTAGCTTTTGGTTTTAGGTAGGATATGCAAAAATATTAATAACTCTTTTTGAGGTAATGAAAGATGAAGAAGATTTAAGAAATGATGGTTTAAGAGAAACCTGAGAAAATATATATGAGCTGAACAGAATGAAATAAATAGAACTAAGAAACCAAATTATACAATGACAAAATAATATAAAGATGCATAGGTTTAAAAGACTTAGGAATTCTGATTGGTATAATGACCAACCAAATTTTTGAAACATGTTATACACCAACTAATCAATTTTGAATAGACCCCCAATTCTGGCTCCACATCCAATCAAAGTAACTCCTGTTTACTATATGGTTGACAAGCTATAATCAGTTATAGAATATCTGTTCAAATTTTTCTAAGATATTTCCATTATATATCATCATAACTCTCCCATAAATAGGCTTTCCAGCCTTTTCTACAGGGAACAGCATTTGTCAAAAGTGCTGCTATTTGCTCATAATGGCTGGGTTGTTACACATATATTGGTAATGCCTAAAAACATGTCTCTACACGTTATGTTTATTTCTCTTTTGCCAGGAGATAGGGAACATTATTAGTAACTGCTTTTCTGGAATCTTAATAGTTCATCAATTGAGCAGTTTTCAAATCTTTCAAAGCTGTTTTCCTTTATAATAATATAGTAGTCATTATTATGAAGTTTTCTCTTAGTTCTGTTCATTTCAGGCTGCATCAGTTCTTTTGAGTTTCATTGAATTTTTCAGAATCCATTTTCATCCTTTCTTAGGGGAAAATAATAGTTTACAACATTCATGTACCATAGTTTACTCAGCTATTCCACAATTGAGCCTTCTTCTGAGTTTTTTTTTTCTTTGCTACAACAAAAATTGCTGATATAAATATTTTTGTAATTATACTATATTATATGCTTAGTAGTAGTGTTTTGGGTGGGAAGTACATATGGATATGTTTTTTTTTTTATGGTTTCTACAGTTAGCTGATGTTCCTTTTAAAACTTTCTGTTTATGTTCATTGACCTATTGGAGAATAGCTGTTACTATTAAATATTTGAATTAGGTCTTTATCAGAAAAACTTGCATTGTTCTTCCCCTTAATTAACTACTTACCTTCTAATTTTAACTGCATTGAATAGGGTATCTACAAAAGACTTTTCATTTTTTATGGAACCCAAAGTTTCTATTTTATCTTCTATGATCTCCTTCACTTGTCTGGTCAAAAGCTCTTCTCTTATCCATAGTTATAAAAATCATCTTCCTAATTCTTCTGATTTGTTTATTTGCCTTTTATATGTAGCTCCTTTATCTATTATAGCTTATTGTGGTATACTGTGTGAGGTATTAGTCTAAACTTAATTTTGACCAGAATACTTTATAGTTGTGTCAGCAGTTTTTAGTGAATTTCAGGCCCTATTTTAACTGTTGTAATCTTTAGGGTAACTGGAAACTTTTAAGCATCCAATTTTATTTGTATATGAGTTTAAATAGTTTCTAATAATTCCTTTTTGTTGTTATGAATTTTTTTATATTGGCAATTGTTTTTTCTTATTTTTATCAGACTAGCTAATGATCTACTTTATTAGCTTTTTGCTTTCAAAAGAAGCAGCTCATGATTTTATTCATCAATTCATTTTTAAAAATTTTATTTATCTTTGATTTTTAGAGTTTTGATTTTTGTGTTTATATATAGTTTCATATACTAATTTCTAGTATTTTTTAGTTGTATGCCCAATTAATTTATTAATTCTTTTTTTGTTTGTTAATG